>NC_056733.1:1194043618-1194131118 GCF_019279795.1 Protopterus annectens
TGGAAGAGTTCCACCAGAAAGTCTAGAATAGACTGAATAGAAGCAGAAAAAGGGTCAATGTTTCTATTTTGTGCACAGTGAGAAAATCTTTTCCACTTGCTAGTATATAGTCTTCTAGTAGAAACTTTAAGAGAAGACATCAGTATGTTTTTGACTGCTGGAGTACAGTTTTGAAGCCTGACTAACTTGGGAAGTGCAGCAGCCATGCTGTCAAGTTGAGGGTGTGGAGAGAAGGATGAAGTGCAGTAGACATGTGCTAGCTGGTCTGGAACTGGGTCCAGAATCCAAGGCTTCTCCTGAAGATGAGGCCAGATGAAGTGAACCAAATCTGTCGAGGCCAATGAGGGGCAATGAGAATCATCCTGCTTTCCAGGGATTTTGCGTTCTGGATGAGAACATCAATATCTGTGCAGTAACAGAAACCTGGTTCAAGGCTCCAGAGAGCATCCCAGCACTACCAGGTTATACCTCATACCATGCTTTTTGGCCCCAAAACTTGGACCGAACCACAAAAGGAGGGGGAGTATCAATATTCGTCAAAGATACCCACACCTCCAGGTTGGTGGTACAGCACGAAGCATCACAGACTATCCATGTGCAACTAACAGTGGGTAAAACTGCCTTCCAGTTTATAGCCTGCTAAAGACCACCCTCCCAAACCCAGGAACCCCACTCGGCCTTCCTGAGAACACTGGAAAATATGAAGGTCTCTCCAAACACCATTATATTGGGCGACTTCAACTACCCAAACATAGACTGGGAGCATTACTCTAGCTCCAACACCCTAGCCCAAAGGTTCCTAGAATTTATAAACTCAAATGCTATGGAACAACGTGTTACCACTCCCACAAGAGGGGAAAACATACTGGACCTGATCATCACCAACATTGGGGCTCTATGCTCCAGACCAGAAGTGTATCCCTCACTGGTAAGATCAGACCATAAACTAATCTCACTGGATATTCACATCCTGACCCCACCCCCTGCCCAGAAAACCACAGTGAAAAACTTCTCTAAAGCAAATTTCGCACTTCTCAAAACCGAGGTGGAATCCTTCAAAGCCCCTGGGCCTGTGGAAAATACGGCCCAGACCGCAGAATCCTTTATAAACACATTCTATGAACACCTTCAGGAATGCATGGATCATGCAATCCCAAATAAAACCAAGACCCAATCCTCCAAAGGCAGGCGTCCTGTCTGGTGGACCCCAGCCATAAACAAACTATACAATAGAAGGAGGAAGCTACTACATGACAGAGCAAAATCCCAAAAAGGGAAGGCATCTCTGATCAGTATTAGCAAAAAACTATGGGCACTCATAAAATCATCTAAGGCCACATTCGAGAGAAAAATTGCACAGGACACTAAGGATAATCACAAGGCTTTCTTTAGTTATGTTAAGAACCTGGGTGGGAATTCCCAGATATGCTCAGAATTAGTCCAAAATGACAAAAAATACACTGAACCCACAGACATTGCCAACATCCTAGCTGACAGGTTCAGCGCAAACTCCCCCCCCCACACACCAAAAGGGCAAATATCTATCCCAGCAGAGTGCTGTCCCCCTGACATCTCAGATGCTCAGGTAAGAGCCGCCCTCTCCAAAGCAAAAAACACAGCATCAATGGGACCAGACGGTGTCCCGGGCTGCGTCCTACATCAACTCCAAGAAGAGCTAAACCCAAACATAAAACTACTGTTCAATCTCAGCGTACAGCAACAGTGGTCCCTCTCCACAAAGGTGGTGCCTCAACGGATCCTGGAAACTATTGCCCCATAAGCCTGACAAGCTTGGTCTGCAAAGCTATGGAAAGGATAATCATGGACCTCATAAATAAAGATATTGGGGACCTACAGACACTGGATCCTACCCAGTTCGACTTTGTTAAGATCAGATCCTGCCTCTTAAACCTGGTCAATTTCTTTGAAACAGTCACCAAGGCCATTGACAAGGGGAAGGTGGTCCACACAGCCTACCTGGACCTCGCAAAAGCCTTTGATACAATACCCCACTCGGGCATTATAGATAAGCTCACCAGCTTAAATATAAACCCCTATGTCACTAGATGGGTTGCAAACTGGCTCAAGCACAGAGCCCACATGGTTAGAATTGCTGGAGCCATGTCAGACTCCAAACCAGTTACAAGTGGCGCCCCACAAGGCTCAGTCCTGGGACCTCTCTTGTTCGGTATATATTTCTCGAAGGTACAGGCCAACACGGAAGGACTGTGGCTGACCAAGTTCGCAGATGACTGCAAAATAGGCGCCATAATCGACTCTCCAGCCGACAGAAGCATCCTCCAAAAGGGCCTCATAGAAACAGACAACTGGTGCCAGAGCCATGGCTTCAAGCTAAATGCTAAAAAGTGTATAGTCATCCCCCTTTGGCAAAAACAAAGTGCCCACAAATTACCACATAGGTGGCAATCCATTAAGTACGGAAGAAGTAATTAGAGACCTGGGGACCCAGGTCAATAGCAATCTCTCATTTGAAAACCACGTGGTCAAAGTGGTTAGAAAAACATTTTATATAGCCCACCTAATCATGAAGGGATTCACATCTAGATCAGGGGAGGTCATCGTGCCTCTTTACTCATCCCTCATCAGGCCCATAATTGAGTACAATGCCCCTTTTGGGAGGTACCTTACCAGACACCTGCAGCAACTGAAAGACCCCAAAAGTACCTCACCAAGAGGATCAAAGGGCTCAAACAGATGCCATATGCTGCCCGGTTAAAGAAACTCCAGCTCTACTCAGTGGCATACCGCCTGCTCAGAGGTGATCTGTGCCTGACATATAAAGCCATGTCCAACCTGGAATTAATGGACATGCTGCACCTGAGAAAATACAAATCCCATCGAGCTACGCGCTCGAGAGACAAACCTCAGCACTGAAATAAATAGGACATGCTGGAGGGACAGATTCATAACCCAGAGGCTCCCTTCACTCTGGAATAAAATCCCAGTCCAGGTTAGGCAGAGTCCCTCATTGACTCTCTTCAAGAGGAATCTTGATGAGTGGATGGGAGATTGTAGGTTTACCCCGGTTATCTCTTCTGTGTCACTGTTAGACAGAGGCACAGTATACTAACCTCGAAAAAGGGCATAATAAAATTCATTTAAAATGGGTGGCGAAAGCCAAACAGACTCTGGCTAGGCTTATAAATGCCCTAGGGCAGATAGCCTAGTATGAACCTATGAACCTATGGATGACTCTGGATATGAGGGGAAATGGAGGAAAGGCATAAAGAAGTCCCAAAGGCCAATCGTGAACAAGTGCGTCTCTCAGTGTCTCCCCCGGCGGGGGAATTAGGTCAAAGTAGCTGCTGCACTTGGCATTCATGGGAGTGGTGAAAAGATCGCAGCAAGGCTAACCCCATTTCCAGAAAATCTCTTCTGTTATGTTCTGGTTCAAAGACCACTCGTGAGGCATTAATATTGCCCTGCTGAGCTTGTCGGCTATCACGCTGGATTTCCCCAGGATATGAGTTACTACTGGAAAGCGCTGGGAAGAAATTGACCTTTGCCAAACTTTCAGGGCCTCACGACAAACAGAATATGATTTGGTTCCTCCTTGTTGTGTACCAAACCACCGACATATTGTCTGACTGTATAGCAATCGTCCCTAGAGGAAGAGAGAGTCGTGGAGTGCTTGAAACACCAAAAGCACTGCTCTCTCATCTCTAGAAAGTACAGTTGTGTACACTTACCATAAATGTAGATGTTCGACTGTATTCACTGTTGCAGTCATTACATTTGGGTAATCTGCTGGCAGGTTGCCCTCAGTCCGCCTGATTAAGAAAGTCTTGGGTCCTGTGTCAGTTGCTGTCCCTTATTCCATGACATCAGGTCGCCAGGGGTATAAAACATGCAGCCGACACATTACATCAGTTTTTCTTGCCCCAGATGTCAGGTGCCCCCCTAATGGGGAGCAAATAAACACAAAAACACAAAAGTATACCTCCAACCAAAAGCAAATACACCAAAAAGGCTTTTAAGCATAGTAAAGGAAAGTAGAGGTATAGCCAGAAAAAAAAACTAGGGGGCTGGAGGGAGGGTAACCAAGACTGCAACAGTGAATACACTCGAACTTCTACATTTATGGTAAGTGTACACAACTGTACTATGTTCTTCGTGTTTCACTGCTGCAGTCATTACATTTGGTAGATTCCCAAAGCTATGGTTGGAAGGAGGAGTTTATACAGCATTAGGGCCAGCTATAAGACCCTGCAAGAGAGTAGTGGCAAAGCCAGCTCTGGATTTAGAGAAAATTGGTAAATGATAATGCTTGGTGAAAGTATGTACAGAACTCCAGGTAGCAGCTTCTAGGATATCCCTGGTAGAACACCTCTGAGGAAGGCTGCAGAAGTAGATGCAGCCCTGGTGGAGTGAGATCTGATCCCCTGGGGAATAGGTTTTCCATGATGCTTATAGCAAAAATGAATGCAATGGCTTATCCATTTAGAAATAGTTTGTTTTGAAATAGCCTTCCCCTCTGCCCCTGCAGCAAATGCTACCAGCAATTGTTCAGATTTTCTTCAGGATTTAGTCCTGTCCAAGTAGAATCTAAGTTGTCTGTGCACATCCAAGGAATGCAGAATCCGTTCCCCTTTGTTCTGTGGACTGGGAAAGAAAGTTGGCAAGTGAATGGACTGATTAAGAGCCACGCTGGAAACCACCTTGGGCAAGAATGATGGATTGGTCCTGAGAGATACCCTTTACGCATGAAAGATGATGAAAGGGGCTCCACTGCCACAAGGGCCTGTAATTCAGATATCCTTCTAGCTGAAGTGATTGCTAAAAGGAAGGTTGTTTTCCAAGAAAGAAATTTTTAAGTCTGCAGTAGCAGCTGGCTCGAAAGGAGGTAGAGTGAGTTTCTCCAAAACAAAGTGAAGGTCCCATGCGGGGTAGGAACTCTCCTGGGTGATTTTAAGTTTTTGCCTCTCTGAGGTACTGCTTGAGCAGAGGGTGAGAGAAGAGGGGTGGTTCTGTGTTATAAGTGAGCTGAAATAGCGGAGGCGTGAATTTTAATGGAGGAAAAAGACAGGCCCTTGTGAAGCATCTCAGTTAGGTATTGCAAAATCTGAGGTAAATTGGGCAATGCTGTGCTCATCCCTAAAGATTGGTTCCAGGCACAGAATCTTTTCCATTTGTCAGCATAAGATTTTCTAGTACTAGGTCTCCTCGCCTCCATGATGACATCCATCACAGGTTTGCTGAGGGATGATAAGGGTGAATTTAAGTGATTAGCCAGGCTGCAAGGTTCAATGTTGGAAGCTGAGGGTGCAGAGTGCAGAATTTGGTTCTCCTGCTGAGACAGTAGGAAGGGGTCTGAGGCAGGTGCCATGGGGATGTTTGCGACACACTGCCCAAGAGGGGGTACCAGTGTTAGCGTGGCCAGTCTGGAGCAATCAAAATCATCCTTGGTTTGTCCTGTTTGACTTTTAGAACTTTGGAGAGCAGAGGCAGAGGGGGAAAGGCATAGACTGATAGTTTTTTTCCAGCTGAAGGACAGAGCATCCACTTTCCAGGCTTGTTTGTGGGGAGTCCTTGTGCAAAACTTGTCCAACTGGTAGTTCTGGGGGAAGGCAAATACATCTACATCTGGGGTCCCCCATTTGCTTATCAACATGTTGAAAATCCGTGGTTCCAGTTTCCACTCATGTGGGTCCATGAGGTTTCTGCTTAGTCCATCTGCCAGTGTATTCAATTTTCCTGGCAGGAATTGAGCTTGAAGGTGCACTTGGTAGCTCAAGGCTGCGTTCCACAATGCCATGGCTAGTCTGCAGAGAGGGTAGGAATGTCTACCCCTTGCTTGTTTACGTACCACATAACCATGGTGTTGTCAGTCTTTACCATTAGTTGTCCTGGAGGAATGTAGTCCTTGAAGGCTGTCAGAGCATTCTGTACAGCTAACATTTTTTTGATGTGTAGGTGCATTTCAGTTGGGTTCCATTTGCCCTAAATGCACTTCCCTGTCAGATGAGCTCCCCATGCATAGTCTGATGCATCTGTAGTTAGGGTTTGGGCGACAGGGGGTAGTGTGAATGGTAGTCCCTTGTTTTGGTGGCAGGCCTCTGCCCACCATAGGAACTCCAGATGTAGGCAAGGTATGATAAGAATCATTGTTTTCAGGCTGTGACAATGTTGACTCCATAGTTTTTTAGGATACCACTGCAGTTTCCTCATATGCAGTCTTGCATATGGAATTAGAAGAATGCAGGAGGCCATGAACCTCAAGGCTTGCAGTATTTATCTTCCACACAGCAGGGTTTTTGTGGCCACTTGTTTGAAGTAAGTTACCAAATGAATTTGCTTTCCTGGCATGAGGAAAGCCATCTGGGCAGTTGTATTCAAGCTTGCACCCAGAAATGTAATCTGTTGACAGGGTACCAGTTGTGATTTCTTTTTGTTTATGGTGTACCCCAAACAAGTTAGAACCCTTTTTACAAATGCCAGATGATTTAAAAGTATGCCCTGGTTTTCTGCCTGAATTAGACATTCGTCCAGGTATGGATATATTTGAATATTTCTTTGCCTGCAAAATGCAATAACTGGAGCCAGGCACTTTGTGAATACCCTGGGCACAGCAGACAAGCCAAAGGGCAGTGCAGAGAACTGATAATGCAAGTAGCCTGCTTTGAAGCGTAAGTATCTTCTGCAAGATTCCCCGATTGGGATGTGCAGGTATGCATCTTTTAAATCTAGAGTTGCCAACCAGGAATCTTTGCCTTGCATAGGAAGTAACTGGTGAAGAGTCAGCATCTTGAATTTTGGAATCTCCAAAAAGGTGTTTAGAGTAGACAGGTCCAGAATTGGACGCCATGATTTGTCTTTTCTGGATACCAGAAAAAGCCTGGAATGGAAACCTTGTCCCTTTTCCTCTTCTGGTACCAGTTGAATAGCCCCCATGCTTAAGAGGGAAAGTACTTGTTTTTAAGCCTATGCCCACTGATTTGGGGGCAGGTCTGGCCACCTGTTTGGTGTTGGCAATGTGTGGAAATGAAATCTGTATCCCTGGGACACTATATATTTAAAACCCATTTGCCCTGGGTTACTTGTTCCCAGATCTTTGCATGGAGAGCAATCCCCCCCCCCCCCAAAGGGGCAGTTAAAAGATAAGTGCTTGGGAATTTTAAAAGGAAGTAATTGAGACTGTTTACCATAGGGGGTGCCTTATTTCCAGATTTGGAAGTGTTGGCCCCCCACTGCTTAGTTCTAAGAGTCCCCTGGGACTGAAACCTGAGGTTTTTGCTGTGTCTGGGTTTGGCTTAAGAGTATTTGGAAGGGGCTAGAAAGGACCGATTCTTAGTAAGCCAGTGCCTACTAAGTCTTGGTGGTTGCACTTGTAAAAAAATCTTTAACAGTTTGCTTAGATTTAACTAACAGTTTGCATAGATTTAGCTTTATCTTCCATCTTTTTAAGAACTTCTTCAGCCTTATTGCCTAACAGGCGGTCCTGATTTAAAGGAGCATCCAACAATTTAGCTTTAACATGATCAGGCAAAGATTGCTCCTCAAGCCAAGCATGCCTTCTAAGCACAGACCCAGTAACAGCAGCCCTGCAAGAGGCCTCTAAAGAATCAAAACCACATTGCAAAGTATGTTTTGTTCAGCAGAATGCATTAAATCCTGTAAATCTTTGTTTTCCACACAGTCAAGAATCAACATCATTTGCAGTCTCTGATTGCCAAGGTTGCAAAAGTATAAACCTTTTTACCCCATCTATCCAGCGCCCTGGAGTCTCTATTAGAAGGGGTAGGATTTTTAGCAGTAGAAGCCTTAATGCCCTTGGGCCCCTAAAAAATGGTTTCTGGATATGCAACAGGATTTTTGAAAAGGAACTTGTGGGACTCAGGAACCCTGCAGTATCTGTCAGGTTTACTAGAAGCCAGAGGCAGGGAATCAAGAGGCCAAACTGGATTCCGAGAACACGTCATCAACAATGTCTAGTACAGGAGGTATAGCCAAAGGCCTATGCGGAGGTAGAAGAAGGAAATCCCTAAGCCTCTTTTTTGAATCAGAAAATTCCTGGCTTTCCCAGTGGAAATACTCCCTTAAAGTATGTAAAGTTTCCCCAAAAGAATAATCCTCAGGAGAGGAAGCAGAGGGAATGGAATCCTCTGCATCAGAATCCTCATAAGTAGGTATGGACATATCCAGGTCATTAGAAGAGTCAGAAGAAATAGAATCCTGCTCAGAAAATTCATAATCAAGCTCATCCCTAAGCCTCTTAGAGAGGGGGGGTTGACTACCCCTGATTAGAGTAATTAGATCTTCAGCCATTTTTATCATTTGGTTTTTAGGCATAGGGGCCTGAACATGTGGCCTGGGCATCGGTTTTTTAGACATGGATTGAGATTTAGGCCTTAGTAATAAAGGCGGTGTCGATTTAATATGCAAGTCTATAGGCCTGAATACACCCTCAGAAGCCGGTGCCTGCACAGCGGCTCCGGACCCATCCAAGGAAGAGACATCCACAGGTTCCATAGGTGAAGTATCTTGTGACATACTGGACTCCGAATGGGTCTCAGTAGAAGCCTGCGAATCAGAAGTAGCGGGTATCAGAGGCTGTGAAAGCACCTCACTGAGTACTGGCGACTGGCTTAAGAGAAGTGTCATCGGCAATTTTGGACCTTGGCGGCCTCTGTCTTCATCTTTGCTTTTTTTTCGGAATCTCGGTAGTCGGATGGCGAACCGACAACATTTCTGGATAATTAAACAGAGACCCAAAATATTTAGAGGCAAAAATGTACCGACGATGGATAGTGCACTGATTAAATAAAGAACAAAACCGACAGCAAGGTATGTCGTGGTCAGGGCCTAGGCAAGGAATCCAGTACGAATGAAAATCTATGAGAGGTATTTGCTTTCCACAAGTAATGCAATTATTAACTTTCACTGACATCTGTAAGGAGCAAGAAAAAGTTTCCCCAACGGGGTACTTAGCTTTAAGTTGAAGACCTCGGTTTTGAAAATTGAAAACGAAAATTTCAGGAGTCAGACGACCAGCACTTGCAAACTGCTTCTGCTTTGGGCACTGCACAGCAAGAAAGACTGATGTAATGGCATCGGCTGCATGTTTTATACCCCTGACGACCTGATGTCATGTAAGAAGGGACAGCAACTGACGCAGGACCCAGGACTTTGTTAATCAGGCCAACTGAGGGCAACCTGCCAGCAGATTACCCAAATGTAATGACTGCAACAGTGAAATACGAAGAACATCACTGATATGCAAGTGGGCCATATACCTTGGACCGTCCTTCCCAGATAATGCCCCCTCACCCTATCTAGGAAGCATTTGTGGTCATTGTGGCAAGAGGTCATGTAAGAAATGGCCTCCCAATGGTCACATGGCTGGACTGGATGTACCACTGTAGGTCCTTTTTATAGGTTGGTACTAGGCTATCGGCCCTAGGGACTATACAAGCCTAGCCATAACAATTCCCTGGCTATTTCTTCCCACACTATTTACTTCCCTGGACCCCTGTGTCTAGCAGGGTGACTGATGTGATCCCCAGGGTGAATTTCCTTTCTCCTATCCAGTCGTCAAAGTTCCTTTTGAAGAGGGCCAAAGAAGCACTCTGCTTGACATGTATGGGCAGTCTATTCCAGAGTCCAGGGAGTCTCGGAGTCATGAACCTATCCCTCCAGCATGTTTTGTTTATTGTGATGACAAGGTTTAGATCCCTGGAGCATGTGACTCTGAGGGACTGGGATTTCTTTAAGTGTAGCATGTCCAACAGCTCTGGGTTTTACATGGACTTGTATGTTAAGCAGAGATCGCCTCTGAGTAGACGATATGCAACAGAGTACAGCTGGAGTTTTTTAAGGCGGTCAGTGTAGGGCATCTGCCTTATGCCTGTGGATTCTTTTAGTGAGCATTTCTGCGGCCTTTCCAATTGTTGCAGATGTCTTGGGAGGTACATACCAAATGGGGTGCTGTTTTCTATAATGGGTCTAATGAGGGATGAGTACAGTGGGACAATGACCTCCTTTTTTCTGGATGAAAAGCCCTTAGCGATGAGGTGTGCCACATAGAAGGATTTCCTGACTGTTGTGGCGATATAGTTATCAAAAGTGAGACCGCTGTTCACTTGTGTCCCTAAGTCTCTTATCACACTTTCGGTGTTTAGTGTACTGCCACCTATGTGGTAATTCACAGGTACATGTTTTTTCCCAAAGGGCATAACTATACATTTCTTGGCATTGAACTTGAGCCTATGGCTCTGGCACCAAGCATCTGTTTCTGTAAGACCCTTTTGTAGAGTATCCACATCATTTGGGGATTCAATAGTGGCTCCTAGTTTGCAGTCATCTGCGAACTTTGTTAGCCAGAGTCCTTAGTGTTGGCCTGTACTTCAGAGAAGTAGATGCCAAACAAGAGCGGTCCCAGGACTGAACCCTAAGGTACTCCACTTGTCACTTGTCTGGAGCTGGATTTGCAGTCGGCTACTTTTACAGAGTGGGTTCTGTTGGTAATCCAATTGGCAACCCATTGTGTGACGTAGGGATTAATGCCCAGCTTAGTAAGTTTATCTACGATACCAGAGTGGGGGATGGTGTCAAAGGCCTTGGCGAGGTCCAGATAGGCTGTGTGGACCACCTTACCCTCATCCATGGCTCTGTAAACTGATTCAAAGAAGTCAATCTGGTTCAGTTGACAAGATCGGCCCTTCACGAACCTAAACTGGGTGGGGGTCCAGTGTTTGAAGGTTACCAATGTCTTTGTTTATAAGTTTCATGACAATACGTTGCATGGTCTTGCAGATCAGGCTCATCAGACTGATGGGGCAGTAATTCCCGGGATCCAAGGTGGATCCCCCCTTGTGGAGTGGGATAACTGTAGCTGAGCGCCACTCAGTGGCACGAATCCTGAGGTGAGGGTATGATTAAACATGACACTTAGGTGAGGTGCCAGTTCATTTTGCAGCTCATGTAGTACACAGCCTGGGATGTCATCTGGTCCCCATGGATGTTGTATTCTTAGCTTTGGAGAGTGTGTTTTTTTACCTGTGTGGCCGTTATTACTGGAATTTGGCAATCTTCCGGTAATGAGATGGGCCGTTTAGGGGGTGAAGTTGGCACTGAATTGATATGCTAGGATATTAGTAATATCCGTGGGATCAGTATATTTAATCTGAGCATTGCCATTTAGATTCTTGACATAGTTATAGAATGCTTTGTGGTTGTCTTTGGAATCTTTGGCAATTTTATTTTCGTAACTAGCTTTGGAGGATTTTATGAGGGATCTCAGCTTCTTAATGAGGATGGTAAGGGAATTTTTAGCATCTTGGGATTTTCCTCTTTTCTGCAACAGTTTCTTCCTTTTGTTGTAAAGTTTTGCATGACTCCGTTATTCTGATCAGGTGGGAAATTGGAAGTTCTTGAAGTGACCATTAGGAAAACAGGAGCCACTGAAGGATTCTCATGTGCAATCTGGCGACAGGAACTAGTGTTACGGTCAAAGCCATTTTCCCTAGGAGTTTCAGAACTACTTTTGCCTTTGTCTTGTCCTTGGGAAGAAGTGCCTGAGGGCTGAAATTCTGTCGGCTGGAAGACATACCATCATGGAAATAGTGTCTAGGTTTGCACCTATGAAGGCAATATGATGACAGGGCAACAAGGCAGATTTTTGTAAGTTGACTGTTATGCCTAACTGAGCACAAATTTCCAAAGTTACATTCCTGGCTTGCTGAAGTAAATGCTTGGTGGTGGCAGTTAGGAACCAGTCGTCCAGATACAGAAACATTTGGAATCTCAAGACATTTCAAGTGAGCCGTGACTACTGCCATGCATTTGGTGAACACTCTGGGGGTTGTAGTGAGACCAAAGGGCAGAGCTCAGAACTGATAATGACTGGCTCCCAGCCGGAAGTGTAAGTGACTCCTCGATACTCTGTCCATTTTTATGTGATAGTACGCATCTTGTAGGTCTACTGAGCGCATCCAATCATCTCTCCCTAAGAATGGAAGTATTAGCTGCAGTGTCACCATTCGGACCTTTGACTTTTTGACAGATTTGTTTAACTTGCTGAGATCCAACATGGGTCTCCAGTCCCCTGTTCTTTTTGCCACCAAAAAGAATCTTGAGTAAGTTCCGAATCCTGCTTGATCTGCGGGGACTTCCTGGATGACTCTTTTGTCCAGCAACTTTCGAATTTCTACAGTTGCTTGCTCCCTTAGATTGGGTGGAACATCTGGGATTGTTCTGATTTGTGGGACTGGTTGGCAAAAGGGAATGGATCCTCCATATATTATGCTTTGTACCCACTTGTCTCTTGTGATACTTTGCCAGGCTTCTGGGTACAAAGACAAATGTCCCCTGACATCCACCAGAGTAGAGCAGGTGAGCCTCCTTTCAGGAGCGCTAATAGGAATGTCCGCAAAAGGAATCACAGTCACCCTAGTTTTGTGGACCCCCTCTGCCTCTAGGACGTCTACCATTGTTACCTCCCCCTCTGCCCCTGGGGAAGGATTCACCTTGTGCATCTTGTAAAGCTCCCTGGGATCTTTTGAACCATATTTTTCCACTCCTGACCTTTAGGTAAGGTCTTCAAAGTACAGAAAAACGTACTCCAACAGCAGAGAAAGTTTTCCCTTCCTGCTCGCATCTGGTGAGTTTGTCTTTTACTTTGGGTACAAAAAGTGAGGAACCATCAAAGGGGGCGTTACTAAAGGTAGACTTAAAGGTTTCTGCAAAATTGCACAAGCACATCCAAGAGCGTCTCCTCAAGGAATCTCCTGAACCCGCTGCCCTGCTCGTTCCATCCGCTGCATAAGATATCAGTCTCATGGAGGAGTTGACGATGGAATTTAAGGTGGATAGCTGGGAGCAGAATTTCTCATTCACCCCCCACAGCTAATAAACCTTGTAGAGTATCTCCTAGTTCTTTCAGGCGATCTCTTTGCAGCCTTGTAAAGTGAGTGAGGTAGTTCAGCGATCAGAGTATAAAAGTCGCTGATGAAAAGACACGCTTCCCGTATTTGTCCATCATTCAAGAATCTTTGTTCGGTGGATGAACAGATGAGGAGGTCTCAGAAAGTTCTTTCCTGGTGGCTGCTGCAATCTCCACAGCATCTACAGGTACACCCTTTGTGAGAAAATCTTTTCCGGTAGGGGCTGACAAAAACTTGTTTGGCCCCCGAGGGACTGGCTCCATAGCATCAGGTGACTGCCATGCCTTTTAACTTGACCAAATCCATTAGTTCATCGAAAGGTGGAGACACCCAGGAGGCTGAAGGGTGAGATCCAAAGGCCTTCAAGAACACAGACTCCTCATCAGAAGGGGTGATGGTTTTCCAGCCACCTCTCTGCTTTAGGATCTCCAGGATATGTGCAAATGAGACATCAGAGGACGACCATGGGGACCCTTCTGACTCCTCGAGGTCAGTATCTGAGGTGACGGACTCATCAGGGGAGTCTATATGTTTCCTCTTGCAAGTCTTCTCTCGAGGGGGCTCCTTGGAAGGGTATTCTGGGAAGACCTCAGAAGAGAGGGGTTAACCCAATTGGGGATCCTGAGGCTCTGTATTTCTGCTGTCCTGTGGATGGGGTGGTGCCGAGACAGCAGTCGGTGCCTTGGGGGGACGAATGCTGGTATGCCTATGTAGAGCTGTAGAGGGGGACAGCACACTCCATCAGCTCGAAAGCAGATCCCACCGGTTCCGAAGATGTCCCTTGCTCTGAGGAGACTGAGGACATCCCCGGCCTGAGACACGGGCACCAAGGCCGATGTGGGAGCCGAGCTCACCAGAGCTTTCACACCAAAGGACTCAGAACCGAAGAAGTTCAGGCCAGAGTGTCCTCCCCAGGGCTGGCCGGACAACCCCGGCTCCTAGACACTCCGGACGGCACCAAGAGAGTCAGAGCAGATGTTGGTTCTGCAATCTCCGAAGGGAATGCCAGAACAGACGGTTCTACAGTAAGTGATACCAGGCACTGCAGCTCTGAAGATCCAGCTTGACTCGGAGGAGGAACAACCATAGATGCATGAGTCTTGGAGGTTCCCAGACCTGATGGGTCAGAGCAGAGAACAATTTAAACAGTGCCAGCGACGTCAAGAGTCTGTGCACCACCCACTCCATGTCATCATCAGATAGGCTCCTAGTGGACCTGGAGGATAGAGAAGGTGACCGAGATCTCTCCAAAATGGGAGATCTCAAGGTAGGGAAGACCGGTGGAATGTCAATGGACCAGCTCCGAGAAATGGTATCTTGTGGCTCCGAAGACCTTGGGGCAGAAGAACCAGGCTTTTCAATAATGATGACCAATGTTGGTTCTGAGGCCTGTGGAGCTGAGGCGATAGATGGTTTAGAAAGTTTCAACAATTTTTCTGGAAGCTCAGACTGAGCCGAAGAGACAGGTGATGGCCTTTTGGAAGGTTTGTCCCTCTTGGAAGAAGAAGAGGACGAAGAAGAAGCAGCACTCCGCACAGCTTCCTCAAAGGTTGGCTTTAAGAGTCCCTTAAGAATCAATTTATTTCTCCTCTGATGTAACACACATGCACTAAGAGAGTGGCAGAAAGTACAACCCTTCTGTAAATGTATATCCCTTAGACAGTATATGCAAATGCCATGTCTGTCTGTAATTGACATTTTTTGTGTATACTTTGACATTTTTTAAAGCCCGAAGGCTTATGTTCTTTCTCCCTAGAGTCTTTAGACATGACAGAAGACAGAAGTTCCCAAAAGGATTACAAAGGCAACTAACTCAGAACACTGCTAGATATATAACACACTCTAATCTAATAAACACGGCACATCTAAGTATAGGATACATTAGAAAACTTACTTGCTCTGACAAAGGCCGAGCACTAGGACCTTTAACTCAAGCAGACCTAGATACAAAGGAAAGAACACACACTGACAATACTACTACCAGCCCTTTAACTAAAACGGCCAATTAGCTCACTAATTTAAATCAGCTAAATGACCAACTAACTAACTAACTAACCACACACCGCTACAATAATAAACTGCGGGATACAATAAGCCCTGCGAAAAAACGATGGCCAAACAACAGCAACCAACAGCAGAAAAAGAAAAAGTAGGCTACACGCTAAATCTAATTATCTAATCACACAAAAACACTATTAATGTAAGAATCCTAAATGTTTAAGCTAATTAAGTGAAAAAAGACAAAAACTTAGCCTTGGCCAAGAATAGCACATCCAACTTCGTAAAATGGCAAGAGAGATCTGGGGAGTTGCACCACTGCATCATGGGATACCTACCTGCAACAAGCCAGGTAGGAGACTTCCAGCTGTGTATTTGAACGAGTCGGAGCCGAGGATTGGCTCCGAACCCATCCAAGGAAGAATGAAGGCGAAATAGAACAACGTAACATTTTACTATTTCAGTTTTAACATTTTTAGATAGATTTTAAGAACCTAACTAAACAAATTTTCTTATAACTGGCCCTGAAGTAGCAGTCGTGGAAACAGTATCAGTCGTGAAAACAGTATCAGCAGTATTGTAAGACTTTCAAGAATGCTTAGTTACATAAGAAGCAAATACAAAAGATGCATTCAAGCAGTTTTTCTCTAAGGAAGAGGGCATAGGTTTCTAGTAGGTTACTTGGTTAGCAGTCCTAGAGCCCTTACAAGCCTAGCTATATTAATCCCAAATTGCACCATCTGTCCTTAGTAAGTGAACATACTTTGCAGAGCTAGTCTATGGTCAACATCGACTCCCCCTGTCCATGAGGGACAGGGAATGTTAACACGGTTAACTTGGTCATGTTCTCAAAAGACAGAAGCAAAAATTTTAACATAAGATCTTGACAGATTAAAATTCTGAATGTTAAAAGTGGCATAAATATAAACGTTCTTGTCAAATTTGTCAGCAACGTTTTCATCCCTGTCAAAGGGAATGGGATTAGCATCAGCTATTTGTCTAGCAAAGGAGTTTTGCATAGAGACATCATAGCAGAGCCTTCTTTAGGGTTAGAAAAAAAAGCACTTGTGAGTCTGGGGAGCCTTGTATATTCTAACAAACTGTCTAGAGGCAAGAAAGTTGATTGTCAGGTAAATTACAAGCTGTCCGGAAAACATTCTCTAAGGCAGATAAAACAGGAAGGACAGCTGCTGGCTGCAGAATATCTAATAATAAATCCTAATATATTTGCTGGGCAACAGATATTTCATTCTGATCCCACTCAAAAAAAACTTTCAATTATATAAAGTTTAAGAAAATGAAAAGCCTTCTGGAGGGAAATCTAAAGCAACACTTTTCCTCAGAATCTAACTTTAGGTTGAAAAAAATCCTAAGGAACAACATTCTCCCTCCAAGCCCTACTCGTCTGACTGAAGATATGAGTCTGAAAGAGAAGGAATTAATTTTCTTTTCTGTGATGAGGAAAAGGGTGAAGAAAGTGAACATTAATTCCCTAGCAAACCCTTGCAAATATTCCCTGTCCACTGAAACAGAAACAATGCAAGTCTTTTTTTTTTTGTTGTTGTTGTCTTAAGACCAAACCAAAGCAGGCATACTACGCCAGGGCTTAGACTCCCTTTCCCAGCATTACAGTGGACCTTCAGCCGCTCCTTCCCCCAACACGGACAAATGTGGTCCTATCTTGCTCATGGAAGGCAGCCCTATGGTTGAAGAGAATGTTTCTATCCCATGGTCCTTAGTGGCTGTAGGTGTTACACCAGAGAAACAAGGGGAAAAGCAATGAGTGGTCCAAGGAACCAAATCCAGTCATAGCAGAATCATCCACTGGAGGCTGAGGAAAACTGGAGCTGTCCTGATCCCAAAGATTCTGTGCAAATGTTTTTTCATGCAGATGGAGGAAGGAAGAACAGAGGAGACTGGTAACTGCTCCATATGTCCAGCCATGAAGGAAGCTTCAAAGATGGGTAGCAGAGCCTAAAAAGGTCTGTAACCCAGTGCAAGTCAAACCAATGGTTTCAGGTTAAAAAACACACTGACAATTCTCAAAAGCACCGACTCCTGCCCCCTGACACAAACACTAGAAAAGTATAAAACTTTAAAAAACAGATTCTACACAAAAAATTACCACAAGCATTGACAAAAGTAAAAACTCTTCAGACAAGGATGACAGTCGGTCCAAAATAAGTTCAAATAATAATAAATTCACAGAAAAAAACACCACTAGATTTACTCAGAAAAATACAGTGGTGGAAGGCTTTCATCAGTAGGGGAGACTTATCTGCCCAAGCATGCGGAAGGAGCACTCTGTGGCTGCATAAAAAGGTAATGTAAAATGAGACATACAAGTGCTGCTAAAATATATATATATATATATATATATATATATATATATATATATATATATATATATATATATGGGTCTATACGACTTGGTCGACAGTTCATATGATCGACTGTTTATTTGGTCGACAGTTCATTTGATCGACAAGCATTTTAGGTGGGGGGCTTCACCCCCCCTAACTATATATATCAACTCCAGGGTCACACAACATACAGGTCCAGAAGTGATGTCAGGTTCCAATAACTTGTAGCAATTTTGAAAAAAATAATGAAAAACACAGAGCAAGACAAACACAAACAGCAACACACATACACACACACACACCTGCAAATTGGAGGCTTCATTGTAAAACTCTCCACGGATATAGATATACGCTGCTCGGGCACCCATAGAACGACCTGCCACCAAACAGCCTTCAATCAACTTATGGGGATCGTGACGCATGATTTCTCGGTCTTTGCATGTCCCAGGCTCCCCCTCATCAGCATTGACAACCAGGTACTTTGGTCTGGGGAAAAAAATCAAAAGAAGCAATTAAACACAGCTTTCTGTTAATATTTTTTTCTACACAACATGCTTCTCCTCTGTCCTCCATCACAGCCTTCTGCTCAACTTGTTACAAAGGACATTGTGTTGGTAGGGAGGGTGTAATTTTTTGTTTTTACTTATTGCCAATGCATTATCCCACATCACCCCATACCCCCCCCCACACACACACACACACTACCTGCTTGAACTGACATTGGGAGGAAATGTCAGCATCATACATTGGTCTCAAAGAAAGTACAGTTCTGTACAGTTACCACAAATGCAGATGTTTGAGTATATTCACTGTTGAGTCCTGACTTTTGGGATTTCCTGCTGTGAAAGCTCTTGACCTGCCCAACTACCAGAGAAAATTATTTCCTCCTAAAGATGGCAGATGCCCTAACCGATGTCAATATGCTTGGGTGTATAGGGAGCCAGCCTATGTCATGAAATCAGTTTTTGCTTGTCCCCTAACAGGCAGAAGCTTCAAGAGAGCAGTAGGAGACCGAGGAAGAGAACCCTTACAGGAACAGAGGCAGGGAGAGGTTCCCTTGGCTAGAAAGAATGTTATAAGTATGCTTAGTAGGTTAGGGGGAAGGAGGAAGAAGGAAGAAAAAGAAGACCGCATCAGTGAAAACACTGAAACATCTACGTTTACGGTAAGTGTACACAACTGCACTATGTTCGTGTTTAACTGTTGCAGTCCTGACTTCTGGGAAGATTCCCAAAACTGAAAAGAGGGAGGAAGGAGATTAGGAAAAGGAGAGGATGCCTTGCAGGATGGCAGTAGCAAATTCTGCTCTGGACCTAGAAAAGGCTGCCATGTGGTAGCGTTTAGTGAAGGTATGCACAGATGACCAGGTGGCACCTTCCACAATGTCATTAGTAGGGACCCCTTTCAAGAAGGCAGCAGAGGTTGCAGTAGCCCTAGTGGATTGTGACCTGACAGTCCTGGGAGATTTTTTTTGCCAGGATGGCTGTAACAAAAAGATACAGTGGAACATCCATTTTGAGATAGTCTGTTTAGAAGCTGGTTTTCCCTCAGAGCCAGGGGCAAAGGTCACAAAGAGTTGGTCAGATTTTCTCAAGGCTCTTGTTCTATCAAGATAACAGTGGAGCTGCTTATGCTCAACATGTGAATAGAGTATTCTTTCCCCTTTGTTCTGGGAGCTGGAAAGAGTGTAGGCAGGTGAATGGCTTGAAGTGTCGGTAAACCACTTTTGGCATGAAGGAAGGGTTAGCTCTGAGGGAAACCCTGTCTGGAAGATGAGGAATGGTTCCACTACCATGAAAGCCTGCAGTTCAGAAAACCCCCTGATTGAGGTGATAGCCAACAGGTCGTCAGTTTTCCAAGTTAGAAACTTCAGTTGGGCAGATGCTACAGGTTTGAAAGGATGCAATGTCAATTTTCCAGAACAAAGTTAAGGTCCCATGGAGGGGTAAGGTTGCCTCCTGGTTAGCCTGATGTGGATGACTCCCCTAAGAAACTGTCTTAACAGGGGATGGGAAAAGGCAGGAGAAAGAGTAGGAATATAAGCCAAAATGGCAGATGCATGAATTTTAATGGAGGAGTAGTAAAGGCCTTTACCAATCAGATTATCTAGATAATCTAGAATGGTAGCAACCTGGGCTGAACCAGAATTGTGGTGCTATTGCTCACACTAGGTGGAAAATCTTTTCCACTTAGCTGAGTATGATTTCCCAATGCTAGGCCTTCTGGATTCCTTGAGAATGCCCTAAACCTGTTTGCTTAGGGTAAGCTTGTCCCTGGATGCTGTGGAATTATCCAAGCTGAAAGGCTGTGTCTCTGCAGGCTGAAGTGCACAATCCTTCCCTTGTCCTGAATGAGAAGGTTGACTCTCTGATGCAGCAGCCATCGACTCAGGTTGGTTAGTTCGAGAAGGAGAGGATACCAGCTGCCTGGGCCAGTCTGGGGCTATCAGTATTATCCTTGAGCCCTTTTCACTTACCTTTAGAAGCAGTCGATGTAGTGTTGGTATGGAAGGGAATGCTTAAATGAAGAGACGAGTCCAAGGGAAGGAGAAAGCATCTATTCTCCAGGCTAATTTCTGTTTGATCCTGGAAAGGAATATTTACAGTTGAGCATTTTCCTTGGTGGCGAAGAGGTCTATCTGTGGGACTCTCCATCGCTGGGCCATGCTAAGAAGTATTTCCCGATGCAGATGCCATTCATGGGGTCCATCAAGTTTCTGCTGAGGTGATCTGCTAGAGTATTTTGAGACCCTGGAATTACTGTGCCAGGAGGTGCAACCCTAGAGAGCAAGAAGTTCCCCAAACTTGCATCACTAGGCAGCATAGAGGGTAAGAATGGGTGCCCCCCTGCCTGTTTATGTACCACATAACTGTGGTATTGTCTGTTTTGACTAACAAGACCCCTGGTTCCCATTTTTCCTTGAAAGGTATCAGGACTTTTGCACAGCCATAAGCTCTTTCCAGTTTATGTGCCTGTCCTTGAACTGAACCTGCCACTTCTTTTAGGACTGGAGGTGCTGAAAGTGCCCCCCCCCCCCAGGTCATCCCTGAGGCATCTATGGTGAGAGTTTGGCCCTGGGGACTGAATATGAATGAAAAGCCTCGATTTAGGGCACAAGCCTGTGCCCACCATGCAAACTCCTCTGAGGCAAGGCATCAGCTGTATCTCTGTCATCAAGGGCTGAGAGTGCTGCCACCACACATTTTTAAGTTAACATTGGAGTTTCCTCATGTTCAGTCTGGCCAGGGAACTATAAGGAGATATGATGCAATGTATCCCAGTGTTTGGAGAAACACTCTGGGTGAGTGAGATGCATTGTTTCTGCTGGATTCTTTGAAAGTAGTAGGTCAAAAGGGAGACCTTGTCTGGGGGAAGAAAGGCTTTTGAAGTGACAAGACTAGGAATGCCCCCAGAAAAACTATCTTGTTGGTTGTTAACAGTGTTGGATTTTTGCAGATTTATTGTGAAGCCCAGGGAGGCCAAGAGATCTTGGGTAAACTTCAGATCCTTGTGAAATTTTGGTAGATTTGTGGCATGTATAAGGCAATGGTCCAGGTAGGGGTATATTTGGAACCCTCTGGTCCTGCAGAAGGCAACTGCAGGGGCTAAGCACTTGGTGAAAACCAAAGGCGCAGTAGACAAACCAAAGGGCAGTGCTAAAAAATGATAGTGACTGGAATCTGCTCTGAAGAAAAGAAAGCTTATATGGGATTCTTGAATTGGGATGTGCAGGTAGGAATCTTTTAGATCCAGGGAAACCATAAAGGTCCATGGGGCTATCATGGGCAGGAGGTTTTTGAAGAGTCAACATTTTGAGTTCTGGAATCAGGAGAAACTGATTGAGGTTGGACAGGTCTAAGATAGGACACCAAGAGCCTTATTTTCTGGGAACCAGGAACAGCCTGGAGTAGAACCATTTGCCTTTTTTGATTGTTGTGGAACTGGTTCCACTAATCCCCGAGAACACAAAATCTGGATTTCAAAAAAGGGCCTCTTTTTTGATTCTGAGGAATATCTGGATAGCCTGAGTACTTCAAAGGCTCTTTGAAAGTGAGTTTGTAAACATTTGAAATAATGTCCAGAACCCACTTGTCTGAAGGGATGAGAGTCCAGTTTTGTATGAACAGGGACAACCTTCCTCCTCGTCTTGTGGGGGGAGAGGGGTGGGTGTGAGTCATTCTTGCTCTCTGGCAGACGTCTGGGGCCTAGAACTCCCTTGTCTGGAAGTTTCTGAGGTCCACTGCCTGGGTCTCTGCAGCTATTGCCAGAGTCCTTTCTTGCTGGCTTTTCCTCTGCCTGCCTCTAGGTTGGTAGGGCAAGGACCAGTGTTTAGTGGGGAAGTACCTAGGAGGCTGAACTTGGAGGAAGTCTTTCACAGTTTACATAGACTTAGCTTTGTCTGCCATCTTTTATTTATTTGCAGTTTGTTAACCAGGAAAGCCCACTGAGCCAGTATGAGCACTTTTTCGGAGGAGGCCTGGGGAGAAAAGCTCCATGTACATACATACAGAAACAATACCAGCAACAATCACATCAAAATGAATACACAATATTACAAAAATAAATGTCAGCAGAAGTTATTACAACATTTTACATAAAAAAAAAAAAAAAAAAAAAAACAGAACTGTATAGCACGCTAAAGTTATAGGTTCTTGGTCCATTAAGCAATAAGATTTCTGAGAGGTAGATAACCTATAGTATTTATAGTGAAAAGAAAGAGAGGGAGTGTAGGAAGTTAGGAGTGAGGAGAAGGAGGAAGAATAAGATGTCTGAGTGTTGGGTAGAGTTTTGAAAAGGTATATTGAATGGCACTGCTAGTACAGCATATAGGTTAATAGGGGTGGGAACAGGAACTCTCCCTTTTAGAATAGAAATAAGAGTGGAATAAGATCTTAAAAGTAGAGAGGCTCTGGGTAGTCTGAATATGGGGAGGAAGTGAATTCCATTTCCGTGCTAGGGAAAAAGATAAAAGAAATTGGCCAGGAGAGCGCAATAGTTTATATACCTCAAGTAGGTTCTGTTTATTAGACCTGAGAGATCATTCAGGAAGATGCATGGTAAGGGTGAAAGACAGAGATGGACATTGAGAAGGCTTGAAAATGAGTTTATGGGCAGTGGAGAGTTGAATGTAAAAGAGGTAGTTGGGGAGCTCTAGCCAGTTTAAGGAGTGTAAGGAGTCACAGTGGTGAGAAGAAATTTGGTGCTTGCAGCAAACTTTGAGATTTTATTGTAGCAGGATGCCAGTTTAGTTTTAAGGGTGGCTTGAAGATTAGTAAGGATGGGTGCCCCGTACATGAGAGAGGGGAGGAAGTAGGTAGTGGAGAGGGTAAGTTTAGTTAAAGAGATTAGATAGCGATTGTGGCAGTAAAACACAGAGTTTCTGGTAAGTATTTTTAATATTACTTTAAAGATGAATGTCAAACTTTAGTTGTTTGTCAAAAAGGACTCCTAGAAGCTTGTTATAGGGGACTATTTCAATCTGAGTCATATTTTGACTAATTATAGATGAGTTTTTGTCTATTATGGTGTTTTTAGATGGGATGAATATTATGATTTTGGTTTTGGATGCACTGAGAGCTAGGTGATTGTTTAGTATCCAAGCCTCAGTGCTGTTAAAAGCGACCTGAGTTACATGCAAGAGTATGGGAAGAGATTCAGCAGAGCAAATGATTGTACAGTCATCAGCATACTGGATGAGTTTAGCCTTTGGGATGCAAAGAAGTCGTTTATGAAGATATCGAAAAGTAAAAGCCCCAGTTACAAAACCTTGGGGGATGCCTGTGAGGGTGTCTTGGTAGGAGGAGGTACAGTTATTCAATTTAACGGCCAGTTGCCTTTTTGAGAGGTAACTAGAAAACAAATTGATAGTTGGGAGTAAAGATTAAGGTGAGAGAGCTTAGACAGCAGTAGAGTATGGGAAATGGTACTGAAAGCCTTGGATAAGTCTTAAGTCTAAGAAAAGGGAAGATGCTATATTTCCTGAGTCGCAGGCGCAGTTGACATTGTCAAGGAATGATAGGAGGGCTGTGGTGGCGCTGTGACTGGGTCTAAGACCATGTTGTGCTGGGGTAAGGAGATGATTGTCTAAAAAGGTAAGGCATGAGTTGTAGGTGAATGCATTTTTCAAGTATTTTTGAGATAGGAGAGAGGATGGCTATGGGGTGGAAGTTAGAGATGTCAGTGTTGTTGCCTCCTTCATGTAAGGGAATGATGAAGGCTTTTTTCCAAGAGGAGGGGTACATAGGATCATTGGATAGAGCAGTTAATTAGGCTACAGATGGGAAGAGCTATGCCTCACCAGCTAACTTGAGAAAGTTGGATGGTAAGTTGTCGGGGGCATTAGAACATGGTTTTAATTTGAGAAGTGTTTTTATGGTGTTAACAGAGATGGGTTTGTGGGAGAAGTGGGTATAGTATTGGTGGCAGGAAGAGGGAGATGTAAAAGGAACATATAAGTTTTTAGGGAAAGATGTAGTTAGCTTGGCTACTGAGTCAATGAAGGAGTTAAAATTGGAGGTTATGGTATGGTCTGGAGCATTAGGGTCGAGGCAAGGGTTGTCTTTTCTGACAGAACTAAGGAGGGCAGTGTTGCCACTCCAAAAAATTTCTTAAGGTTGCATGTGCGATTATTTTGTAGCTTAGAGTAATAGGATTTACGGGCTGAGGCAATAAGTTTTTTAACTAAATTTACGAAGTTGTTTACATTCGGTAAGGGAGTTTGGCATTTTACATTTTTGGTGGAGTTTCCATGATTTGTCCCCAGTATGCATGAGGGTTATAGCTTATTTAGAAAACCATGGGGCAGTTTTGGATTGGACACTTTTACGTCTAGGAGGAGCAAAGCTGTTTAGTATGTTAATAAAGGAAGAACTGAAGTAACAGCGTCATCAATAGGGAGAGTTTTCAGGGGCTTCCTGTTCATTTGTTTTAAGCAATCGGAGAAGGATTGAGGGTTGAAATTTTTGTGGGTACGGGTTGAGATATAGTTGTGTTGTAGGTGTTGGGAGGAAGGTGAGTGAAGAGTAAAAGCAGGTAGGTGATCACTAAGTGGATTGGGCAAGGTGTCACTGTCAGAGATGTCATTGAGATGTGAAACCAATATCCAGTCTAGGGTAATGTCTGAAGAGTTATCTTTAGTGGGTCTGGAGGGAGAGTTAATTAATTGAGAGAAACCATATAGGTTTATACTGTGGGAGGTTGTGGTTGAGTGTATGGCAGACCAGTTGATGTTAACGTTTCCTAGGATAATTGTTTCATTACTAATATTAGATGAGAACCAAGAAAGAAGATCTTCAAGAATGGGGATATTGTTACCAGGCAAAATGTATAGGGCAGCTATCACTATGTTTTTATAATTGTTAATCTTTAGGAAGGCCAGGGTTACTTCAGCTGTAGAAAATTGGGGTATAGGGGTGGCGTAGGGTGTCACTGTTAAGACAGGAGGAACAAAGCAAGGCTATTCCACCTCCTTTCTTATGGGTTCTGTCATTTCTAATGATTCTGTAGCTGGGGGGGGGGGGTGATTTTGCAGTCTTTCAGGTGAGGCTTGAGACAGTTTCTGGAAATGGATCGAATGTCAGGGTGGTTGTGGAAGAGTAAAGCATGGAAGTTGGGTAGTTTATTGCAGAGTTTACTGCATCTTTTTAAGAACAACCTCAGCTTTAGGTCCAAAGAGGAATTCCTTGTCAAGAGGAGCATCAAGAAGGTTGGATTTAACATGGTCAGGAAGAGACGGTTTCCTAAGCCACGTTGTTGTTGTTGTGTCTTTCGGCTTTTCCCTTTTAGGGGTTGCCACAGCGGAACTCTGGTCTGCTAATGATTGGTAGTTGATTTTTACATGCCGAGTTACCAGCCCTGACGCACAGCCTTCAACGAAGGTACGCCCATTCACGCATGTCGCCACGCAGAAGACGCTCTAGCTGAGAATCGAACCGGACATCGTCTTACTGTGAGGCGACAACGCTACCGCAGCACCACCACCACATATGCCTTCTAATAACCGAGCCAGTGGCAGCTGCCCAGCTAGAAGCCTCCACTGCATCAGCCACAGTTTAAGGAATGCCTTGCTACCTGAGAGATGGAGTGGCAGAGATCCAAAAGCTCTTTAGAAAGGTTTTTAATCCTCAAGTGAAGAGACATAGAAGTTATGTTCTTACCATAACGTTCCATGTTAGTTGTCTTCTTCTCGCCTTCTTCTTGCTGGATGGGTTCGGAGCCGACCTCGGCCCGACTGCCACTCTAAAAGCTCGAGAGTTGGTTCCACCGCCGGCTCGAGGCTCCCTTATATCCCACAATGCTAGGCGAGAGTTACCTCAGATCTCGCTTCTAACCCAGCTTATATCAATAACAGTATAACTGTAAATAGAATCCACCTCTAACAGCAGGAAGAAAAGGGTGACCTACATCCTGAAATAAGAAATATGCACAAAGCATATGACTAAGAAAGAGGTGGTAGAAAGAGAGGTCACGATCACAACTCCTCTAGGTCTGTCCAGGCCAGGGGAAGGAGGGAAGAAGAAGAAGAAGACAACTAACATGGAACGTTATGGTAAGAACATAACTTCTATATGTTAAGTTGTCTATCTCGCCTTCATTCTTGCTGGATGGGACCGTCGGCCTAGCACCTTGTCCTGGGTGGCCTAACGGAACAGACTCCTGAGAACAGTGGAACCAAAATTAGCTCTATGCCTAGAAGCTAAATCCAACTTATAATGGGAAATAAAAGTGTGAGGAGTAGCCCAAGTAGCCGCTGCACAAATGGTGTCAATAGGCAGTCTGTCTTAGAAGTAGCCAAAGCTCTGGTGGAATGGGCTTTAGGTTTATTAGGCAGTTTTGGTGTCTAATCTCATAAACAAGGGTAATCAGAGACGTTAGCCATCTGGATAATGATACCTTTGAAACTGGAAGTCCTTTTCTGCTTGAGACAAACAGCTGATCAGATTTTCTGAATTGTTTCGTCCTGTCCAAGTAGTACCTTAATTGACGATGAACATCCAGGCAGTGTAATTTTGTTCAGACCTATTTGAATACTCTGGGAAAAGACAGGAGGTCAATGCTTTGGTTTAGATTTGATGTTGAAACCACCTTAGGCAAAAGGACGGGTTAGTTCAGAAGAAAACTCTGTCCTTATGGAACAAAAGATAAGGAGAACGACAACTGAGTGCTTGAAGTTCTGAAATTCTTCTAGCTGATGTGATAGCCACCAGAAAGAGAGTTTTCCATGATAATAATTTCAAGGAACATGAAGCTGCAGGTTCGAAAGGGGAAAGAATCAAAGAAGCAAGAACTAAATTTAGGTCCCAAGGAGAAGGAGGATTTCTTATAGGAGGTCTGAGAAGAAAAACTCCTTTCAAAAAGGCTTTGCAAAGTTTAGGACATTAGGCAGATTCAGAAATGCCCACATGAAAATTAGAAATAGCTGCCAATTGAACCTTAAGAGTAGATGGAGATGAACCTGCATGGAAGAGTTCAGCTAGAAAATCAAGGACTAGTTGGATGGAGCGGTGAAAGGATCTATGTCCTTTCCTTGTGCCCAATATGAGAAGCGATTCCACTTACTCAAATAAATCTTTCGAGTGGAAGATTTATGGGAAGCTATCAATATATCTCTAACCGAGTGAGATAATTGAGGAAGCCTGGCTACGGTTGGAACTGGAGGAACCAAGCAGTGAGGTTCAGAGAGGGAGGGAGCGATGAAACTGACCCGACTGGTGGATCAAAAGATCTGGAACTAGGTCCAGATGCCACGGTCGCCCAAGAGAAACGATGTAGAAAGGGGAACCACACTTGTCGAGGCCAGTAAGGAGCAATGAGGATCAATGAGGCCTTCTGAGCGATAGCTTTCTGTATTACTTGAGAGATCAGAGGGAAAGGAGGAAATGCATACAGAAGTCCCGGGCCAAACTTGGACTAGAGCGTCTCTGCTGGGTTGGCCTGGTAAAGGGAATAGAGTGAAGTATTCTCTGCACTTGCTGTTTTGGGGGTAGCAAAGATCGCAGCAAGGCTGACCCCACTTGAGAAATATCTCTCTCACTACAGAGTCTTTCAGAGACCACTCGTGAGGCATGAGTATAGCTCTGCTCAACTTGTCCGCAATGTGATTGGACTTCCGGGGATGTGCGCGGATGTGTTATCAGAAAACGCTGAGAAGAAATCGCCCATTGCCACAGTCTGAGTGCTTCTCGACACAGGTGGTATGATCTGGTTCCGCCTTGTTTGTTGATGTACCACACTACAGACATATTGTCTGTCTGATTGCAATCGCTCCCAAGGGAAGAGAGTCTTGAAGGGCTTGCAACGCTAAAAGCACTGCTCTCATCTCCAGAACATTTATGTGCAAGTGGCATTCGCTTGGTTGCCATGTGCCCTGGACTGTCCTGCCCTGATAATGCCCCCACCCGATCAGGGAGGCATCCGTTGTCAGAGTAGCAACCGGAGGAGGTGGAACAAATGGTCTTCCCGACAGGAGCTGGGGAAGACATCCACCACATGAGATGCTTTTGCACGCTTGTGATCATAATGGTGTGAGACATTGGAAGTTCCTGGTATGACCATTGAGAAAAAAGCATCCACTGAAGGATCCGCATGTGGTATCTGGCCAATGGGAGGAGAGGTATGGCGCTGCCATGATTCCCAACACCCTTAGAACTAACCTGGCTTTGGCTCTGTTGTTGTTGAGAAGAAGTGACACCAATTTGTGAATGTCTGATATGCTTTGGTTCGTTAGCGTTGCAGACATGTTTATAGTATCTAAATTTAGCCTATGTAGGTAATAGTACGACAAAACAGACTTTTCGCAATTTATTGAAATACCCAGTTTTGACAAACGCGAAAAGTATAATCTCTGGCCATCAGAAGGAGATGCTTGGTGGGAGCTGTGAGAAGCCAGTCGGCCAAATATGGAAACACCTGGAATCCTTGTAGCCCCAGGTGAGAAGCTACCACTGCCATGCATTTGGTAAACACCGGGGCAGTGGTGAGACCAAAGGGCAGGGCCCTGAATTGAAAATGACTGGTTCCCAGCCTGAAGCGGAGGAATCTTCTGGAGCGCCTGTTCATTTTATGTGATAGTACGCATCCTGAAGGTCTATAGAGCACATCCAGTTTCCTTTTCCCAATAGGGAAGAATGGATTGCAGCGTGACCATCCAATCTTGTTTTCTTGACTGATCTGTTCAAGATACTGAGATCCAAAATTGGTCTCCAGTCCCTGTTTTCTTTGGAACTAAAAAGAACCTTGAGTAGATTCCGGATCCTTGTTGGTCTGCTGACACTGGCTGAATTGCTCTTTTGCAAGCAGTTTTGAAATTTCCAAAGCTGCTATATCCCTTTGAGCGGGTGGAACATCTGGAAGGGATTTTTTGACTGATTTGGAAAACGAAGAAAGGGGATAGAATAGCCTTCGAAATGATGGACTGTACCCATTTGTCTTGAGTCAGGGATAGCCAGGCTTCTGGGTACAGTGACAATCTTCCGACTGCCTCCGAAGATGGGCAGTCGGGCAACACCTCAGGGATGCTGAAAGGGCTTGTCAGGAAAGGCTTCCCGATTGCCCTGGTTCTGCGGACCCCTGCCCCTAGGGCGATGTCTACCATTGTTATTCCCACCTCTGCCTCTGGTAGGAAACGACTCTGTCGCCAGGCGAAGTCCCTTGAGATTGTTTACGGAACCACATCTTTCCACCCTTCTGGCCTTTGGGGTAAGGCCTAGAAGGAGTCGAAAACGGACTCCGACGGCAGAAAGGGTCTTGCCATCAGTCTCGCACCTAGTCAGGGTTTCTTTCACTTGAGGACCAAAAGAGATGATCCATCAAAAGGGGAGTTCGTGAAAGACGCCTTGAAAGGTTCCATAAAGTTGCATAGCCGCATCCAGGCGTGCCTCGTAAGGCTACCCCTGTTCCTCTTGCTCTGCTCGCTCCATCGGCCGCATAAGAGAGGAGGCGCATGGAGGAGTTGGAAATGGAATTAGGATAGCCAGCTGCGTGTTCATTTTCTCTTGAAACCCGCAGCTGTAGGGTCCTTCAACATTTCACTCGCCTTGATCAAGTCCCTTTGAAGACGAGTGAAATGGCACAGGTAATTCAGCATGGTAAATGTCGCTGAGGAGAACATCCGCTTCACCTATCCATGGACCTAGATTCCTTGTTAGGTGGATGGACAGGCACTGAAGGATCAGCCAGTTCCTTCTTTGTGGCGGCAGCTACCACCATAGCATCCACAGAAACTCCTTTTGATAAAATTGCTTGTCTGATGGAGCTGTGATGAATTTGGAGGGTCTCCTGGGAGTGGGGTCCACTGAATCAGGAGCCGTCCATGCCTTCTTAGCAACCACCTGCATGAGGGGGTGGAGGGGGGGGGACACCCAGGAGGTGGAAGGACGAGAGCCAAACGCCTCAAGATACACAGATTCGTCCTCCGAAGGGTTGAGGGCTGGCCAATTTCCCTCTGTTTAAGGATCTCCAGAATGTCTGCAAATGAGACATCTTCAGAAGGGGAACGGGGAACCCTCAGAATCATCCAGATCTGTGTCCGACGTGATAGACTCAGGTGAGTCAATGTGCTTCCTCTGCACTTCCTCTTCCGAGGGCTCTTCTGCCAAATCAGGAGAGGCTTGAAGAGGATGAAATCCCCAAAGGGCTCCTGAGGAGCTGGCTCTCTGCGGTCCGGGATGAGGGAGTGAGTCGACTTACCCTGAGGCAGCATGGAGGGGCTGACGGAGCCGACTGTGGAGTAGAGCCAGGCTCTAACACACTCCGCATGACCTCGAATGCACCCCTGTCAGGCAGAGCCAGAGGTCCCCGCCCGAGGAGCTAAGGACCCCTCGGCACCGACAGTGATGGCTCGAGGCGATGTCGGAGCCGAACTCACTGGCGAAGCACCGAGAGGGAGAGGGGTCGGACAAGGGTCCGATGCCACTCACCGGAGCCGAGAAGTCCGGCGCCGAGATTCCTCCACGGAAGAAAACGGAGCCGACGACGGAGCCGAAGACAATTGTCTCGGCTCCGACAGTCTCGGTTCCGACACGACCCGGCTCGAACTCAAAAGAGTCGAAGGAGGAAAGAGTTGATGGACGGGCAGGCACCGACTGATGAGCCGGGCCCTGAAGCATCTGGGGTAGTGGCTGGGACTAAGGTAGTCGAGTCACCACGGTCTGAAGGTCAAGATCGGAAAGCCTCGATGACCTAGAGGAATGAGACCTTTAGCGTTCAGACAGCAGGGGAGATCCTGGAGCCGAATGAACGGAGCCAAGAGAAGGTGACCTAGACCTCTTTCTGGTTGTCGGCTCAAGATCTTGTCGGAGCCGACACGCACGATAACCTCGGCTCCGGCGGAGAGAAGCCACAGAAACTGTGGACTGAGTCTTATCGGCTCCAGCCGAGCCGATAAAGGCAAAGGTTGAACAACCTGAGGTCTCGGCTCAGAAGCCGATGCCTTAGAGGGCTTCCCTGTTGAAACTGACAGGGAATCCTCTGGTTTTAACAAGCCTCTCAGAATCAACTTGTTTTTCTCTCCTGCAGGACCCTGGGGCTGAAGCCATGGCACACAGCACAGGAGTCCTGCAGGTGCAAAACCCAGACACAAGAAGTGTGAGCGTCTGTCAGAGACATTTTCTGACAGCACGCATCACACTTCTTGAATCCAGAGACCTTTGCTTCCTTTGACATTTTCCTAACTGACAGGTGTACACTAACACACACCCAAACACACAGTTATACCCTGTCAGAAAAATTATTAATACTAAAATAATAACAATTTTAGTAAAATACTAATAATTAAGCACAAAAAGTTAAAGTAACTACACAAACACACCCTAGAAGGGAAGGCCAAGGAAGAACCAACGGTTCTTTTAATAAGAAAACGGGAAAAATAGGGTCGGGATAAAGATCTATATCCTACACTAATTTAGGAAGAATTAAAGTTAAAAGGGAAAAAAGAGTAACTTTTTGTATAAGAAGCTAACACTCACCAGGAACCGGTAGAAGCAACCAACCTCGAAGCTGTAGCGGCAAACGAGATCTGAGGTAACTCTCGCCTAGCATTGTGGGATATAAGGGGAGCCTCGAGCCGGTGGAACCAACTCTCGAGCTTTTAGAGTCGGAGCCGAGGTCGGCTCCGAACCCATCCAGCAAGAATGAAGGCGAGATAGACAACTTAACATCTTTTGTTTAAGCTTATCCAGAATGGTTTGCTGATATGAAATCATGTGAAACTGACAGTTGAGAGCCCTCATAGTAAGGGTGGCTGATGTAAACACCTTTCTCCCAAATCTATTAAGGGCCCTGCTTTCTTTACCCATAGGCAAAGGGTTTCTAGAGCAATTGGCTCTAACCCCTCTGGGTCCTGAGGTGACCACCTGTGGATCAGCAGAAGGATTTTTTAAAAGGTATTTATGGGAGTCCTGAACCCTATAAAACCAGTCTGGCTTATGAGGGGATGTGGGAAGATGGTCAGAATTCAGGGAAGAATCCAGAAAACATCTGTAACAATCTCTAAAACAGGTGGAATAGCAAGAACTTTGTGCTTTGGCAGATCAAGAAAATCCCTAATTGTCTTTTCTGACAGAGTATTCCTGTGCTTCCCACTGGAAATTTTCCCACATAGCATAGAGGGTCTCACTAAAGGTGATATCCTTATCGAGGCCAGATTCTCCTCAATCTGAATTCTCAAAGGAAGTGAGGCAGGGTCCTTCTTCAGAATCAGACCCTCTAGGTCTGAATCCTCATCAGATTTAAAAGGATCTGGGAAAGCCTCAGAAGTAGGATCCCTTTTCCCTTTACATAGGGAGGCATCCCCAGGTGCTTGTCTACAGCTAACTATGGAGACCAGGTCTTCAACTAGTCTACCCAAGTCCTGTTGGCATCCCTGAGAAAGGAAGCCTGCAGACCTAGGCGAAGGCGCAGTGGCAGTATTTTTATTAGGAGTTGTTTTGACCATGGGCCTAGGGATGTCCGACATCCTGATGCCTGTTGATCTGGAAGAAAGATGAACAGGTGTAGGTCAAAGTCACACAGGAATGTCACTGGGAAGAGAGCACTCTTTGGAAGCCAAGGCCTACATAACAGCCCCGGACTCGACCAATGAGTTGAAAGTAAGGGCCTGTGCAGAAGTAGAGGGACCTGATGGCATGTCGGACTCCAAATGGGTCTCGACAGAGGCCTGCACCACCACCTCAAACACAGAACGGGGCTACAAAAGTGCATCGGCTTCTTCAACAATCACAAACCTAGAAGGAAAAACAGAATGGTTATCGTCAGAGGGCCTAAGCTTGGGTCTCTTATCTTCTTCCCCTCTTACGCCTAGGCTGCTGAACCTCCTAACGAGTGTCAGACACTATTGGACGTTGAGAAGATTCAAGACGAAAGACTCTAGCTAAAAACTCAGCTCTATGTCTGATCACCCTACAGTTAAGGCGGGCACAAAATCGGCAACTAGGGACATTGTGATCCGGGCCTAAACAGGTGACACAAAGTGACTGGAAGTCTCTGTGTGAGATTTGCTGACCACAGAGGAGATAATAATTTACTTTATCTTTCATGAGTTTAATGCAGAAGAAAGGAGCTCCCCTACAGGGTAGTTCATCTTTCCAACAACTTCTCCCTGGTCTGGACAGACCGACGCACTGAAACACTGCTTTGGGCTCTGACAGCAAGAAAAGGTTGATTTCATGATGTAGGCTGGCTCCCTATGTACCCATGCATACTGACATTAGTTACGGCGTCCACCAGCCTTAGGAGGAGGAAAGAATTTTCTCTGGCAGATGGGCCAGCCAAGGGGTTTCACAGCAGGAAATCCCACAAGTTACGACTGCAACAGTGAAACATGAAGAAAATCACCTCCCTCCTGAAGCTCCATCCACTCTGTTCTTTGTCTGCACTTTTCCCATGAGTCCTCAGTCTCCACTGATAATGTCACATGCTGAGGATGCCACTGAAGGTGCACATTCTCTCTTTCACTTCTCCCCGTGGAAGAAGTCAAGTAAGCACAGTCTCAAGTCCTCCTCACTCCAACCATCCCAAGTTTTTGTCAATCATCCTGTGTGCTATACTCCATAAGTATTCAAACTGTGAAGGGGATGCATTAGTTACTTAATGTGGCATCCTTTAGTTAAAAAGTTAGAACAGCAGCTACTAATGATATGCAATTCACAGAAACAAAATCCATACTTTTAAAACTAACTACCAAGCCAAACACTGCACTGAATAATCCTCTCTCGCCTAATCTCATCAAGGATCTGTGCTGGAATATCCTCTATTTTACAGATATCACCTTGCTATTTAATCACGTAAGTCTGGCAATTAACATCCTTAAATACTACATTGGAAAATTTAAACCTTATTCTTGAATGTAATACTTTACTGTTTTTAGCATAATGAGCATGCCGAGGCCAGCCAATCATTATGATGCATGCTGAATTATACTTGGCCTAGCTTATGACAGACCATGCTGAGTCTAAATTATACTGTCTATCATTAGAGAACACCAACAGTGCAACAGCCAGTACAGATCTCCTATAGCATCCAGGAATATCACAGTCTAATCAGATTTGCTGGCGTTTTGCACTGTGTAAAACCAAGTTGGATTTCTGGACAATGGAGTTTGGAGCAAGGTTCCAGCGATGCAGACTCCACAGTATCTTCAAACGTTTGGAATACCAGGTGGGGGAAACAGTCCTCAGTCTTCTCCTACACAACTACAAGATTTCTTTCTAGCACCATTTAAAATACTCCCACAGAACAGTAAATATTTCTCCAATGGAAGAATTTTCTGGTGAGCAGCTTTATGTAATTTCTTCATAATAAGGACTCTAGCCCAAGATCAAGGAGATATGTGCTGAATATGCTAGATTCTCCTCTAAGTAAGAAGACAGAGTGAAGAAATTCTCTCCTTCTCTAGGTTAGGGGAGCTGCTACTGACATAAGGATGGGTCACCAGGGGATGGATTCTCTGCCATGTGACCATATATCCCTCTGTAAATTTTCTATAATGAAAGGTAGCAGAGGCTGAAAGACATGCCAATAAGACAGCTGTCCAGGATGCTCTTCACCATGGAAGTCATGTGTCTGGAATCCTGGATTCCAGTGGACCTTTTAGAGCCTCTTAGCTCTTGACAGGAACTGTCGAGCCACTACAACCAATGCCCACTGATTCTTTCAATATTAGCTTTTGACTTTTCTATATTTGAGGTCTACACTTTTGTATGGGTCAGTATTTATGTCCAGTTTAAATTGTTACATCACTTGTACACACACGCACACACACTAGTGGAAAGCACACCACTTATACTATCCCCACTAGTTCCTTATGTTAGAGAAAAGCTCGTAAATTCTAGGCCTGCTGAAGCAGAATTCTTACTATTAAACTGAGCTCACACTGAAGACCTGGTGGTTCTCCAGACACAATGGGCACTGAGCAAGGTAATCTTTAGGTGGAATCTGCCACATACAGACATGCTTATTAGGAACATCTTTTAGGGATGTCAAAGACCTTGCAGCACACCAATCTACAAAACAATCTAATCAGAAACAAGTTCACAGTTTAAGGCAAACGTTGCAGTCTGTACGAATAGAAGTCGTCAAACTGGGTATTTGTTATTCACTGAAATTCAGCTGGATAAGAGGTGCATTTGCTTCAAATAAATTAAAAAGGGTAGTTCTATAAGTTCCACTTACCTGTAGCAATAGAAGTTAGAACATACTGCCTTACTGGCATATGGGCAAGTAGTGCCTTGCTACCCTCCCTTTGGCAGTCTGTCAAGCTCAGAACTCCTCCCACTGCCTGTCTGTGAAAGGGAAGGACCAATCACCTGGCATGACCAGGACAGACCTTCACACTCCGTAAACATAAGTAACTTGCCCAATTACTTTTCTTAAAGCCAGGTAGCATCTTTGATGCAGGTAACCTCTATAGATAAAGAACGTCACAAATGATGTGCTTGAAGGTTTCATAAAAAGAAAACATTGGTGTGAAGAGAAACCACATAAACTGCTCTTGACAGAATTAAGTCATGTTGTCTTTGAATGTGGCACTTTTGGGATGGGATTAAAACCAAAGAAACACACTATATGTGAAATTGCTGACATTTTGGTCAAGCTGTCATTTAAGGAACCATGTCTTAAGTAATACTGTATGGGGGTGAGAGGCTTGGATTTCCTCTTCTTTTACTTGAGGAAACTGCTATTAAAATTTGGCTTAAAAAATGTTGTTTTAGTTCTGCTGTAGAGGCTTCAGTGGCGTGAGATGTAATTAAATGTTGACACAGACATTTTGGTCTAATTCATTCCGAAGCAAACCAAAGTCTGTCAAGCAGTCTAGAGTGCAAGTGCATACCTTGGTGACAAAGATGAATTCAGTGAACCACTATCCCATGACAATGGCTGAGAAATGTATCTGCCACACACTTCATATCTCAGACGCCGACATACAATCTATGGGAAGAGGCATGCAAAAGAATGGCATGCACATGATGTCTGCAATTATTCCATATTATCTTATGCAAGCATATTCTGAAAAGATACAAGTATTCTGTGATCCAGTACCAGTAGTGTATGAGTGCCTCTAGTACTATCACTCCCAAGCCATCAGGGTCCTGGGAGAGTAGCCCCTTATAGAAGTAAAAGGCTACAGGGATAATGGAAGGGCAGGTGGTAGCAGAAAGTACAAACTCACCAGATGACATGGTCCAAATAAAAATACTAATGCAATGAACTTTAAAATAAAAATGCCATGGAAGGATTGGGTCTTCAGTGGCCACAGATATGGAAAACCATTGGCTCAGTGAAATATATTGGGAATATTACAAGCGTCCTCTTTATGAAAGTTGGCAATGGGCGAGTAGACAAGTTTCCTGACAGAGAAATATCTAAGGCTTAAATTAAGCAGGGCAGCACTGACGCTCTAGGAATCATGACATTGGGGAATAAAAGAAGTATTGTCTAGACACTATCCAAACAATTAATCTTTTTTCTAGACACTATCCAAACAATGAATCTTTTCAAAGCATGAAGTAAATGTACTTCTTGGAACAGTACTAGAGGTTTTAGTTTTTACACCACTTTGGAGATATCAGTCAGAGGTGAACAGACCTTCGGTTCAAATACTGGTGGTGTTCATGGTGCTGTGGAAGAACTCTGGACAATATTAAGAGCAACAGAAAACAAGGCTGTCAAGACCAATGCAGGTCTATAAACCTCAAAGTCCAAAGCTCAAAGATGCACAGGATGCAATGGGTGAGCTGCCCTGAAAGTCTGGAAAGCAAAGGAAATAACAGCAGCATTTTTTGATGGAACTGTTAGGCCTGAAACTGAGTGGGAGGGCCATGGAAGTGATTTTCCTCTCATGATAAAATATCGTTCTGCTCAGAAAATAAAAGTAACACTAAATGGTTTTGAACCACCAAATAACAAAAGAACAGAATCTGCAAACCCTGAAAGCTCTCATGCTTCCCACTATTCTGAGGTAGCAAACCACTGCCACATTGTAAGAAAATGTCAGCATCAACAATCAGTAAACATGAGGGCTAACAGAACTGCAGTGACTCTCACAAGATTAATGTGCAACAGCCTCTCCATGTTTAACAAAAAGGCCTTGCACAATTAAATCAACTTCTGAACATCTGTGACTATCAAAACTTCATTAACTTTTGTTGATTAGGTCATTTGAGTAAGTGCATGGCCTATTTTCTTCAAAGGAGATCCAAGATGGCAGTTATACAAGTGACATATGGCCACAACACTGGTGGTGCTGCGGTAGCGTTGTCACCTCATAGCAAGACGTTGTCCCGTTCGATTCTCAGCTAGAGCGTCTTCTGTGTGGAGGCATACGTGAATGGGGCATGCCTTCATTGAAGGTTGTGAGTCAGGGCTGGTAACCAGGTACATAAAAATCCACTACCAATCATTAGCGGACCGGAGTTCCGCTGTGGCGACCCCTAACCGGGAAAAGCCGAAAGACACAAACAAACTCTCATTCTGCTGGACACAGATGAGAACAGCATGGAGGTAAAGACAGTGAAGGCTGGAATTACAGAAATTATGCAATTACAAAAAAAACAGATGGATGACTGGGTGTTAGTAAAGCTCTCTGGGGTGCCAGAACCATCCAATTCTCAGAGATTCTTTGCAGTACACTCAAGAGTGGCAGGCAAATGATGTTTCGAACATAGTTCCAAATGGCTGTAAGCATAAAAGACTGAGTTGCAATTTGATCAATGTACACTATATCTAAAATGACAATTATTTTCCTGATAGACATTTCCCGGCACCCAGTAATGAAACTGAAAGTGATCTTGACTGAAGAAAAAAGGTTTTGATCTATTTGGGTAAATGGAAATTTCATGACATTCTTGCAAAAGAACACGTACATTTTGGTAAACACATTTGGAAAAGAAAGATTATAAAAACGTGAGGATTTCAGTCTATGTGTCCATGTAATATACAAGATTTTTTCTGTTACTGCAAAATTTGTTGAAGGGGAACTTTGAAAGTTTGTGAACATTTTTGAATCTAAAAAAACAATTGACTCATCTAGGTTATGACCCTGGAGGTGGGAAGGGTCTGTGGAACTAAAATCAAATAATAATATATAGATACACGATGTAAACTTAATACATAAAAAAATATGGTTCATGAATGAAGGCAGCCTAAAATATGCTTCTTTTATGAGGATGTCATACATTTGTTGGCTAAAAATGAAATATTGCTTTGGGAAGTATAAGAGACAGAAAAAAAAGTTAAAATGGATAAAGTGTGGGGGAGAAAGACAACTTGAATGAGGAAAATCATAAAGAACAAAGGAAAGAAGAAAGATGGTAGTGAAGAAATGAAAACTGAGTTAGGAGACACATACCATGTTTTAATACATGAATAAGAATCAGAAGGATAGGTTACTAAAATTGGCAAACGCAATTCTGTAGGACAGACAGCACTAGAAACATAGACGGAAAACAAAAAAGAGTGGGCAAGACATGAAAAAAATTGTTAACCCTAAAAGTAAAGATAAATGAGACATAACTGACAGGAAATTATTAGCTATGCATTTACCATAACTTGGTATCTGTGTTGTCCTTCTCTCATTCTGCTTTGCTGATGGGTTACGGATCCGATCCTCGGATCTGACTCTGTGCTTTCAGCAGACTTTAGCTTCCAGGTTCAAGCTCCTCCCTTACCCACAATCCTCTATCCCTAGCTCTACCTCCTCAGCTGCATCCAACAGAAAGTAGATAGAAGAAAGAAAGGAACCAAGAGCTCAACCTGGAAAGTAGGTTCCAACAAACGGCTTCTTTAGATCCTCTAAAAACAGATCTTTTTGGAGGGTATGCCTGGGTATGAAGGTGAAGCAGAATGACAGGACAAAAAAGATACCAAGTTATGGTAAGTACATAATTAATAAATCTGATGTTGTCCCTCTCATTCTACTTCACTGATGATTTTTTGGGTGGCCTCAAGGAAGGATATGCTGGAGCACCGAGGAGACAAAACATGTCCTGCCCTACTCCTGGAGACCATGTCTAACTTATAATGGGTCAAGAAGGTATGAGACTTAGACCAAGTTGCTGCAGCACAAATGTCATCAATTGGAACACTAGATGAAAAACCCACTGATCTTGTTGAATGGGGTTTTGGAAAACTAGGTAATTTCAAACCATTTTTTCTCGGAAATAAATGTTATGCAACTGGTTATCCATCTTGCTACTGTCACTTTAGAAACTGCTCAACCCTTATGGTTAGAGGAGAGAGACAAATAACTGCTCAGATTTTCTGAACTGTTTGTTCTATGTAGGAATGTAACATATATTCTCCTTTGTTAAAATAACTCGTAAAGAACACTGACAACCGAATGCACTGATTTATGTTAGACTTTGTGACCACTTTTAGCAGGAAGGCTGGGTTAGCACATAGAGAAACTCTGTCCTTGTGAAAAATAATGTATGGAGGTTTAGACGAAAGTGCCTGCAATTCAGAAACTCTTTCTGCTGAGGTACTGGCTATGAGATTAGCAGACTTCCAGGACAAAAATTTCAAGTCACAATCATTAGCCGGTTCAAATTTTTGGCCAACCCTTGCAAAATGACAGTCAGATCCCATGGGGAAATGGGGTCTTTGATCGTATGCTAGATAAGACACCTTTCGAAAAGGCTTTGTATATTCTAGTTGAAGCTAGAGCTCTTGAAGTCTCTTGGCTTCCACCGTTAGGTGTAGCCACAGCGGATCACCTGTCCAGAAAACTGCTTGGTAATGGACTTTTTACAGCCCGGCACCCAACCTTCACAGAAGGCACACACACATGCACCTAATGCAGGTCTTTAAAATTCATTCAACTGCAGGGAGGACATGCAGACTTCTCATAGAAGGCGCTCCAGCTAAGAATCGAACTGGAGAACCTCTTGCTGTGAGACAACAAGGCTAACTGCTGCACCACCACGGCCAACACACAAACCCGAAGGTAATCCCAAATGAAAACTGGAAATGGTTGCTAACTGAAGCTCAACAGTGGCAAAACTGGAACCTTCTTTAAATAAAGTCTCATGGAAAGAAAGAATTGAAGCAACAGGTGCTGAAAAGGGGTTAATGTGATGACTGGTGGCCCAAAGAGAAATTTTCTTCCACTTGCTTTTGTATACTTCTTGGTGGAAGCTTTCTGGGAAGCCAGAATAACAGCTTTGACAGGCAAGGAAAACCTGGACTCTCTAGCAATCACGGGAACTGGAGAAACCAAGCTATTAACTTGAGGGTGGGAAGATCTGGGTGGAGTCCTAATGTGGAGTGACAGAGGAGGTCCGGTTTGTGTTCCAGTATCCGTGGAGGATATCTTAGGTGAGACCAGAGGAATAGGAACCATACCTGATGAGGCCATAAGAGGGGCAATAAGGATCATAGTACTCGTTTGTCTTTCTGAAGAAATTTTGGGATCAGTGGAAAAGGAGGGTAAGCATAAATGAGACTGGGAGGGGGGCAATCGTGGACTACAGTGTCTCTCGGGGAACTCCCTGAAGTGGGGATCAGAGCGAAATAACTGTTGTACTTGTTGTACGGGGACACACAGAGATCACAGTAGGGGAGACCCCAACGGTCAAATATCCTCTTCTCTGCTGACTGACTGCGAGACCACTCGTACAGCATCAGAATGGACCTGCTGAGCCTGTCTGCTAATACGTTAGATTTTCCTGGTACACGTGTTGCAAGAAGAAAGCATTGTGAAGAGATTGCCCATTGCCAAATGGTCATGGCCTCTCTGTACAGTGGGTATGAATGGGTTCCTCCCTCCTTGTTGATATACCAGATGACTGACATGTTGTTGGTGTAAATCGCAATGGTTCCCAGAGGTAGTGTGTCTTGAGAGGCTTGTAATGATAGGACAGCTCTCTTATCTAGGACATTTATATACAATCTGGTCTTTAGGGGAGTCTACGTGCCTTGGACCATCTTCCCCTGAAATGCCCCCCTCACCCTAGGTGGGAAGCGTCCGTGGTCACTGTAGCTATTTCGAGGGGGAAGGATGAAAGGTCTGCCTACCAATGGATTATATTGATTCCTCCAATCTAAATGACTTCTGCAAATATTGGTCGGTTTGATAGGAAAAGATAGGGGCTGATGTAGAACTGACCATTAAACAGTGTCCATTTTAGAATGTAAATATAGTATCTGGCTAGAGGTACCAGAATTATACCAGCTGTCATAGATCCCAGGGCCCGTAGAATCAATCTTGCAGGAGGAGATGGGTGAGAAAAAAAAGTTGTACCTGAAGAATCAAGGTGGTGATAAGATGTTGGCACAAGGAAGCTACTTGCATAACTGTGTTCAGCTGAGCCCCGATGAATTCCAAAGTTTGAGCAGGCAATTGTTGTGACTTATCTGGATTTATGGCAATGCCTAGTTTGTGGGATATCCAGTATAGGTAGTCTCTGGTCTGAGAAGGTTGACACTGGGTAGGGGCAGTTAAGAGCCAATCATCTAAATATGGGAATATCTGAAACTCTCGCAGTCTTAGATGAGCTGCGACCACTGCCATGCATTTGTTAAACACTCGCGGGGACTGTGGTGAGTCCAAAAATGGCTCTGAATTGGAAGTGATTGGGTCCCACGCAGAAGTGCAAGTGACTTCTGAGCGCTTATTTTTAGGTGACAGTAAGTGTCCATTAAGTCCACAGAGCTCATCCAATAGTCTTTCCTTAGTAACTGAAGGATGGACTGAATTGTAACCATCCAGAACTTATCTTTCTTTATGTATAAAATGAGTTTGCTTAGGTCTAGGATAGGCCTCAGGTCCCCTGTTTTCTCTGGCACTAAAAAGAAACTGGAGTTAAGTTCCAAATCCTCTCTGTTCAGCTGGGCCCTCTAGGATGACTTTTTTGCAGTAATCTTTTGATCTCTGAACTGACAACTCACTCTGGCTGTGTGGAAAGTTGGGGAGTTTCTTTTGGACTTTTGGAGGGGGGAAGAGAAAAGGGAATGTAGTATCCTCTGGGTATTACTCTTTGCACCCAACCATTTGTTATTTGGGCCCAGGTGCCTGGGTGCAAGGAAAAACAGCCTCCGACTGCCTCCAGAGTAGGACAGTCAGGCAGCGCTTCAGAAGCACTGAAAGGGCTTGTCTGAGAGGGTCCTAAAGGCCCTGATTTTGTGGGCCCCCTCTGCCTCTAGGGTGGCATCTCCCATTAAAGCCTCCTCCTCTGCTTTTGGAGGAGTATTCTCTGCTTTGCTCAGGAAAGGAACCTTGTGATTTTCACAGCCAAGTTTTCTTAGCCCCTCTGATTTCTAGAATAGGTTCACTGAGGGGCGGAAAACTTGATCCTCATGGCAGACAAGGTCTTACCTTCTTGCTCACTGCAGTCAGGGGTGCCCTTCCCCGATGGGCCAAACAAGAAAACCCATCAAAAGGGGCATTGACAAATGACACCTTAAAGGGATCCATGAAATCACAAAGCTTCATCCATGCATGTCTGCATATCGCAATGCTGGTGCCATCTGCCCTTGAGGATCCTTCCGCTGAATGGGAAATGAGCCTCATGGAAGTTTGTCAGGGAAGTAAGAATGGCCAGCTTTGGAGAAACTTCATCTAGCTCCTCCTTAGGCAAACACTTCGCCAGTGACTCAAGAGTTCCGTAACCAGGTCCCTCTGTAGGCAAATAAAATGTGCCAAGTAATTAAGCGCTCTAAGCAAAAAAAGTCAGCGAGGCAAATGTGTGCTTCTCAAACCTGTCCAGCGTCTGGACTCCGTTTGGCGGGTGGACTGTAGAACTCTTGTGTAAGCTCTTTCTTAGTAGCAGCTGCCAACACCATACCATCAACGGGAATACTCTTGCTCCAAAAGGTTCAATCTAGTTGTTTTGGTACAGGCTCTATGGTGTCTGGCTCCTTCCAGGCCCGGCAGGCGAGAAGATCTATAAGAGCATCTGCTGGGGGGACTAACCAAAATGTAGATGGGCCCGCCCCAAAGGCTTCCAAGAATTCAGACTCCTCATAAGAAGGACTTCTGGCCGACCAGCCACCTCTTTGCTTTAAAATTTCTAAGGTGTTTAGAAAGGAGACATTGTCTGGTGGGGATTTGGGGGGAATCCCTCTCCCTCATTGTAGTTTGCATCCTCAATGAGGGACTCCACAGAAGAGTCCAAGTGTCTCCTCTTGCACATCCTCTTCCATGGGACCTCCTCCGTGGGATATTCAGGTGAGGAGCTGGAACAGGAAAGGTCCACCTCAGTTGAAAGAGCTTGAAGGTCCTTAGAGATACGCTGACCCTGCACAGAAATGGACGGCTCAAAGCCCACATCCCATGTAAGGACACGGGGAGGAGCAGAAGTCAAAGGGTCTGGAGCTCTGTCCGCAGAAAAGGCCTTTTTAAAACTCAGAAAGCCAAAGATCCTGGAGATACCCTCCCCCACTCCTTTGCAGCCATAGCCCCCAAGGAAGAAGGAAGGAGTACCCCAGAGCCCCAGCTCTCCAACAAAACCAGACCCGCACTGTTGAGGGCCAAAGCTCTGAGGGGAAGGAAAAGATCCAATAAAACCGGAGCGGAACCTTGCCCCTTGGACCCAGCCACGACATCACAGACATGGGACTGCCTCAATCAGAGGATCTCGGAGCAGAGGTAGTCAAGGTCAGTGTCAGCATAGAGGAAGCAAAGGTTCTCTGATCTGACCCTGAATCCCTGGTAGACTGCTGTCCTGGGGCTCTGAAACTGCTATTCAGATTGGAGAAGGACAAAAAGAAGAAGTGACAGGAACTCTCTTGGATCCACGAGGGGATGGAGCTGGGAGTACACCATCTGGATCTGAGCCTTCATAATGGACCTAACCATCTTGTCCACTTCATTGTACAGGCTCAAGAGAATCTGAAAGAAGACACTGAGGAAGGTCTTAAGTGTCTAGGGGTCTGCAATATCTTTGTTGGCACCGTAGGAGAGACCAATCTTATGGACCTCCGAGGTGAGCGAATGCTAGACCCCAGATCTGGGGATTTATGGATCTGAGAAATAGGCTGAAATTTCAGACCCAACCTGATACGATCCAAGGAAATAGTTGGTCCAGAAGTAGGCTCACTTGGAGCCATCAAGTCCATCAGATCTGTGGAAGTCAACATAGATCTTGCCACCAATATCTTCAGATCCGACTCTTTGGCAATTTTCGTAGGAGGCACAGAGGACAACCTGGATTCTTTGTGGTGGCACTTTTTCACTTGGAGCCTTGTAAGTCCTTAGAGGGGGTTATGCTGGTATTCGTGGATTTTACACATCCGTGTGTGGTTCCAATCTCTTTTCTGTGGACTTAGTTTGTAACTTTGGCTCATTTGGGAGCCCCTGGAGAAGACAGAGGAGCAGGCAAAAGCCCTTTTAAAATCAACTTATTTTTTTCTCTTGGACTGCCTGAGGATTGAAACCCTCACAAATTGCGCAAGGGGAATCAAAATGGGCAGCCCCCAAGCAATAAATAGATTTGTCATGACCGTCTGAGTGTGGCATTTTTCTATCATACTCTGCGCATCTCTTAAATCCATTAGGCTTGTCCATACCTTAAATAACAAAAATGTCTTAAGGCAATTAAAGTAAGGTTATAAAGCTATATATTTTTTTTTTTTTTTTAAAGAGAGGGCCAAGGCCTGAAGGGATAGGAAAAGGGAGAAGATGAAAAAACCTAATGACCTCAAATACTAGAAAGGAAGGGAGGAGAATATTATAAGATAAATAAAACTAGACAAAAATGTATAAGGTTAAGAGAAAAATTATATAAAATTTCACTTAACTGACAGAGACTCCGAGCACTGGAGAACGTGCCTGTATGCACTGGCTGCAAATTAGATCTGAGGAGGTTTAGCTAGGAACAGAGGATTGTGGGTAAGGGAGGAGCTCATGCCTGGAAGCTAAAGTCTGTTGATTGTGGCCCGATCGGATCCGTAACCCATCAGTGAAGTAGAATGAGATGGACAACATCAGATCACAGTGTTATAATGGATTAAGGAATGTTAGGTTTGGAAAAGAAAAAAGGGATTATCCCAAAATGGGAGGCTTAGTGCAGCTGGCAATGAGAAATTGCTGCTGCCACCTGAACATAGTTAATCACCGAGTTGGCTTTATAGCTGTAGGGCGGTAGTGACTGTGTGTGTGTCTGTCTCTCTCTACGTAAGGGGGAATCTTTGTGCACAAAACAAAAAAAACCTTACAGCCTTGATGTGTACAATCCATGTAACTTTTTTATTACAGTCAAAGGAGGTGTATCCTATCTGGGGGCATATGTCTACTGGGAGAGTCTGTGTGTGAATGGCTGATACATATACATTGACAGCATCTCTACTGCGAACGTATTTCCATTCAGCTGAAAATAAATATGTACATTTTCCTTTTGTCACAAGGGCAAATATATAAAATCATAAAAATATAGTGCTTCTTTAACTTAAAAGCTAAATCCACAATGTACTTGCCATTGAAAGCGATATTTTCAACCAACAGAAATATTCGGAATGAAAAAAATAAGTAAAACATTTCCATGAACCAAGGCTGGCACAGTGAGTACCACTGCCACCTCAGAGCAAGAGGTCCTCCAGTAGCTAAAAAGGCACTGCTGTGTGTGTGTGTGTGTGTGTGTGTGTGTGTGTGTGTGTGTGTGTGTGTGTGTGTGCATTCTGAAACCCACCTTCGCCCCATCGATAAAGTGTCTCAATACCTTATGCCAACTAGTGACCAGCACAGGCTCCAGTATCCCCAAAACCATGTAAAAGGACAAAGCGGATTTATATAAAGATAAATGAATGAATCACATAAACTCAGACTGTGAAAAAGCACTTAACACTTCAACATGCAGCTGTTTAGTGCCTTTGCACCTAAAAGCACACCATGGATGCAGTTTATAATTGAATATCCAGATTTGCCAATTAAAGATTTTACTAGAAAATGTCAAATTGTTTCAGAGAGATAGCCATGTATAGACAGACACCACCAACAGGCCTACATGTTCATTAGAATGTACCAGGTTGAGTTGAAAAACACTGGAACCACCACGATATAAAATCAATCAAAATCTGTTTAATTAGTAAAAGAACAAGCGCTTTCACGCACATAAATCGTGCACTTCATCAGGTTACAAGTAAAAAGGGATAAACCCTGTTCTTATATACAATAAACCATACACTTAACAAGACAATTAAGCAATAAAATTGATAATTATATATGGTAATTAATTGGGCAGGAAACCATACCCATATAAGGCAAGGTAAAGGCACTAGCACCATTTACAGCCATATAGATTCAATATGTATAGTGCATATAGACAAAACATAAGAATAATATAACATGAATGCTTGTACTTAAGGCTTCCATTATTGCAACAAACTCCCATTCCTATAGGCATAATGTCATCTTATACTATTCATAAATACATTTAAAGTGATAAGATATTATCCAAAACCAGAAGAGAAATAATCTGTATGGTAATTAATTGGGCAGGAAGCCATACCCATAAAAGGCATGGTAAAAACATTAGTACCATTTACATCCATACAAATTCAATATATGTAATGCATATGAACAAGACATAAAAATAATATAACATGAATACTTATATTTAAGACTTCCATTATTGCAAAGACTCCCATTCCTATAGATGTAATGTCTCCTACACTGTTCATAGTTACATTTAATGTCATAAAATATCATAAAATATTATCCAAAGCCAGAAAGGAATAACCTGACATTCTAAAGAGTGTCGAAAAGTACTATACATTGATGTAGACTCCATATCAACCAAGGTAAAAGTAAGAAAACAAAAGAAAAGGAAAGAAGGAAAAAGGGAAAGGAAGAGTGGAGGGAGGGGAGGGGGAAAGGGATAAGTATCCGGAAGGGGAGGGAGAGGAAGGAAAAGGAAGGGAAAAAATGAAAGTGAGGTATAAAAGATGAGGAAAAGATAGAAAGAGGGTGAAAACCAGGAAAAATGAAAAGTAATAAAATTATAAAAGTGCAGGCCTTATATTAACAGCCGTATTTAACCCTGGTTCTATGTGGGCTCTAAGGACTAAAATCCACTTCAACTCATTTAATTCAAGAGTCCCTAAGGAGTCACCTTCTCTCCTATTTGGATATTGTATCTGAAGTACCCTAAACTTAAAGACATGAGTCGAATGTATTTGGCAATGTTTCGCTAAGGCATTACTAATATTAGCTTTTCTTATGTCATATACATGATTATAGACTCGATCTTTGAGTCTACGTGTGGTCATTCCCACATAGTAAGCCTCACAGCTATCACAGTTGGCCAAATAAATGACATTCACTGTGTCACATGTTGCATAAAAACTAGGTTCAAACAACAAACCTAGCTCAGTACGTTCAAAATTCTGTTCAGTTGTAATATACTTGCAGATACAACATTTCCTACAGGGGAAAGTCCCCTGCCTGAGACTTGCTCTAACATCCAAAGATTTAATGTTAACATTCTCTTTGCACAGTAATCTTTTCAAATTGTAACAATTATTATACCTAAAGCTTGGTTTTTCTCCGACTATTTTCAGTAATTCATTGTCCATAGTAAGTAGTTTCCAATTTCTAGAAACGATATCTCTAACATACCCTATGTCATTTGTATACTTAATATCAAAATGAACCTTGCTCCTAGCTTTAGACCTTGTGCCATAGGCTTTATGCCCATTCGAGACCCCACACTTGTAGGATCTTTCATCATTCAAGATGGTGTCATTTCTGTAGCCTAACACCAACTGGGAGGGGTATCCTCTATCTAAGAAACATTTGGCCTGAAAATCCAAAAGGCACTCCTTATCACTATCAATGTTACAAAGTTTCTTTATTCTCGACATTTGATTTTTAACCACGTTGGGGAAAACATATCTAGGATGCATACTTCCATAATGGAGTATGCCATTCCTCCAACATGGTTTCCTATATAAGGAGGTGGTAATTTCATTTAAGGCACTCTTATAAATGGTAATGTCAAGATAATTCACCTCACTAAAAGAATATTCATGAGTGAAATCCAGAAAGGTGGTAGTCGAATTCATGTACTCCACAAACTCATTCAAAGATTCAATGCCTCCATTCCAAAAGAGAAGAATGTCATCGACAAAACGTCTGTATAGGGTAACATTAGTTCTAAATCTCAGGTCATTGAAAATATATGTTTTTTCCCATACATAAACGGCCAAGTTGGCATAGGCATTAGCACAGGGGGTGCCCATTGCCACCCCCCATGTTTGCCTAAACATCTTATCTTGGAATAGAAAGACATTGTTATCCAAAATTAAATCTAAGAGAGAACAGATAGTCAGCTGGTCTGTATTGTCTAGATCACTCAATTCTACTAAACATTCTCTGACTGCCTCCACTCCAAACTCATTCGGAATGCTAGTAAAAAGATTCTTTATATCCAGTGTAACCATCAGTGTGTCTGATCTTAAGCTACTAAGCAAAGTAACATTATTCAAATCCTTCAACAATTCAAAGGAATTCTTTAAAATAGTGGGAACGAGACCTATCAGGGGACCTAACCTCGACTGTACATAATGAGACGCATGTTCGGTAACCCATGACTTCCCAGATACAATGGGGCGTAGGGGAGGAGGATCTACCCCTTTATGTATCTTGGGAAGACCCTTAATAAGGGGAATTAAAGGTGCTTCTATCATTAAATAGTCATATAGACCTTTATCAATGCATCTCGTCATCAGGAGGTCATAGAATGTATCATGCACATTTCTTATTATAGAGCTCACCTCAGCTTTATTTATTTCCAAATAGGCTAAGTCATCCTTTAACATATCAGCCATCAAGTCATTATAAAAGGTGGTGTCCATGGCTACTATTCCCCCCCCCTTTATCAGCAGGTCTAAAAACCAAATTCACATCATTACTCATAGACTCTAATGCATGTTTCTGTGCTGCATTCAAGTTAATAAATGGACGCTTACATGTCCCTCCCTTATAAAAGAGGTAGAAGTCATGTTCGCAGGCTCTCTGAAAACAATCAATATAACTAGGCAAATGTGGCACAAAAGTACTTTATCTTTTCAACACTGTCGTGTCAAAAGATATGTTATCTTCACCCGAAGCTTTAAATAAACATTTAAGAGCTAATTTCCTAGTGAATTTACGTAACATAATCAAAGTATCAGGTAGGCTACTCCCTCGGGAGGGTATAAAGGAAAGGCCTCTGTTCAAGACAGCACATTCAGTATCTGAAAACTCTTTAGATGATAAATTAAAAAACAAAGTGTTCAGTTCTTCTTTCTCACTGACTCGCGGTTCCCGCCCGATAACTTGCGTTTTCCCCTCCCTCTGCTTGTTGAGCGCTCCTGCGCCCGACTCTTGTAGGGTAGTGGAAAATTTAGAGCAGCTACTACCCCAGGGGTCAAACTCAAGATCTGTCTATTATTCTTAGGTCTCGCACCTGTGGTCACCATCCCTTTAAGGCCTTGCTGGTTACATGGGATAGTGGAGGCAGATGGAGCAACATCCCCTGCTGTGTTAGTTAGAATGGGATCATTACCGGATAGAACGTCAGTCAGCTTATCGGATGGTATAGTCGCACTAGGTGTACTAGATTGAATATCAGTCATTCGCTCACCATTTTCTTCCGTAACAACCAGTTCATTTGATCTCGGCCACATAAAAATGCGACCGTGCTGAAAATCGTTAGTCTCGCTTAAGCTTTCTTAACTTAAGTTGCTCTAGTTTGTTACTATAGAGCATAAGTTGTCTCAACATGTTGTTTAGTCTCAACATACAAAAGTCACTTTTATACAATAAAGTGATATTCTTGTGCTCACCTTCCACCTTACTGATGAGTTCTTCTTCCAAAGGTTTAAAATAGTCGATAAGCAAACGAATGTAATTGTTCCCAAGTTCTATGTTCAGCAACTGCCACCTCCGTAGCAATTCTGGATGTGCATCTCCATAACTCGGCATGCAGAGGACGCGCATGCCTCGTGGGATGACCTTAAAGTGGAGGCACGCCTCAAGGTGCTTCCTCTGCCAGATCAGCCGATATAATTTATAGAGATCGTACCAGGTTGCCAAGTTGCATTATACTTCGTTTCCACTTGACTAGGAAATGACTTCTCTTCAGTGTGAGGAAAGGAGTACATGTCCAGAATACAACTGTACTGAGCTGTCATTACATCATACGTTTAAAAAAAAAAAAAAAAACAAAAACCTTAAATTTTTTTCCAGAAAGGAAATTATTTTGTCATTGCAGCTATGCCAGTACAAAAACTTCCTGTACTAGGTGTGTGTGTGTGTGTGTGTAATGTGGTGGGTCAAATTCGGTAGAATAGGATAGAATGAAAATCGTATGTACAGTGGATATAAAAAGTGTTCACACTCCTGTTAAAAATGCCAGGTTTTTGTGATATAAAAAATAAGACCACAATAAATCATTTCAAAACTTTTCCCATCTTTAATGTGACCTATAACCTGTACAATTCAATTGAAAAACAAACAAATCTGTTAGGGGTAAAAAATAAAAAACGTACAATAAGCTGGTTGCACAAGTGTGCACACCCTTAAAAGTACAGCTGTGTACACTTACCATAAATGTAGATGTTCGAGTGTATTCACTGTTGCAGTCATCACACTTGGGTTATCTGCCTGCAAGTAACCCTCAGTTGGCCCGAATACCAGACTTCGTATTTCTGTGTCGGTTGTGTCGCTCCAGGACTGATGTCAGGTCGTCGGGTATAAAAAACAGGCAGCCAATGCCATTACAACAGTTTTTCTTGCCCCAAATGTCAGGAGCCTCCCAAATAGGGAACTAAGTTATGGTGGGGAAAAAGTACAGTTTTGTACCTACCATAAATGTAGATGTCTGATAGGTATGCATCTGCAGTCATTACATATGGGGTTGTCCTGCCTCAGGCAGCCCTTCGGTCGGCTGGATTCCAAAGTCTGGGTCTGGCTTCGGCTGATGTCGCACTTTCCCCGACGTCAGAGCGTCTGGGGTATAAAAGCATCAGCCGATGCCATCTTCCTCAGTTTTTCTTGCCCCAGATGCCAGGTGCCCTCTAGGAAGGCTAAATTTGGAAAAATGCAATAAAATTCCAAACATTTGCAAAAATATATATACATGTATATACCAACAAATACACCATAATAGCTTCCCCCAGCTAGCTAATAGAGGGGTAAGCACCCAAGGAATACCACAGAGGGGAAGGAGGGAGGGTAAACCTGACTGCAGATGCATACCTATCGGACATCTACATTTATGGTAGATACAAAACTGTACTATGTCCTTCAAGGATGCATCTGCAGTCATCACATATGGGTAGAATACCATAGCCAATCTGGGGGTGGAGGTACTAAGTCAAGGATGGTGTAGTTAAGATACCCTGCAGGACTGCCGTAGCAAAACCTGCTCTGGATCTGGAGTATAAAGGTAAATTGTAATGCTTGGCAAATGTATGCACGGAGCTCCATGTAGCAGCTTCTAAAATGTCTTTGGTAGCCACCCCTCTTAGGAAGGCTGTGGTGGTGGCTGTGGCTCTCGTGGAATGAGGTCTAATGTTAGCTGGCACAGTTTTTCCATGAAAGGAGTAAGAAAAACAAATGCAGTTTCCTATCCATTTTGAAATTGTCTGTTTGGAAATTGCTTTTCCTTGTACCCCAGCAGCATATGCTACAAACAACTGGTCAGTCTTTCTGTAACTTTTAGTTCTGTCCAAGTAGTAGCGCAGTTGTCTGTGTATGTCCAGGGTGTGCAGAAGTCTCTCCCCTTTATTTTGTGGTTGTGGGAAGAATGTAGGCAAGTGAATAGCTTGGTTCAAAGATACCCTGGATACCACCTTTGGCATGAAAGTAGGATTGGTCCTCAAAGAAACTCTGTCCTGATGAAAGATAAGAAATGGCTGCACTGCCATCAAAGCTTGTAGCTCAGATACTCTTCTTGCTGAGGTTAAGGCCAGAAGGAAGGCAGTTTTCCAAGACAAAAACTGTAGATCTGCCGATGCTGCTGGTTCAAAGGGAGGAAGTGTTAGTTTTTCCAACACGAAATTCAGGTCCCAAGTAGGTAGAGGTGGTTTCCTTGGAGGATTAATGGTTTTGATTCCTCTTAGAAACTGTCTTAGGAGAGGATGAGAGAAGACAGGTGGATTAACATTGTATTCTGCTGAGATTGCTGAGGCATGTATCTTAATGGAAGAGTAAGATAGGCCATTGTGGGACAACTCTGCCAAATATTCCAGTATATGTGCCATGTTCATCACAGTCACATCTATGCCCTTTGCTGTGTTCCAGGTGTGAAATCTTTTCCATTTTGCTGAGTATGCCTTCCTTGTGGAAGGGCGGCGAGCTTCCATAATAATATCCTTCACTCTCTGGGATAGGTTATCCTGAGGAGGAGTCATGGTATTCTCCAGGCAGTTAGCTGCAAGGTTGGAGTGCAGAGTCCTGAAATTGTGCTGCGTCAATAGGAGTGGGCATAGGGGGAGAGGCCATGGTTCCGTCTGTGACATGCTCTTTAACAGTGGGTACCAGTGTTGTCTTGGCCAGTTTGGAGCTATCAGAATTACTCTTGGCTGCTCTGTCCTGATCTTCAGTAGGACCTTGGTCATTAATGGGAGAGGTGGGAAAGCATAGACTGTTAAAGCTTTCCAGCTGAAAGAGAGAGCGTCCACTTTCCATGCTTGTGGGTGGTATGTCCTTGAGCAGAATTTCTTCAGTTTATGATTGAGGGGGGAAGCGAACAGATCTATTTCCGGCCTTCCCCATGATTGTGTGATGAGTAAGAAGATGTCTGGGTGCAGCATCCATTCGTGTGCATCCATGGTAGTTCTGCTTAAGCTGTCTGCCAGTGTATTGTCTTTCCCTGGCACGAACTGGGACTGTAGCTGTATGTTGAGTTTCAAAGCAAGTTCCCATAGATTCATTGTCAGTCTGCAAAGAGGGTAGGAATGGGTGCCTTCTTGCTTGTTTGTGTACCACATAACTGTGGTGTTGTCTGTCCTTATGAGCAGGTGGCCTTGATGAAGGAAAGGTTTGAAGGCCTCGATTGCGTGTATCACTGCCAGCATTTCCTTTTGGTTTATGTGCATGCGCAGCTCTCTTTGTGACCATAGCCCTTGTATACATGTCCTCCATGTGTGCTCCCCAACCTTGGTCTGAAGCGTCCGTGGTGATGGTTTGGTTGGCTCTTGGCTTGCTGAAGGGCAACCCGCTGTTCGACTGGCAGGCTTGAGCCCACCACAGAAATTCCTTTTGAAGGCAAGGAATGAGTGGGATCAGAGTTTCTAAGCTGTGACTGTGCTGTGTCCATAAACTTCTTAGGTACCATTGTAATTTTCTCATATGCAGTCTTGCTTGCGGAATGAGGAGAATGCAAGATGCCATGTAACCCAGGGCCTGCAGGATTTTCCTTGCAGTCAGCTGAGTTTGTCTTGTCAGATTCTGGAAGTAAACTGGTAGTTGTTTTTGTTTTTCTTCTGTGAGAAAGGCCATTTGTGTGGTTGTGTCTAGATCCGCACCCAGAAAAGTTATTCTTTGGGATGGAACCAGTCTTGATTTGTGGATGTTTACTGTATATCCCAAGGCCTGTAACAGGTGGATGGCATAGTCCAAGTCCTTTAACAAAGTTTGCTTGCTGTCCGCTTGTATCAGGCTGTCGTCCAGATATGGGTAAATTTGAATCCCCTGAAGTCTGCAGTGTGCAATTACTGATGCCAGGCATTTCGTGAATACTCTGGGCACAGTAGATAAGCCAAAGGGTAATGCTGAGAATTGATAATGCTCTGACCCTGCAAGAAATCTGAGGTTTCTTCTGCAGCTTTGTCGAATAGGGACATGCAGGTATGCCTCCTTGAGGTCTAGAGTCACCAGCCAAGACTCCTTGCCCAGCATGGGAAGGAGTTGCTGTAGAGTCAGCATTTTGAATTTTGGCACAATGAGGTAAGTATTCATTGCGGACAAGTCGAGAATAGGCCTCCATTGATTTTCTTTTTTTGGAACAAGGAATAATCTGGAGTAAAATCCCTGGCCTTTTTCTGAAAGAGGTACCTTTTCTATGGCTTTCATTTGCATTAAGTTGGTAATTTGTTTCAAAGCCTCTGCCCTCTGATTTGGTGGCAGGTCTGGCATGCCTTTTCTTTTTGGCAGCGAGTGGAAATGGAACCTGTATCCTTTGTCTATGATTTGCAGTGTCCATGTGTCCCTTGTAATGCTGTGCCAATTTTTTGAGAATAAAGAAAGCTTTCCGCCCAAAGGTGCTTCTAATTGAGCCCTGGTCGGCGGAGTCAAAATAAAGTCATTGAGTCTGTCCTGGTGTAACAGTTGTAGTTCCTGCACTACCTCTCTGGTTGGGAGGCTGCCACTGACGGCCTCTGTAGGAGCCTCTAACTTGCCCTCTACCTCTGGCATGCCTATTCCTGCCTCTTTGAGATCTGTCTGAGTCCGGAAAGGACCAATTCTTAGTAGGCCAATTTCTGCTGAATCTCAGTGGTTGGACTTGCAGAAAAAGTCTTTAACTGTTTGCACAGATTTTGCCTTTTCTTCAAATTTCTTTAAAACCTCTTGAGCCGTGGAACCAAATAATTTTTGCTTTTCCATAGTAGCATCCAAAAGCTTAGCTTTAACATGGTCTGGCAGAGATTGTTCCTTCAGCCAGGCATGCCTACGTATAACTGCACCTGTCATAGCTGATCTACATGAAGCTTCCAATGCATCATAACCACACTGCAAGAAATGGTTACTAACCTGCTGGGAGTTATGCACCAGATCCTGAAGGGATTTGCGATCAAGGGGTTCAGAAGAGGACAGTTTCTTATGCAATTCATCTAGTAAATACTCTTGGTACTGTATCATATGGAATTGACAATTTAATGCCCTCATGGAAAGAGTTGCAGAAGTATACACTTTCTTACCCAATCTCTCTAATGCTCTGGACTCCCTTTCAGAAGGTAGAGGATCTTTAGCAGTGGCAGCTGCAACCCCTTTTGGGCCCTGGGAAATAGTTTCTGGATCAGCAGAGTGGGCCTTGTACAGGTGTAAATGTGAGTCCAGGACCCTGTAGTACCTATCAGGTTTGGCAGGAGCCGGAGGGAGAGAGTCAGGGGCAGTACTAGCATCAGAGTACACATAATCAATGACATTCAACACAGGAGGTATAGCTAAGGGCCTATGCTGAGGTAAATGTAAAAAGGTCCTTAATCTCTTTCTGGAATCAGAGAATTCCTGACCCTGCCATTGAAAATGTTCTCTCACAGAGTTTAATGTCTCTCCAAAGGAAAACTCTTCAGGAGGGGAGGCCGAGGGAATAGATTCTTCAGCATCAGAATCCTCGTAGGCCGAATAAGCCTCCTCCTGGTGGTCTGACAGAGCAGAGCCATCAGTGGACTCATCTGAGGACTGGGGATCAAAGGGCTCAACCCTGGACCTTTTGTCTGGAGGTGGTTGAGAGCCCCTGTCCGGATGAGGTTGGGAACCTCTAATCAAAGAGATCAGATCCTCTGCTAGGGTAAGAATCTGAGAGCTAGTAGAAGGTCTCTGAGAGGAAACCTTGGGAGGCAGAGCCTTAGTAAGTTTAGCAGCCTTAGCCCTAGAGAAAGCCTTAATGGACATGGAAGCAGGGGGTCTGGCTGCACCACGTGCAGGAGTAGACTTATCTAAAGGAATGGTGTCGGAAGGTTCCTGGACACCGGTTTCAGTAGGTAATTCAATGACCGACTCGGCTGGGGCCTCCAGGGCTGAGGTAGTCGGTTGTGTGGTTTCGGTAATAGGAAGTGCCAAGGACTCTGTTTCAGCCGAGACCGAGACACTCGAGGTAGGCCCGACTGAGGTTTCAGCCGAAACCGCGGTCCGCGTGTCGGTCCTTGTCCTTCCGTTTTTTTAACTAAATGCGAAGTCGGAGTCTCCGACGGCATCTTATAAGCAAAACTAGCCCCAAAAAACTCCTCTGCAAACTCCGACCGACGTCTAAGAGTTCGTCGGTTGAAGGAAGCACAGGCTGAACAGGCCGAGACGTCGTGGTCTGGGCCTAGGCAGGGGAGGCAGTAAGAGTGGAAATCCTTATGAGGTATTTGTTTCCCACAAGTTAAACAATTATTAACTTTATCTGACATCGGCTGAGGCAAGAAAGAGTCCCCAACGGGGTACTTAGCTTTTTCGAAGTCTTTGGTAGCTGAATCACAGGAGCTGGCCGACCGGCACTTGCGAACTGCTTCTGCTTCGGGCACCACGCGGCAAGAAAGACTGAGGAAGATGGCATCGGCTGATGCTTTTATACCCCAGACGCTCTGACGTCAGGGAAAATGCGACATCAGCCGAAGCCAGACCCAGACTTTGGAATCCGGCCGACCGAAGGGCTGCCTGAGGTAGGACAACCCCATATGTGATGACTGCAGATGCATCCTTGAAGGACATCACCACCAGTAAAAAGTAGATACCAATACCAATACCCCTGAAGTGAGTAATAGACAGAGAGGAGAGAGAGAGAGAGAGACACAAGGGGCTGGAGGGAGGGAAACCAGGACCGCAACAGTGAATACACTCGAGCATCTACATTTATGGTAAGTGTACACAACTGTACTATGTTCTTCGTGTTTCACTGTTGCAGTCCTAACATATGGGTTGATTCCCAAAGCCCAGGAAAAATACAAAGGGGGGAGGATGAATCACAGATTAAGGGTTGGTAAGAAGGCCCTGCAAAACTGCAGAGGCAAAACCAGCCCTGGATTTGGAAAACAAAGGTAGACTGTAATGCTTTGTGAAAGTATGGACAGAAGACCAAGTAGCTGCTTCTAGAATGTCCTTAGTAGGCAAACCTCTCAGAAAAGCTGCAGAGGTAGAGACTGCTCTAGTAGAGTGGGTCCTAATACCCTGAGAGGGAACCTTCCCATGCTGCAGGTAACAAAAGTGAATACAATGAGCAATCCCATTTGGAGATGGTCTGTTTTGAAATAGCTTCACCGTAAGCCCCAGGAGCAAAACTAACCAACAATTGTTCAGAGTTTCGAAAGGATTTAGTCCTATCTAAGTAAAATATCAGCTGTCTATGCACATCAAGAGAGTGCAGAATCCTTTCCCCTTTATTTCAGGGATTGTTGAAAAAAGTAGGCAGGTGAATAGACTGGTTAAGGGTTAAACTGGAAACTACCTTAGGCATAAAGGAGGGATTAGTTCTCAGAGAAAAGTACAGTTTTGTACCTAACATAAATGTAGATGTTCGAGTGCTCATACAGCTGCAGTCATAACAGATGGGTTATCCTGCCGTCAGGCGGGTCCTCGGTCGGCCGAATTCCAAAGTCTAGGTCCGGCGTCGGTTGTCGTCGCTTCTTCCCTGACGTCAGTGCGGCAGGGGTATAAAAGAGGCAGCCAACGCCATTTTCTTCAGTTTTTCTTGCCCCAGATGTCAGGTGCCCCCAGAAGGAAGGCAAACATAATGTTATGCAAAGATGCAATGTTGATAAATCAAAAACAGTAGTTGCAAGCAAATACACCATAAAAGAATAACCCAAAAAGGTTATATGAAAAGTGTTTGTCATAAGGCCTGTCCTAAGAGGGGATGGAGGGAAACCTGGACTGCAGCTGTATGAGCACTCGAATATCTACATTTATGGTAGGTACAAAACTGTACTATGTTCATCGTGCATACAGCTGCAGTCATAACAGATGGGTAGAATCCCAAAGCTAAGTAAGGGTGGTAGGCACTAAGTGGAACTAGGAGGGGCTAGGATGCCCTGCAGGACTGCTGTGGCAAAGCCCACTCTAGATTTTGAGTATAGTGGGAGGTGATAGTGCTTGGAGAAAGTGTGCACTGAACTCCAGGTGGCTGCTTCCAAAATGTCCTTGGTAGGGACCCAACTGAGGAAGGCTGCAGAGGTAGCTTTGGCTCTGGTGGAGTGGGATCTGATGCATGCAGGCACAGTTTTTCCATGGAATGAGTAACAAAAATGTATGCAGTGGGCTATCCATTTTGAAATTGTCTATTTGGAAATAGCCTTTCCCTAAGCACCTACAGCATAGGACACAAAGAGTTGCTCAGATTTCCTGAATGGCTTTGTTCTGTCCAAGTAGTAACGAAGTTGTCTGTGAATGTCCAAGGAATGTAGTAGTCTTTCCCCTTTGTTTTGTGGATTAGGATAAAAGGTAGGTAAGTGGATAGTCTGATTCAAAGCTACACTGGATACTACCTTTGGCATAAAGGTAGGATTGGTTCGTAAGGAAACTCTGTCCTGATGGAAAATGATGAATGGTTGCACAGCCATGAGGGCCTGTAGCTCAGAAACCCTGCGTGCTGAGGTGATAGCCAGAAGAAAGGCTGTTTTCCATGACAAGTACTGTAACTCTGTTGAAGAAGCTGGCTCGAAGGGAGGAAGGGTCAGCTTTTCCAATACGTAGTTGAGGTCCCAAGCAGGGACTGGTGGTTTCCTTGGGGGTTTTAAATTCTTTGCCCCTATGAGGAACTGCCAACTCATTATGGCCGAGTGACGTCTACAGGCATTTCTGCAGTTACCTCCTACTGCTCCTCTAGGCGTCAAGTATTTCTTGTTCATATTTGCAGTAATAATGCTAAACCCATGCTACATACAACATATCAGAATATTTTATCTTGAAGCATATATGATTGCAAACACAATTGTATTGATATATGACCTGTCAATAAGTATTTGTTAGAACTGTAAGATGATAATGTCATTTTTTAAAGGCTGAAGCCACACCCACTAGGAGTTAAAGGTACACAATCAAAAGAGCTCTACTGGAGGGAATGAGTTAAGAGAGGGTGAGAGAATAATGGAGGATCTGTGTTGTATTGTGCAGAAATGGCTGAAGCGTGGATCTTGATGGAGGAGAAGGAAAGTCCATTGTTTAACATCTCAGCTAGGTACTATAAAATTTGAGGTTTTGAGGTATATTTATTACCCAAGGATTCTGTCCCTTTTCTTGATTCCAGGCACAAAATCGTTTCCATTTGGCGGAGTAAGTCTTTCTAGTAGAAGGTCTTCTGGCCTCCAAGATGACATCCTGCACCTCCTTGGAGAGGAGAAACTGTTGGGAAATCAAGGAATTCTGCATGCAGCTAGATTTACAGTTTTGAGATGGCTGTGAAGGGTTTTGTAGTTGTGCTGGGACAACAGAAGAGGGACTAGAGGTAGGATCCATGGTGGGGAATGTGTCAGGCTCCTCAGGAGCGGATACCAGAGTTGTCTTGGCCAGTCTGGAGCGATGAGAATAATTTTCGGTCTCTCTACTCTGGCTTTTAATAGAACTTTGGGCAGCAGAGGAAGATGCGGGAAGGCATAGACTGTCAATGTTGCCCAATTGAAGGAAAGTGCGTCCACTTTCCAGGCCTGTGGATGATAGGTCCTTGAACAAAATGTTTTCAACTGGCAATTTCTGTGGGTAGCAAAGAGATCTATGTCTGGCTGTCCCCATGCCCGAGTTATCTTTGTGAAACGTTGAGGATGCAACTTCCATTCGTGTGGATCTGTCATATTTCTGCTCAGGTTGTCTGCCAGTGTGTTTTCCTTCCCTGGCAGGAATTGTGCCTGTAGTTGAATTTGCAATTCCATTGCTGTGTTCCATAGGGTCATGGCTTGCCTGCACAGGGGGTATGAATGAGTTCCCTCCCGTTTGTTTATGTACCACATCACTGTGGTGTTGTTTGTCCTTATCAATAGCTGGCCTGGATGCAGTAGGTCTTTGAAGGTCATAATAGCCTTTTGCACGGCTAGCATCTCCTTTTGGTTGATGTGAAGGTGCTTCTCTTTTCGGGTCCATTTTCCCTGAATGCACTGATCTGTCATGTGTGCTCCCCAGGCGTAGTCTGAGGCGTCTGTTGTGATGATTTGAGTTGCTTGAGGTACACAGAAAGGAAGACCTGTGTTTCTTTGGCAAGCTTGAGTCCACGACTAAAATTCCTTTCGAAGGCAAGGAATGAGTGGGATAATTATTTCCAAGCTGTGGCTGTGTTCAGACCATAAGTTTTTCAGGTACCATTGAAGTTTCCTCATATGCAGCTTTGCACATGGGATTAGCAGGATGCAAGATGCCATGAATCCCAGAGCCTGCAGGATTTTCCTTTCAGTTAGCCTGGTGTAAGTTGCCATTTTTCTGAAGTATTGAGACAGTTGCCCTTGCTTGTCTCGCATGAGGTAGGCCATCTGGGTGGTTGTATCCACGCTGGCACCCAGGAAAATTATTTGTTGAGAGGGTATTAGTTTTGATTTCTTTTTGTTGACTGTGTATCCCAGGAAGTTCAACAGTTTTATTACAAATGCCAGGTGCTGCAGTAGTATGTCCTTGCTGTCCGCTTGGATCAGGCAGTCGTCCAGATATGGGTAGATTTGTATCCCTTGTAGTCTGCAGAAGGCGATTACTGATGCCAGGCATTTCGTAAACACTCTGGGCGCAGTAGATAAGCCAAAGAGCAATGCAGAGAATTGGTAATGGTTTGAACCTGCAAGAAATCTGAGGTATCTTCTGCAATCCTGTCTGATAGGGACATGCAGGTATGCCTCCTTGAGGTCCAATGTTACCAGCCAAGACTCCTTGCCCAGCATGGGAAGAAGCTGCTGTAATGTGAGCATCTTGAATTTTGGCACCTGTAAATATGTGTTTAGGATGGATAGGTCTAAGATAGGTCTCCAATCTTTGTCTTTCCTCGGTACCAGGAATAGTCTGGAATAAAACCCTTGACCTTGTTCTTTTGCAGGTATCTCTTGAATTGCTTTCATGTCCATGAGAGCTGAAACTTGTTTTTGTGCCTCTGCCCTTTGATTTTGTGGCAGGTTTGGCATGCCTCTCATTTTTGGAAGGGTGTGAAAGTGGAACCTGTAGCCTCTGCCTATAATGTCCAGAATCCATTTGTCTTTTGTAACAATATGCCAATTTTTTGAGAATAATGTCAGTTTTCCGCCCAAAGGTGCTGCCATTAAAGCTTTGCTTAGCAGGTGTAGGGAAGTCATTGTGTCTGTTTTGTAAAAGACTGTGATCTATCTTCTCCACCTCTTGGGGTTGGTGCTTGCCACTGTCTGGCTCTGAAAGATCCTTGAGGTTGCCCTCTGCCACTTGGGTGCCTGTATCTGCCCCTTTGAGGTCTGTCCGTGGCTGGAAAGGACCAATTTTTTGAAGGCCAGTTTCTGCTGAAACGTGGAGGCTGTACCTGCAGGAAATCTTTCACTGTTTGCATTGATTTCGCTTTTTCCTCCATTTTCTTTAGCACCTCCTCAGCTTTAACACCAAACAATACATCTTTTTGAAGAGGTGCATCTAATAATTTAGCTTTGACATGATCTGGTAAGGTTTGCTCTGAGCCAAGCATGCCTACGTATAACAGACCCGTAACAGCAGCTCTACATGAGGCCTCTAAAGCATCAAAACCACACTGCAAGGTATGTTTACCCACTTGCTCTGCACCATGCAACAAGTCCTGCAACTCTTTAAATCTGGTTGTTCTGGTTGTGTCATCTTGCTTTTCAGCTGAGATATCAAAAACTGTTGATACTTTAACATATGGAACTGACAGTTTAATGCCCTCATGGTTAAAGTGGCCGAGGTGTACACTTTTTCCCGCCACCTTTCTAAAGCTCTGGAATCTCTCTCTGAAGGTAATGGATTTTTAGCAGTAGAGGCCTTAATTCCCTTGGGACCCTGTGAAATTGTTTCTGGGTCAGCAGTATGGCTTTTATATAGGAACTGGTGAGAGTCAGGAACCCGGTAATACCTGTCTGGTTTAACAGGAGCTGGAGGCATAGAATCAGGATTAAGGCTGGCTTCTGTGTACACATCATCCAATATATCTAAAACAGGAGGGATAGCCAGAGGCCTATGCTGGGGGAGCAGAAGAAATTCCCTGAGCCTTTTCTTGGAATCTGAGTAATCTTGGCCTTCCCAGTGAAAGTGCTCCCTCAATGTATGCAGGGTTTCCTCAAAAGAGAAGTCCTCAGGGGGGGAGACCGAGGGAATAAACTCCTCTGCATCAGAGTCTTCGAATGGAGAATAGGCATAATCCTGGTCCTCAGATAGTTCTGAGGTAACAGAAGCTTGATCTGAGGAAGGGTAGTCTTCCTCTAATCTGGGCCTTTTGTCAGAGGGGGGTTGAGAACCCCTGATAAGAGTAATCAAATCCTCAGCCGTTTTAAGCATCTGTTTTTTAGGCATGGTGCCTTGAGAGGGGGTCTGAGGAACCTGTTTTTTGGTTTTCATGGCTGCTTTAGATTTAGTGAAGGCTTTAATGGAGAAGGAGGAAAGCCTGAAGACCCATTGAGAAATGGCAGGCCTGTCTAAATTCTGAGTCCCCCCCCCCAGGAGTGGCGTCGGGATCTGTAGTAGGAATGGGGGCCGAGGAGCCTGCGACCTCGGGTACTTAAGACACCGGTAATGCATTGTCAGCGGTACTCAGGGGCTGCGTAGGCGCCTTGCTGAGTACCGGAGAACCAGTAGTAGGCCTTAGCGTGGTTTCAGTAGGTAGTGCGGACCTCGTATGTCGGTCCTTATCTTTGCGTTTTTTGCTCAAAACTGGAGTCGGAGTATCCGACGACATAATATAATTAAATTTTTTGCCAAAAAAGTGAAGGGCAAACTCTGCCCGACGCTTAATAGTGCGCTTATTGAATCTAGCACAAAAACGGCAGGCCGAGACGTCGTGGTCTGGGCCTAAGCAAGGTATACAGAAAGAGTGGAAATCCTTATGCGGTATTTGCTTTCCACATGAAATGCAATTATTAACTTTGTCTGACATCGGTCTGAGGCAAGAAAAGTTTCCCCAACGGGGTACTTAGCTTTCAAGAAGACTTCGGCTGAAATACTTTCGTAAATCTCAGGAGCTGGCCGACCAGCACTTGCGAACTGCTTCTGCTTCGGGCACCACGCGGCAAGAAAGACTGAAGAAAATGGCGTCGGCTGCCTCTTTTATACCCCTGCCGCACTGACGTCAGGGAAGAAGCGACGACAACCAACGCCGGACCTAGACTTTGGAATTCGGCCAACCGAGGACCCGCCTAATGGTAGGATAACCCATCTGTTATGACTGCAGCTGTATGCACGATGAACATCCAGATCTGAGTGAAAAATGATGAAAGGATCTACTTCCATTAAGGCTTGCAGCTCCAATACCCTTTTAGCTGAAGTAATAGCTAGAAGGAAAGCAATCTTCCAGGATAGAAACTTCAAATCTGCAGAGGCAGCTGGTTCAAAAGGAGGCAGAGTAAGTTTTTCCAAGACAAAATAGGAGCTGCTCTGGGAGGTTTAAGATTACCACCTCCCCTCAGGAACCGTTTCATCAAGGGATGAGAAAAATGGGTTGCTCAAAAGAACAATGAGCTGAAATTAATTACTAAAGCGTGAATTTTGATTGAAGGAAAGGAAAAGTCCACCATTAAGCAATCCTGCTAGGTAATCAAGAATGAGGGAAAGAGAAGGATGAGGAGAGTCTTCTCCTTTAGCCTGCATCCAAGAGCAAACTCTCTTCCATTTATCTGCATAGGATTTTCTGGTGCTAGGCCTCATGAAGAACTTCAACCACCTGTGGGAAAGATTTAAAGAATTAGCAAGGCAGTTAAATGCAGAGTTTGAAGAGGAGAATGAAGGAACTTTCCCCCTCCTTGAACCAACAGATCTGGTACCAGGGGAAGATGCCATGGCTGAGCCTGGGAAAGGCTGCGAAGGAGGGGATACCAATGCTACCTGGGCCAGAATCAGAATAGCCTTTGATTTTTCATCCCTTATCTTTAGCAGCACTCTGGGAAGAAGAGGCAGAGGAGGGAATGCATAAACTGAGAGATGTGTCCATGGGAAGGACAACGCGTCCACCCTTCAAGCTTTGTTGTGAAACTTCCCGGTGCAGAAGGTTGGAAGGAGATGATTGGTGTGAGAGGAGAAAATATCCACTTGTGGGGTGCCTCAATGCTGAGTGATGCAATGAAAAATATCCTTGTTCAGTTGCCACTCATGAGGAACCAGAACATGTGTGCTCAAATGATCTGACAAGAAGTTTAGCCTCCCTGGAAAATACTGGGCTATTAGATGTAAGCCCATGGATGCTGCTATGGACCATAGTCTCATGCTTTGTCTGCACAAGGGGTAAAAGTGAGTCCCCCCTTGCTTGTTGATGTACCACATGACTGTGGTATTGTCTGTCCTGATTAGCAGAGTCCCAGGGTAGAGTAGATCCTTGAAAGCCAGCAAGGCCTGCTGCACTGCCATCAATTATTTTTAAGTTTATGTGCAGATGAATCTGCTGGGTGCTCCAAGTCCCCTGTATGCCCCTACCTTCCAGATGAGCCCCCATGCAACATCTGAGGCATGAGGTGAGAGTCTGGCTGGCAGGCGGTGGGCGGAAAGGCAGACCCTTGTTCTGAGAACAGGCAGTCGCCCACCAGAGGAACTCCATTTGCAGACAGGGAATCAGGGAAGAATCAAGTCCAAGTCCTGTGTGTGTTGACACCAAAGATTCTTGAGGTACCACTGAAGTTTTCTCATATGCAGCCTTGCATATGGGATCATCAAAATACATGAAGCCATGAACCCCAGTGCTTGCAGAAATTGTCTTGCTTGCCAAGTTCAAGAAGTAAGCCGAAAGAATTTCTTGCTTCTGTTGAGGGAGGAATACCATCTAGGTGGCTGTATTCAGACTCGCTCCCAGGAAAATAATCTCCCTTGTAGGGGCCAACTTTGACTTCTTTTCATTGAGAGTGTAGTTCAAAGAGGTGAGAAAGTTCTTCACGAAATCCAAATCCTTTTCTAGTTGTCTGGGGAGTTTGCTTGAATGAAACAGTCATCCAGGTAAGGATAAATATGAATGTTTCTCTGCCTGCAAAACGCAATGACTGGAGACAGGCACTTCATAAAAACTCTGGGAGCAGTAGGTAAGCCAAAGGGCAATGCAGAGAATTTAAAGTGTCGCTCCCTAGCCCTAAATCGATGGAACTGCCTGCAACTTTCCCTTACTGGGATGTGCAGATAAGCCTCCTTGAGATCCAGATTTACCAGCCATGTATCCTTGCCCAGCATAGGAAGTAACTGTTGAAGGGTGAGCATCTTGAATTTGGGAATCACCAGAAAAGTGTTTAGAATAGACAAATCCAGAATAAGGCGCCAGGTGCCCCCTTTTATGGGTACCAGAAAAAGTCTTTAATAAAAACCTAGTCCTGCCTGATTTGCAGGAATTTGCTGTATAGCTCCCATAGTCAGTAAAGAAGAAATTTGAGTTTCTACCTCTGCCCTGAGAGTTCTGGGTATGTCTGGGTACCCTTGCAAGACAGGGAAGGTGTGAAAGTAAAACTTGTAACCTTGGTTTACTGTACTGAACACCCATTTGTCGTCTGTGATGGTAGACCATACCTCCGCAAACCTGACCAACCCTCCCCTGAAAGGAAACCCAGGGCCCGCAGAGGTAAGCACAAGTAGGCCGGAGTCATTGAGAATGTTTGCTTTGCGGAGCTGGCTTAGAACTCCCTGATTTAGCAGAAGAAGAATGCCATTGTTTAGCCCTTTGAGGAGCAGAAGCCTGCCCTCTGGAAGATCTGAAACCCCCTAGGCCTAGAGCGATCCCTGTTTGCCAGGATCAGGGAAAGACCAATTCTTTGAAGGATAATGCCTACTGAACCTAGGAGGCTGAACTTGAAGGAAATCTTTTACAGCTTGCATAGATTTTGCCTTATCATCCGATTTCTTCAGTACCTCCTCAGTCTTATTACCAAAAAGACTGTCCTTGTGCAAAGGAACATCCAGCAATTTAGATTTAACATGATCAGAAAGAGGCTGCTCCCTGAACCAAGCATGCCTTCTAATTACAGAACCAGTGGCTGCTGCTCTGCAAGAAGCCTCCAAAGTGTCAAAACCACAATGAAGTGAATGCTTATTAGCTAAAGTGGCAGAATTCAGTAAGTCTTGTAAATCTTTGTTCTCCATCATGGAAGGAATATCTCCAAGTTTAGCCTTAACAGCCTCCAAAGTATGCTGCTGATACTTAAGCATGTGAAAAAGACAATTCACGGATCTAATGGCAAGAGTTGCAGAGGTATAGACTTTTTTACCCCACCTGTCCAAAGACCTAGACTCCTTATCAGTAGGCACAGGGTTTTTTGCAATAGCAGCCTTAAACACCTTTTGGACCTTGAGAAATAATTTCTGGATCAGCAGTAGGGTTTTTAAAAAGGAATTGAGGAGATTCAGGAACCCTATAGTACCTATTAGGTTTTCTGGGGCAGGAGGAACAGAATTAGGAGCTAAAGAATTTTCCATGAGGACATCACCCACAACTTCCAAAACTGGAGGTATAGCCAGAGGCTTATGCTGTGGCTAATCCAAAAATTCCCCGATTCTTTTCTTAGACTGAGGAAATTCCTGACATTCCCATTTAAAGTGCTCCCTTACAGTATTCAAAGTATCCCCAAAGGAAAAATCTTCTGGAGGGGAGGCAGAAGGGATAGAGTCCTCAGCATCAGAATCCTAAAAACCAGAAAAAAGTTGAGAATTTCCTTCTTCACCAGCAGACATACTGGAAATCTCAGAATCTGAGACCGACAAAACATCAGGAGATAATTCCAGAGTCCTCTTGGAAGGGGGGGGGTGAGAGCCCCTGATCAGGGAAAGAAGATCACCAGCCATCTTTACCAACTGGGACTGAGGCACAGGAGGAGAGGCCAACGCCTGCTTTTGAGTAGGTTTGCGGCTGGAAGGTTTACTAGCAATCCGGAGGGACTTGGGAGGCCTAGCAACTGCAGAAGCCTGAACTAAGGTACTCGTTCTGGTTCTGGTCTCATGTCGAAAAGAAAAGGCGTCAGAAGCCAGTGCCTGCAAAGCGGCTCCGGACCCATCTGAGGTGGCGACAGGCATAGGGTCTGAAGATGAAAAAGCAGCCTGTGGTATGGAGGACTCCATAAAGGTCTCGGCAGAGGCTTGTGGCTGAAAATCTGTGGACTGCAGGGGCTGTGAAAGTGCCTCACTGACTACCGCTTTGCTGACGGTCAATTTCACCAGTGCATCATCAGCAGATTTAACCCTAGGCCCGTCACGGTCCTTGTCTTTGCATTTCCTAGGTATATCTGAAGTCGGGAGACCAGAAGATGCCATACCGAAGAACTTAGGCCAGACTCCGAAATGCTTACACAAAATCTTAGCTCTACGGCATATGGTACGCAGATTAAAGGAAGCACAGAGATTGCAGTTAGGGACGTCGTGCTCAAAGACCAAACAAGTTATACAATAAGAATGGAAATCACTGCACGGAATCGGTTTTCCACAGGCAAGACAATTAACTTTATCTAACATTCGTTAAAGCAAGAAAAGAGGATCCCCAACGGGGTACTTATCTGAAGGCTTCTTCAACTCGGTAGTCGGAAAGCAAAAAGAAGGTAAACGACCAACCGGCACTAGTGCGAATTGTATCTGCTTTGGGTTCCGCAGCAAGAAAGACTGGGGAAATGGCGTAGGCTGCCTCCCTTTATACCAACGTTCTGACATCAGTTTTACAACCGGTGGAAGCCGACATCATATACCAAGGACTTTGGTGTTCGGGCCGACTTGAGGGCTACCGGGAGCCAGATAACCCCTATGCGAGGACTGCAACAGTGAAACATGCAGAACATCCCTTGAGGGGTTGGCAGAGAATGAAAGCAGAATTTGTACCCCTTGGTTACAATGTTGAGGACCCATCGGTCTTTGGTGATGATCGTCCCTTTTTTTGTATGAAGGGCAAGTTTTCCTCCTAAGGGCAGAAGCAGCTGGGCAGAGGTGGGGAGTGGAGTAGAGAAGTCATTGGGAATTCTTTCTGTAAGGGGGTGGCTTAGCACTCCCTGCTTTAGAGGTGGACGCACTCCAATTCTTAGATCTTTCCATACCCTGAGACTGTAATCTGGGGTGGTCTGTTTCCCATGGGTCTAGTTTGAGATGGCCTTGTGGGGGCTGGAAAGGACCAATGTTTCGAGGGGCAATGCCTACTGAATCTAGGAGGCTGTACTTGCAAAAATTCTTCTTGGACTGTCTGCATAGATTTAGCATTTTCTTCCATCTTTTTAAGAACCTCTTTTGCTTTGGTGCCAAACAGATTGTGCTTGTTCAAAGGAGCGTCTAGTAACTTTGATTTGACATGGTCTGGCAAGGTTTGCTCCTTAAGCCAAGCATGCCTTCTCAGTACAAAACCAGTGACTGCTGCCCTGCAAGAAGCTTCTACGTCGTCAAAGCCACACTGCAATATATGCTTGCTGACTTGGCTTGCAGAATGCATAAGCTCTTGCAATTCTTTATTTTCTGCACAGTCTGTAAAGGTAGCAACGTTTTGCTTAAGTTCCATAGTATGTTGTTGGCACTTGAGCATGTGAAACTGACAATTCAAAGTCCTAATGGTGAGAGTTGCAGAGGTATATACTTTCTTACCCATCTGTCCAAAGCTCTGGAATCCCTGTCCGAAGGGGGGGTTAGCTGTAGTTGCTTTGATACCTTTAGGCCCCTGCGAGATGACCTCTGGGTCAGCAGTAGGATTTTTGAAAAGGAATTTGAGAGTCAGGTACCCTGTAGTACCTGTCTGGTTTCCTAGGAGCAATGGGTAAAATATCAGGAATTAAAGTGGATTACATAAAGACATCATTCACAACATCCAGGACTGGGGGTATTGCTAAAGGCCTATGTTGTGGCAAATCTAGAAATTCTCCAAGTCTCATTTTGGATTGAAGATAGTCTTGGCATTCCCAATGGAAATGCTCTCTTAAAGTATGAAGGATGGAAATGCTCTCTTAAAGTATGAAGGGTTTCACCAAAAGAAAAGTCCTCTGGAGGAGAGGCAGAGGGAATGGATTCCTCTGCATCGGAATCCTCATAAGCAGATAAGGGCATGTCTTCATAGTCAGATACCAGAGAGTCAGACTCTTGGGTCTGTTGAGGCTGCAGGGGACTGGTCTCTCTTTCTCTTAGCAGAGGAAGGCTGGCTTCCCCTAATCAGCATAATAAGGTCTTCTGCCATTTTAAGCATTTGATGTTGTGGCAAGGGAGCAAGTGCATGCGCTTGGGTCTTCGGTTTTCTACGCGTAGCATGTACTTTTGGCCTTAGAAACTTGGTAGTTTTAGACAGAACTGAAGACGCAAAAGAGGTCGCCGGGTTTGTGTCTAACATCGGTAGTGCAAAGTACTTCCTGAGAAGCCGGTGCCTGCTCAGCGGCTCCGGACCCATCCAAGTTAGAGACATCTACAGGTTCCATAGTTGAAAAAGAGTCTTGCAGCATACCAGACTCCGAACAGGTCTCGGTAGAGGTCTGCGAATCCAGTGAAGTGGGCATCAGGGGCTGCGAAAGCGCCTCACTCAGTACCAGTGGACTGGCAACTAGCTTAACGGAAGCGTCGTCGGCAGCTTTGGACCTGTGCGGTCTGTCTCTGTCTTTATCCTTATGTTTTTTTCTGAATAATCGGTAGTTAGATGGCTTACTGAAGCCATTTTGGAATACAGAGAACGAGAAAAAGTATTTAGCGACAAAAAGGGCCAGACGGATGGTTCGGGCGTTGAACACAGCATAAAACCGACAGCAAGGTACGTCATGGTCTGGGCCTAAACCGGTGACGCTGTAAGAATGAAAATCTCGCTATAGTATTTGCTTTCTACAGGCAAGACAATTGTTAACTTTTTCTGACATCGGTTAGAACTTAGAGCAAGAAAAAAGGTACTTAGCTTTAGAAGACATCAGGATGATTCAATTTGTAAATGAAAAACTCCGGTAGCGGCCGACCGGCACTCATGAAAACTGCTTCTGCTATGGGCTCCTCGGCAAGAAAGACTGATGTAATAGCGCCGGCTGCCTGCTGTTATACCCCTGACGTCAGTCCTGGAGCGACAGCAACCGACGCAGAAATACTAAGTCTCTGGTATTCGGGCTGACTGAGGGCTACCTGCAGGCAGATAACCCAAGTGTGATGACTGCAACAGTGAAACACAAAGAACATCTAATACTTTGTTGAACCACCTTTTGATATAATTACAGTATTCAGTCTTCTTGGGTACACACCTGCCATCAATTACAGAGACTCTTTCCCTGACATTTACTCAGTTGCCTGCTACATCAAAAGCCATTGTTCACACAGAGCTTACAAAACATCAAAGGGATCTCATTGTTGAACGGTATCAGTCAGGAGAAGGGTACAAAAACATTTCCACAGCATCGGATAAACCATGGAACACAGTGAAGACAGTCATCAAAAAGTGTAGAAAATGTGGGTTAATAAGTGATGTTGCAAAGAACTGGACGTCCCTCCAAAATTGATGAAGACAAGATGAAAACTGGTCAGGGAGGCTGTCAAGAGACCTACAGCAACACTGAAAGAGCTGCGGGAATTTCTGGCAAGTACTGGTTGTGTACTACATGTGACAACAATCTCCTTTATTCTCCATATGTCTGGGCTATGGGGTAGGGCTGCAAGACAGAAGAGACAGAAGCCTTTTCTTACACAGAAAAACATCCAAGCCTGGCTAAAATTTGCAAAACAATACAAGTCTCCCAAAAGCATGTGGGAAAATGTGTTATGGTTTGATGAGACCAAGGCTGAACTTTCTGGCCAAAATTCCAAGAGGTACGTTTGGCACAAAAACAACATTTGCATCACCAAAAGAACATCATCCCCATGGTGAAGCATGTTGGTGGCATTATCATGCTTTGGGGTTGCTTTTCTTCAGCTGGAACTGGGGCTTTAGTCAAGGTGGAGGAAATTATGAACAGTTCCAAATACCAGTCACTTTTGGCCCAAAACCTTCAAGCAGATATCTGCTAGAAAGCTGAAGATGAAGAGAAATTTCACCTTTCATCATGACAATGACACCAAGCATACATCCAAATCAACAAAAGAATGGCTTCACCAGAAGAAAATTAAAGTTTTGAAATGGCCCAACCAGAGCCCAGACCTAAATCCAATAGAAAATCTGTGGGGTGACCTGAAGAGGGTTGTGCACAAGAGATGTCCTTGCAATCTAACAGATTTGGAGCACTTTTGCAAAGAAGAGTGGGCAAATATTGCCAAGTCAAGATGTGCCATGCTGATAGACTCCTACCCAAGAAGACTGAATGCTGTAATTAAATCAAAAGGTGCTTCAACAAAGTATTAGTTTAAGGGTGTGCACACTTATACAACCAGCTTATTGTATGTTTTTTATTTTTTATATTTTTCCCCTAACAGATTTGTTTTTCAATTGAATTGTACAGGTTGGGTCTATATTAGTGGAACAAAAACTGCATTGCGCAAATCCCATTTACGCGACACACAGAGCGAACATCGGAAATATCCAATGTCATAAATACAAAAACAGACAGACAAAAACACTTACGAACTGTTTTAAGCAGGGGACAAGCACCCCTGCACCCCCCATCACCCCCGCTACTTAAATATATCAACTCTGAGATCGCACTCCATTGAAGTAAAGGGAAGAATTCCCTACGGCGATCTCTGTTCATTCTTTCGATATTCCCCACATTCGCTCATCGTGTGTCACGCAAATGGGATTCACACAATACAGTTTTCGTTACACTAATATAGACCCGTACAAGTTATAAGTCACATTAAAAGTGAGAAAAGTTTTGAAATTATTTATTGTGGTTTCATTTTTTTTATATCACAAAAGCCTGGCATTTTAACAAGGGTGTGTACACTTTTTATAGCCACTGTACTTTTTGTACCATAGTGCCCAATTATAAACTGGGTAAGGCATTACTAAGAACTCTCAATGGAGGAATAACATGTTGTCCTTTATATACTGATACCAGACAGAGATAAACAGATATTTGACAATGACAATTCTGGATGCTACATTACATTCAGTTTTCATTAGGAGTTGACATATTATTTTTTCACTATGAGGAATGCAGATTAGATTAGAATACATCGGTACTAAATTTTTCCTCAAACAGACAGCAAATGCTGGAGGTACAATGAGGAAGTCAGAAAAAAAAAGAAAGAAAGAAGTACTTGGGAACATGTTTTTGGGAAAGGTAAGGAGTTGGCGGATTAAAAAAAATACCCAAAGTACTTTGTCAGAAATGCTGGGGGATAAAATGGTTGTAACTATGGAAATTACTCTTTTGAGCTGAGATATGGGTCTGAATTGCTCAGACAATAGTAAAGATTTACTAAGCTTAATGCTGTTATCTGCTAAACAAGCAATCAAAAAATGAAAATCAAAATCTAAACCAGCTGTAACCAAGTACTGAATTTTGAAAAAGACATAAAAAGATCCAGGGGTAGAAGCTTTAGAAAAGTGAAGGAGCAAACTGCATAAACATATATGGAATTTGTGGGAACAATGCATGTAGAATAATGTTCTGCAAGAGGAGACATGTTTAAGGTAAGACAGGAACTGAGCAATTTATGTAATGTTGGAGTGAATGACTGTTAGAAAATATATGTGACAAATGTTAGTATGGCTTGTTTTATTTTCTATTAATGTGTGTGTACCTACGTCACTGTCACAACTGTACAGACTTTCATTACATCACAAGCAAAATCATTTCTTTTTTGTCACTGAATCTACACTTGTCCTCTCTACATTTATAAAGTGAAGCACATTTCAAGAAGACAGACTGGGTGGATCCCAATATTTAGACTGCAGGACAACTCGACAACTCATTGTGGGAAAAGACCGTCATAACCAGGAAGCCGCAGAACCCACTATCGCTGCAAATGTTGGCTAAAATACATCAACATGGCTACAAACCCCAAAATATATTATTTCCTACTATTCAGAAAATGCAAACTGCTCCAAAGCAAGAAACATTTTAGATATCAGTGTAATTCACTTAAAAAGTTACATAAAGTAGACTATAAACACATACATATATGTATATACACACACACACACACACAGACAGACACACACACACACACACACACACACTGTATTTTGACCTCAGGCTCTAAAAAAAGATCAAGGCTGTAAAAAGTAAGAAAAAAGGGTTTAGGTGGCAGCATACAAATTACATTACAAATTTACTGTTTACATTAAATTTTAAGAAATAGTTATAACTTTCGTTCTGAATCTATAAGCACAGCCTAACAGCATTTTATACACAGTTACTCCAGTATCATCCTCTAAAAAATGTGTATATTAATCTATGCTGGAGATGCAACCATTTATACAGAAGAAGCAAAAAAGCCAAAAACAGCAGTTTGGGGATACTCCCCTTGAAAATGGTCTGAGGTGAAAAGGGCAGTTCAATGTCTTATCTATCTAAGTACCTTTAGATGCAGAAATAAGATGTGCAACTAAACCAAGGAGCATGATGGGGGTACACATTTGGAGTAATTTTATGTGGTGCCCATTTCAGAAAAGGTTACCTGTTAAGAGTGAAATTAAACAAACTGTGGTATAGCAGCAATATTTGGCAAAAGGTTGTCAAACAAAAAGAGAGAATGGAACATACAATTATTAAATCAAACGGTATTAAACACATCTGCAGATTAGCAAATGTCAAACTGAAATGTATCAAAACAATGTGTCAGTTTGAATAGAAGATGGAACACTACACTTTTACATGGCAAATGTTGATATTCTTTGGCATTAGGGTTGCTGCTTATCTGGACTTTTTATTATGATTATTATTATTCTAGAGGAGCATTAATCACTGGGAGATATATCTGTGTCTCTGGCATGTTCTGTTAATGTCACAGGTTAGGTTGAGATCCCTGGAACAAGTTACCCCATTTGATTTGCAGAAGTGCAGCAATTCCATTAGGAATAAGTCTACCACTTAAAACTAAAGAAAGTGTCAGGATCACCCATTTAAGAAAAAAATATCAACCTACTTTGGAAAGTGCAGAGAAGTAAATAAAATGATGAGGGGAAAGGATCTACTCATAAAAGTACAGGTTAAAGAGGCTATGAATTTTCACTCTGGGGATAAAAAGAAAATAGAAATGGGGACATATGATCACACTGGATATCTAGACTTAGGGTAAAAGGCTGGTGTTAAGGACATTACTTGATGAGATCCTTGATATGGTGGAAAATGTTATATCTCCATGAGTTATTTGCAATAAAAGTGGTGGTGGATCCTTGATATGATGGAAAACTTTATATCTCCATGAGTTATTTGCAATAAAAGTGGTGGTGGAATGTGAAGAGAGGCTAGCTGCAATATGCAGGAAGATAAGGCAGGCCTACTGGCCTCTTTCTGTAAGTATTAACTGTATATTCGTATACAGGACCTAGAGATGATTCTAGACACTCCACAGGAATTATGGAGTTATTCCCAAAATGATCCAATGAGACACAGTAAAACTTGCTAAACATATACTGTAATGCAGTCATTTGTATTCAACGGGTCTCACTACTGGCACTAGTAATGGTACTGCAGCAACAGGAGAAAACACTGATGTTTTTTCTGGGACATACCAATGACTGCAATCCTTCTGCTGGTATAAAAACCCAAGTGCTAACTTGCATTTTAGACCTTCAGGACTGTCAGCATAATTTTTTTTTCTTAATTATGAATAGATATATAAACATGGAGGCCAATACCCAAGCAGAACAAGCACTTGGGTATCCCACTGTGGATTAGGATCTGCTTTGTTTCAGCTGCACTTTGCATCTCTAGACATAACTTGCAGCAAAAACATGATAAAAGTACAATATCAGGCAACAAAACTTTTCAAAAATTTCCAGAGGAAAAATGTGTCTTGAACAATTTAAACTAAATTACAGAGTTTACCAATTTCAAGCATCAAACTCCATCAAGCTAACAATCAGCACGGCTGTACCCAAGTATATAAAAATGGGTCTATATTATGATCTTGCACGTTCAGAAGAGCGAACGACACAATCGACCCCATGTAAGCGAAAGCTTACGTCGTCGAAATCTCAGAACGGCAATTTTTTTCCAAGGGAAAAAAATCGCTGTTCCGAAACAAAAACAAAACAAAAAAAAACTGTAAAACATTACATAATGTGGGGGGCTGTGCTTCCCCCACCCCCTTACTTAAATATACCAAAAGGCAAAGAAGCGAAAGCGGCCAAACAAATTCTTTCCCAGGGAAAGAATTATCTGAAACGCCACTTCGCTATTTTTCCTTTTCACGGTTTTCAGTTCGACAAAGACGCATTCGACAACCTGCGTCTGCGACAGCGTAATAGGGAGCCTTTAAAAATTGCTACAAAACAGACCTGAAGTCTCTAGCATGAGCCATAAAACAAGATTCCAGAGTGAAAGCTTTCAACATCTCATTTTCAGTTTTTCTTGTGAACTTTGCTCATTTCCTAATGCCAATAAACCTTCCTTTGTTTCTCCAATTTTTAAAAAGGAAGATAAAGCTTTGTTTTTGAACAGAACGACCTAGTACCTTATTACCTCTTTTTGACAAACTATTTCAGAAGCTCACCTTCAGAAGTCTTTCATTTTCTTGCTGAATTCATTTCTACCTAATCCTATGAAACATAATGCTTGTGTGTAGTACATACAACTGCAGCACTGCTAATGCTCGTACGACTATATTACCTAACAATGCAACTTCTGAATATATTTATGGGTCTCAAAAAGCAATATTTATCTGTTATATTAACTAATTAATTTGATTATTACATGAAAAATGAATTTAGGCAGAGACATAGATCATTTTTGGTTTTATGCTCCAGTGCTAGTGGGACATTTATTAAGACTACTATTCTTGGGTCTGCAAATAAAACCTCTCCTCATTTTTTATCTAAAGAATTAATTCTAGCAGCCCTATGGTACAGAGAGATAAAGCCCTTACTAAGAGGTGAGGCACTTATTTAGGGGGTTGTTCAGGGGCAGAAGCAAACATACACTTCCTAAGGACAACACTCCTGCAGTTGGCAAGGCTGCAGCGAAGGGGTGGAAATCGGGGTCCATTCCTCAGCAGCACTAGGATGCTACATTATTGGCATCTTTGATATCCTTATAGGAAGTCAGTCGAGTTGAGCAGGGGAAGGCTACGGTCTGGCAAACTCCTTGAATGAGGAGACAAGCTAGTAGCAGCTGATGGTCAGCTGCAGAAAGAAAAAGTAATTATAGATGCAGATGGTTAGGTCTTCTACAAACATGTCTCATGTCATAATTTGCTTTTACAACAAATATCAGTATTTACCTACTACTTTTCATACAATTTATATAAAGTGTTTTGCATTACACACACACTGATTAGGGCTGATATAAAAATAAATGGATGGGCTATGACAGTCCAAAGGAAAGCATCATCACCCCAGCGTGATACAGTCTACAATCTACATGCATCAACTTTATGGGAAGAGGAAAACTGGTGAAAAAAGTGCACTTGTGTGAGGTGCTTGCCATCACAATAGCTATTTGACCCTATTCCAAACTATTTGAGAATTACAACTTGGGTATTAAAGCTTGAAGGTCATCACTGTTCTGGCTCCAGATTTTTTTCTTAAAAGAAAAGGGGTTTCTCCTCTGCAAACTATGTAAAAGAACAGCTTCATAGTAGGCTTTATAAATGTAAATAACAGGAGTGCTGAGCACACCGCAGAGTCACTTGTACAGAAGTTTGGTAGTACAAGAAAAATTCCAGTAAATTTACTGCCAAGTCATGGAATATGACTTTTATACAAAAAATTAGATCCAGGAAAACAATTTCCATCTTGCATCTGTTCCATCAGCTGTTTTTGTTAATTTATAGAGGGAACTTTTATCTGTATGTATATTGCTGGGAAATTCAAACATTCCCCCTTACACTGTTCTGCCTATCCAGTCCAAGCATGGGTATACAGTACACAAGGCGCACTTTCATAGTACTTCATTCTTAAAATGTTCTTGGGCTACAATGTTTCAATATGCACATCTTTGGCTTACTGCTTTATATATGGTGTTCTTTTTATAAACATATTACATGGCTTTTCCTTCAACATTTCCCCTCTTACTAGATGTTTCTGTATATTAAAATTTGCTTTCTATGGTACATATTTTCCAAGTTTTCATGAGCACTCCCCAAGGGTACACGCATCTTATTATTGTGCATGTTATATTGCTTTTAGGCTACTCAATCTTGAATGTGTACTACTGTACAGCATGCATCTAACAGAATATTACTTCTGGCAACCCTGATGTACATCAAACACAGGCTTTCTGCAGCATGGGCCTTGTGTTGATAGTACAGTAGGACAGCATTAACATCCTGTAGGTTTTAACTTGCCTACAACATTCTAATCATTCTGGGGGTGCCACCTTGTGGTAGCTCTTGGTATCCTTAGCTGGGTTTTTTTTGTAAATTTTGAAAAAATGGCAAGAATCATTTTACCATTTATAAACAATAACTGACTGTACTTCATTAAGTGTCAGGAGTGATTTGTGACAGACGAGTACCAGTAAGAGTGAAATAGAAGGTCTACAAGAGGGTAGTGAGACCAGCTATGCTATATGGGTTGAAGACAGTGGCAGTGACAAAAAGGCAGGAGTCAGAGCTGGATGTGGCAGAGTTAAAGATGTTAAGATTTACACTGGGTGTGACAAGGGTAGACAGGATTAGGAATAAGTATATTGGAGGGTCAGCCCAGGTTGGACGGTTTGGAGACAAAGCCAGAGAGGCGAGATTGCGTTGGTTTGGACATGTGCGGAGGAGGGATGCTGAGTATATTGAGAAAAGGATGCTAAGGATGAAGCTGCCACGTAAGAGGAAAAGAGGAAGGCCAAAGATCAGGTTTATGGATGTGGTGAGAGAGGACATGCAGGTGGTTGGGTGCGACAGAGCAAGATGCAGAGGACAGGAAGAAATGGAAACAGATGATCCGCTGTGGCGACCCCTAATAGGAACAGCTGAAAGAAAAAGAAAAAAATAAGAACTGACTGTACTTCATTAGTTTCATGTACTAATAATGTTAAACTGTATAATTTTTAGGGACTTGTTTGTACTATTAACTCTTACAATTGCGAGTAACAATCTGTGAATATTTTAATGTGAATAATCTGCTGTGTTAAATTATTTCTAATTTTCTCTGATACAACAGTAGAGCTTTCAAAAGGGCTGTTCATAGGTTCATAGGTTCATACTAGGCTATCTGCCCAAGGGCATTTATAAGCCTAGCCCATAGTTATGTGGCTTTCGCCACCCCTTTAGTTTGAATAAAAACTATGCCTATCATTTTGCTGTGCCTCTGTCAAGCAGTGACACTGAAGTAATCCCTGGGGTATATCTGCGATCTCCCATCCATTGGTCAAGATTCCTCTTGAACAAGGCCAGCGAGGTGCTCTGCCTCACATGTACCGGGATTTTGTTCCACAGCACAGGGAGTCTCTGGGTGATGAATCTGTCCCTCCAGCACGTTCTATTTATAACCGTGTCAAGGTTTAAGTCTCCCGCCCTTGTGGTTCTGAGGGATCTAGATTTTTTGAGGTGAAGCATATTCATCAAATCTGGGTTTGACATGGCCTTATATGTCAGGCACAGGTCACCTCTGAGCAAGAGGTATGAGACTGAATAGAGCTGGAGTTCTTTCAGTCGGGCAGCATAAGACATATTTTGAGACACTTTATCCTTTTGGTGAGGAACTTTTGGGGCCTTTCAAGCTGCAGCAGGTGTCTGGTCAGATACATTCGAGCAGGGCATTGTACTCAATCATAGGTCTAATGAGTGATGAGTACAGGGGACGATGACCTCCCTTGATCTAGATGTGAATCCCTTCATTATCAGGTGGGCGATATAGAAGGTTTTCCTAACTACTTTAGCAACATGAGTGTCAAGCGAAGGCTACTGTCAACCTGGGTCCCCAGATCCCTGATGACTTTTCTGTGCTCAGTGGATTGCCACCTATATGGTAGCTAGGGGTAACCTTGTTTTTCCCGAAGGGTATGACTATGCATTTTTGGCGTTTAACTTCAGGCCATGGCTCTGGCACCAGTTATCCGTTTCTGTGAGGCCCTTCTGGAGGATATCTGTGTCAGATGTGTTTTCGACTATGGCACCCAGTTTGCAGTCATCTGCAAACTTTGTCAGCCATAACCCTCCTGTGTTTGCTTGTACTTCAGAAAAGTAGATGCCGAACAAGAGTGGACCCAGGACTGAGCCCTGTGGGACACCACTTGTGACAGGCTTTGAGTCTGACATGGCTCCAGCAACTCTGACCCTGTGGGTTCTGTCACTTAGCCAGTTTGCAACCCATCTTGTGATGTATGGGTTTACATTCAAGCTGATGAGTTTTTCGATGATACCTGAGTGGGGTATTGTGTTGAAGGCCTTTGCCAGGTCGAGGTAGGCTGTATGGACTGCCTTTCCCTCATCAATGGCCTTGGTGACTGTCTCGAAAAAGTCAACCAAGTTTAAGAGGCAGGATCTGCCTTTGACAAAGCCAAACTGGGTTGGATCCAAAGTCTGCAATATGTCTTTATTTATGAGTTCCATTATGATCCTCTCCATGGCTTTGCAGATAAGGCTTGTCAAGCTAATGGGGCAGTAATTTCCAGGGTCTGTGGAGGCACCGCCCTTATGAAGTGGGACCACAGTCGCCGTGCGCCACTCCTTGGGTACGTATCCTGAGGTGAGGCTAAGATTAAACAGCTGTCCTAACTGTGGGTTTAATTCTTCGTTGAGTTCATGAAGCACACAGCCGGGGACACCATCCGGTCCCATGGATGCTGTGTTTTTTGCCTTAGTGAGGGCAGTTCTCACCTGGGCGTTGGAGATGTTTGGGGGCTACAATCCTCTGGAATAGATATCTCTCCTTTTGGGGTGAGAAGTTTGCACTGAACCTGTCAGCCAGTATGTTGGCAATGTGTGTAGGTGCAGTAATTTTCACATCATTTTGAACTAATTCTGAGCATATCTGGGAGTTTCCTCCTAGGTTTCTAACATAGCTAAAGAAGGCCTTATGATTGTCTTTAGAGTCCTTGGCGATTTTTCTCTCAAAATTTGCCTTGGATGATTTTATGAGAGCTCTTAGTTTTTACTTATAATGATCAAAGGTGTCTTACCTTTCAAGGATTTTGCTCTATCTTGTAGTAGCTTCCTCCTTTTGTTGTAGAGCTTGTTTATGGCTGGGGTCCACCAGACTGGATGCTTGCCTTTGGTACAGAGAGTTTTAGTTTTGTTTGGGATTGCCTGATCCATGCAGTCCTGTAGGTGCTGGTAGAAGGCATTTGTAAGTGATTCAGCGGTTTGAGTAATGTTTACCACTGGCTCAGGGGCCTTAAAGGAGACCACACTACTTTTTAGAAGTGTGAAATCGGCTTTTGAGAAGTTTTTCACTGTGGTCTTTTTGTTTCAGGTGGGCGGGATGAGGACCTCCAGCGAGATTAGTTTATGATCTGATCTCACCAGTGAGGGGTATACTTCCGGTGTTGAACATTTTGATCCCATGTTCGTGATGATGAGATCAAGTATGTTTTCTATTCTTGTGGGGATGGTGACTAGTTGTTCCATGGCATTTGAGTTTATGAACTCCAGGAATCTTTGGGTTAGAGTGTTGGGCTTGAGTAGTGTTCCCAGTCTATATTAGGGTAGTTGAAGTCACCTAGTATGATGGTGTTTGGAGATACATTTATCCCCTCCAATGTTTTCAGGAAGGCCATGTGAGGTTCCTGAGTTTGAGAGGGTGGCCTGTAACATGCTACAAATTGCAGAGCAGTCTTGCCTATGGTTAATTGCACCTGGATGGTCTCCGATGCATCATGCGTTGCCACCAACCTTGAGGTGTGGGTGTCCTTTATGAATATGGACACCCCTCCTTTCTTGGTGTTGTCCGGATTTTGGGGCGGAGCATGATATGAGGTGAAACCTGTTAGTGCTGGGGTGCTCTCAGGAGCCTTGAACCAGGTTTCTGTCACAGCACAGACATCGATGTTCTCCATATTGAGAAGGGCCTCGAGTGCGTGCATCTTGAGATTGAGACTTCTGGCATTGAGCAGCATTACCCTTAGTTTTTTCCTTTTTGATGTTCTAGGGTGGTAGGTTTATAATTTGAGCCTTGCCTAAAAAAGGCACTATGGGGGTGGCAAGAGCCTTTGCCAATATCCGGAAGCCCAGGGGTGACAGGTGCAAGCCGTCCCTTCCGAAGCAGCGTGGCTTGTCCAGCATGTCATGCCAGGCAGACAGACATTGGATCCCCTTTGAATGACACCAGAATTTAAGCCAATTATTAAAGCTGATCATCTTATCACTGTATTGTGGCATCATTCTAGGTGAAGGTAGGATACTGCTCAAGGTCAGGGTCATACCTGCCTGGGCTACATAATCAGAGAGCTCCTCGATGTCCCTTTTCACGTAGTCCAAGGAGGTACGTCTCAGGTCGTTGACACCAGCGTGGACAATGACTGAGTCGTACTTGTTCCTGCTGTTGAGAGACCTGAGTGCTTGCGTTATGTGGCGGATTCTAGCGCCCGACAGCAGCTTACTGTGACCTTCTCCTAGTCTGGTGAGCGGGACGTCAGTGTGTCTGACTATGGAATCACCAATGACAAGTGTGTCTGGCATTTTGTTTGGCCTTAAGGGCTGTGACTGTTTGACACTCTGACTGTGTGGTCTATGTGTTGCATGTGTTGGGTCGTGAGGTGGTATTTGTTTGGGTGTCTGCTTTGGTGGCCTCTGCTGTTTTGGTAAATTTTTGATCAGAGCCTCCGAGTATGTCTTTGTGTGAGTATGTGTATGATTTGAAGTTGTGATGGTACCATGTGTGACTGGGTATGTATTGTGCGTGGTTACCTTCTCCTCCTGTCTGGTCTTGCCAGTCCTATGTTGAGAGAGCTCAGCCTCCAATTTGGCCGTATAGTTGCATCTCTCGCATGTATTTGTGTTTTGTGGGAGAAGGAGAGGATTGTCTGTGTACATGAGGCAATTGTAACATTGCCTCAATATTCCCAGGTTCACCAGTTGAGCTGAAGAGGACACAAGCAACTGATCCCTCGACATACTAGAAGTAGTAGATAAAGAGACTTTCAAAGGACTCCGGGGGAAGTGGGTTTTAGGCTGGTGGGGTACTATCTATAATAAGAGTGCTTTATCAAGGTGCAAGTACTGTAGGAGTAAGTGCTAGGCTTTACAGATAGAGAATAGTCTACTTGGGAATCAAGTAGAGATGAACTTTTCAGTTATAGGATATGCTGGTTAGATCAGCAGTACAGCTCGAGGAAGGTAGTTCTAAGGGAAAATTTGAAGAGTGGAATTTAGATGGCCCGAATAGTTTAACCGCCGCTGCCCTTGTGTGCAACAGTGGCAACTCCGCGCTAACGCACGTTTTATAGCAGGGGGCTGAATGGAGCTAGGAATTGGCCCAAAACGACCAATGGACTACTAGTTTCTGGCTGAAACTTCACCGTCGGACAAAAGGCCGCTCAGTGCTTCCCACTCCCACTGGTAAGCAAAGAAACTTCCCTCCTTCCTAATAAGGCAATGGATCAGTAACAGGTACTTCATGTTTCTGCCCACCCCCCATACAGTCAGTTATTAGGCACACATTCATAAATTCTGTGTAAAGAGTCATATGCAGAGGACAGACTATGGGTTTTACCCAAACACTATAGTGATATCCACCTAAGTGGAGTAGCAGTGTTGCTGCCTGTATAACTAGAGCTTCTACAGCATTTACCGTGGGATCCACTGCTACTTAACCCAACTCCTGCCCTCCTATTTCCAATAGCTTTTCGCTATTATTTTGCCATGTGAACAGAGGCCATCCCAAAACTACAAACATCTCCCATCCTACATCTTCAAAAGACACTTACCCAAACAACTGATCTTATTTAACAATGAAACAATTTACATATATTCTACACATTAGTTTCTTCCCACATCTGAGCCCACAAACCTTCTTAGGCCAGTTCACAAATATAAACATTTACAGAGACTTATTGTAATCACCTGCACAAATCAGGTCTCACTTAGAATATCAGACCTCTTAAAACTACCACTTGACATGAAATTCAAATATATGCTGCAGCAAACACACTTAAGCAAGTCTTCAGAACTATCTTTTTTTTTTTTACATATGCTCACTAAACTAACTATAAAGACATCTGACTAATGTTCAGCTTCCAGAAGAGCAGACATATTCAGTCCATCCAAAGCCTTCATCCCCTAAATGTACTTTTAACTAACCCTGCCAATTCAGCCTAGCATAGTCAACATGGCTTAAAAATATTCCTTATAAATGAAAGTTACATATGCAATGTGGGAGATTATCTGCATTCCTTGCTACATATACATATTTCTTGCGTTTTCTGAAAAAGAGATGCTTGGCTGAAAACACCATATCTGATCAGCAGGTAACTCATCCAGATTTTGTGCGATTCAAAAATAATTAAACCAGACTGCATAACAGTTCCCTACAAGGATAAAGCTAAAACTCAAACTGGTTTGAATGTGTAAAATACCTGAATGCAAAGACCTTACTCCATAAAACATAAAAAGGAACCAACACATTCCTACAGGTACCAAACACCTTTAACACCACCTATATTTCCTCTGAAACTACCAGAATCCACCTTGCAATGGACTACGGACATCTATCATCATCAAAGTAGAAACCTTAGTGATGGGTGATTTCATTTCAGAGTAGGATACTAAGCAAAATTTGAACACAATCTTACTAATCTCTCAGGATTAATTTCAATAATACGTAATACTCAGAACAGACAAAATCTACGTAAACATATATTTAACAGCCTTTTCCAAACCAGCCCAGTATTTTGCTAAAGTAATTTTTCAATAACCTACAAACAGCTCTCTACCTCCTGACAGCGTCAGGCAAGAAGTAAATACTAGAATGACAGATCTGAAGTAGCAGTTCCATCTGCATTAACTGCAGGGCGAAAAATGGCAAAACTGAACTAAGCATTGAGAACTCTGACAGAGAGGGCCATCCTTTAGTCAGTTGGTGCCCTAGGAGAAAGGGCTCCATGGCATACACGCACACACACACACACACACACACACACACACACACACACACACAAAACCTGGTGCCCCCATCATGGTCTACCTACACCATCCAGATTACTTTTTTCTTTCTTTTTCGTGCAGTTTGTCTTAATCTTCACTTTTTACTGTATTCATTCAACATATTTTAACTAGGCAGTACTGCTCTAGTTAACTATGTAAGAAACAATTTAATTTAATTGGGGTTATAGACACTCAGATGTATTTTACATGTTTTAAACAACTTTTTCATACAATAAAGGTCTGAACAAAAAACACGACTGAGGGAAGATATTCAGTCTTGCTCATCAACTTTGTTTTTACCCTGAATCCTTTTAATATGCCCTAACTGACCAAGACTACACCGTGATAACTACACTGGAAATAACTGCATTAAGCAGGGGGTACTAGGTGCTCTGAGGTATACAGTTTTTTAAACAACCTTTTCATTCAATGATGATCATGATGTTTGCGCAGGCCAAGGGGAAAAAAATCAATTTTGTTCTTCAACCATGGTTTCCTAGAATCATAATAACATACCCTAAGCGACCAAAACTACACTGTAATAACTACATTAAGCTGGAGGTCTAGTGGCCACCATGCACCCAGACGGCATGGAATTATAAATGCTCTGATGGGGTGTGTTGTAGTGTTTTTTTTCAAACCTTTTCATTCAATGAATGTATAAACAAAAACCATCCACAAGGAAAGAAATTCAATTGTACTTTTTATTTAAGGAGGAAAGGAGTTTAATCTAAACATCAATGGTCAAAGTTAAACAAACAGCAGTGCACAAAAAACATAGAAGACAAAGGCAAGTGGTGACACACAGGATCACATCTCAAAACAGCATTCACTTCCCTACACCACCATAAAAAAATGGAGCTGGATCCATACTGGCCTCCGATAGAGCTGTGGCAGAGGATCCGAAGCAATTACTGGACAGTCCTCTGGGCTTTCACCAGCCTCGAGAGAGAAGTCCAGGGGAGGTTGGACAGAAGCTGGATCAGAGCTAACTTTTTGGCCTTATTCTTGGTACACAGCTGACAGAAGCTGGATCAGAGCTAACTTTTTTGGCCTTATTCTTGGTACACAGCTGACCCTCAGGATGAAAGGATTCCACAACAGCACCCTGGGCCAAAAACTTCAGATGGTGGTTCTCTATGTAAATGGACAAGAGGTGACTATGTACAGTCTCAGGCAGAAATGTCTGGCAGATAAAGCACTGTCTATGATTGTGGGAAGCACACAAACAGAAAAAAAACACTGGTCATGATGGTCTTTAATAGGAATCTGCCTCCTATACTGACATTTTGCCTTTGGGGATGACAGGAACACAATAACCACAGCGATTAAGGGAAGAAGAAGAATCCTCAATCAGGCACTTATCTGAAAACATGGATCGTTGATCAGCACAGCAGAAAAGTGCTCAGACCAACATTCAACAATGGTGTTTACACTGGCGGCAAAGTTCTGACTATCTGCTTCTGTACATCACCTTTATGTCCTATGTCGTGCATAGGGAGCATACGTGTGACATACAGTGCCTCTAAGAGCTAAAGGCAATGGTATACTGGCCGGATGTTGAGCTATCCTTGGCAGGAGATCCCTTTGGTAAAGAATACTGCAACAGTGATATGGAAGGACATCTGAAATGGATTCCAGTTGTATTGCTCAATACAGAGTTAAAGCGTGTTTATGAGAAATGTTTCATCTGCCTTGTCTAGATGCAGCTAATGTTTTTTGACGACTTCAATAGAAACAAGATGACACAGGTAAGATTATGATCACTGATGAGGTCTCAGAATATTTTTGATTGCTTAATGTTAAGGTTGCTTGGTGTCAGTACACAGTCCAGGAAATTGTTTTTATTTGTAGCTTTATTTTGTCTGGCTGGTTCTGTTATTGAGTTTAGTCTATGAAGGCCTACGACTGACAGACTGGTATGGGTTGGATTATTGACCAGTACTTTTAAGCAATCAATACTGAAATCACACAGGATGATCATATCAATTTCTATAGCTGAGGTGATACACAACAGGATGTCTTCCAGGCTATTTTTTTCTGTGATACGATTAGTAAATGGCAGGTGCTGCTTTTAATGTGTAAAAGTATACTTTTGCATTAGAAAAGGATGGAATAATTGCAGAGTTGAGGAGATTTCATTCTTATCATAATATAGTGTTAATATTCCACCTGTTTTATTATTGTGAAAAATTGAAAGGTTGCCAGCTAGGTAGAATTTTGTAGATAATTCTATGTCATTGTAAATATTAATATAATCCACAGGCTGTTTTACAAATGTAAGAAAACTAAATGTAAGAAAAATGGTGTTATATGTTTTGAACTTCAAAAAATTTAACCACAGTGCACCCTGCTGGAAGAAAGCTGATAAAGTAAAGCATTTCATGACTTTGATCTCAAAGCTCGGAAACAGGATGTCTGGATGAAAAGTACGTGCTTTGTAGCAGAGAAATCCCATACTGTCACCTTAAATTTAAGTGGAGAAAAATGTAAAAAGTAGGTGTGGAGTGGCCATAGTAAATATAGGAATCTAGGGATGGCTGACGAATGAAGTGAACTCAGCCAATTGAGCTATTGTGATAGCTGATCAGTGTGCGCATGCAAAGTTCCACTTGCTAGCAAATGGCTTCACTAATAAACAGTAAACTGGACAGACAGAGTGTGTGCAAAAGATTATATTTAACTTGGATATCACAGGTATAAGTATGGCCCCAAGGAGGTGGGAGGAGTTGGCCCAAGGCACTAAACTGTTTGAGGGGTAGCACCCATGCAATAAAGTGCAATGGGACTGCTAATTGTTACCCGTCGCTTCCTGTGGCTTACCACCCCACTGGTTTGCATTTCAAAGATAAGACTTGTAGGTAAAGTCAATACACCATTTAAACACTGTATCTCAACAAGAAATAATGAAACAATTAACTCAGTTGTGAACTTGACACACTCCCCAAACTGTTACTGGAAGTAAATTCTGAGTAGCCAGAAGAGATTGAGTAATAAAACAGAAGTGCAGACACACAGGCTTCAGGGGGATACCTCAGTGAGTGACAATCAATGAAAGTCACAAGCAAAAAACAGCTGTGATTCATCAGAGGAGCCAAGGGACACATGCAGTCAAGGAAACTACTACATATTACTGATTATTATTAGTAGTACTCAGGGGAGCCAAGGGACACATGCAGTCAAGGAAACTACTACATATTACTGATTATTATTAGTAGTACTCAGGGGAGCCAAGGGACACATGCAGTCAAGGAAACTACTACATATTAATGATTATTATTAGTAGTACTCAGGGGAGCCAAGGGACACATGCAGTCAAGGAAACTACTACATATTACTGATTATTATTAGTAGTACTCAGGGGAGCCAAGGGACACATGCAGTCAAGGAAACTACTACATATTACTGATTATTATTAGTAGTACCTCAGGGGAGCCAAGGGACACATGCAGTCAAGGAAACCACTACATATTACTGATTATTATTAGTAGTACTCAGGGGAGCCAAGGGACACATGCAGTCAAGGAAACCACTACATATTACTGATTATTATTAGTAGTACTCAGGGGAGCCAAGGGACACATGCAGTCAAGGAAACCACTACATATTACTAATTATTATTAGTAGTACTCAGGGGAGCCAAGGGACACATGCAGTCAAGGAAACTACTACATATTACTGATTATTATTAGTAGTACTCAGGGGAGCCAAGGGACACATGCAGTCAAGGAAAACACTTCATATTACTGATTATTATTAGTAGTACTCAGGGGAGCCAAGGGATACATGCAGTCAAGGAAACCACTACATATTACTGATTATTATTAGTAGTACTCAGGGGAGCCAAGGGACACATGCAGTCAAGGAAACCACTACATATTACTGATTATTATTAGTAGTACTCAGGGGAGCCAATGGACACATGCAGTCAAGGAAACCACTACATATTACTGATTA
>NC_056733.1:1194136118-1194271118 GCF_019279795.1 Protopterus annectens
GTCTGTTGACCAAAGTAACGGTTGACCAAACATGCAGCACTTGTGCAGACATGTGACCTAGGAAGGAAACCATTTTGTTGACAAAGCAGTACTGCATCAATACCAAACAGAAATGAGAGAGCATTGCTGACAATCTTGCCCAGGGAAAGAAAACTCAATACAGAAACTACATGCCTAGTATATTCCCGGAAAACAGTACCTTCAAAGAACGTATAAAATTCAATGTGGTTTCAAGGATCATGAGATGTAAGGAAACCAGAAAGGGAATAACACAATCTAAATATTGCAGGTGCTGTTCCTTTGAGCAGGCATTTAACAGTCATCCAAATAATGGTGAACATGAACGCTTCTTTCCCTGAAGGCTGTAATGACTTCAGCAAGCAACTGGTAAAAAACCTACAGGGCTGTAGCTAGACCAAAAGGAGGAGCTACAAAACGTAAATGGTCCTTGCCCACTAAAATTCTGAGAAACCCTTCAAAACATCCAAAAGACATCTCTGTGATCCAATGCCACTAGATGGCAATCACAGACTACCTTCAAACACTCTAGAGCTTATTGATGTCCAACAGATCTAGAAAATGTACCCAAATATTCTTTCACGTGAGCTAGAAATGTGTAAGAATAGCTGGATGCCATAAAGCAAGAAGGAGTCCTTTCTATAATACCTTTACACTCATTCACTCTGAAACAGGAATGGCAAGAGCCAAGGTTACTCCAGATGCTTTTGGAAAAGAACATGAAGCAAAAAATGGCAAAAGTCTAGCATATACCACAAAAGGCAGCTGTACCCAATCCACACTAATCCCACTATCAAGGAAATATTGGAAATACTTCCCCAAGATGCCTGCACTGCTGAATCAATGATTCACATAAAGCAGCTGAAGGAATGGGTATAATTACTTGTCACTCAACTTTTGAATGTTTTCTCTAACTGCATGGGATTGCTGTATTAAAAACTTCAGGTTTCTCTGAGATACTCCAATGGGCTGAACACTGCCTTTAATCTCTCTGAGTGGTCTACAACTGAATGACCTTAAATTGTTAATGTCTTGGTGCTGTATGCTACTATGATGGGAGTGACATTGGTTAATTTTGATCAGGTTCTCCATGGTCAACAAATGAGAATAAATAAATAAATGACTTGAAAATTGATGTCTTCTGGTGGGGGTCCTCTTCATTATCTTAGTCCAAATCACCATAACCTTGAACAAATTTTTCATTTCATAAATAACTTTCCCCTTGCCTTCTGGTGGAGATTTCTCTACTATTTTACTCCTAGTTGCCATCATCTTAAATAAATTTCTCATCATAAGAATGTTTTCTCCCTTCATCAGGATGACAAAAATGGGGAATCATATTTCTGAAAAGACGGTAACTTTTTATGCTTTTCTACAACATACTACATTTTTTTAAACTATACTATTGCTTATCTTACTGCTTAAATACAAGACAGCTGCAGTTACTGTATCACATTATGCTTCTTTTGTTGCGTCTTTCGGCTTTTCCCGGTTAGGGGTCACCACAGCGGAACTCCGGTCCGCTAATGATTGGTAGTTGATTTTTACGTGTCAAGTTACCAGCCCTGACGCACAACCTTCAATGAAGGTACGCCCATTCACGCATGTCTCCACACAGAACACGCTGTAGCTGAGAATTGAACCGGACAGCATCTTACTGTGAGGCGACAACGCTACCGCAGCACCACCACCATATCACTTTATGCTTCTGATGTTCTCAATTTCAAAAAATTCAAAAGTACAACTTTAACAGTTACTGACAAGTATGAAAACAGTAGAAACAGAGCCCACAGCCTTGAGGAACTACACGTGGGATGTTTACGGAGTCAGACCATACCCTAATGTGACTCTGTACCCAACTCTGGAGGTACCGGTATAGGACAGGCCTAAAACAATGCAGATGCTCCAATGCATACATACTCTGTGTGGAAGAAGACTGCTACACATGGGGCATATTTAACCTACTGCTGCTACAGCAAGCAACATTAGAAAACATGCTTCTGCTGTTCCAATGCACAGCATGAGAAGTTCAACGTCTACTGTTCCAAGCAGAGCAGTATGAGCTCATGATACAAAATGACCTTCCACAGATGGCAGAAGGAAGTCTTATGGGTCATCAAGCAGGTACGCTTCCTCCTAAGTAAGGAAAGGCTATATGTAATCAAATCAGAGATTGAAAGTCATCCGAGTACAACGGAAACATTCACAACTGTTGGCAGTACAGAGGTGTTAAATTCCTGTCAGAACGCACCTGGAAAGGATAATTAATAAATGAATAATCAGAGCAACAGAAAGAGCACAAACAAAGGTAATCGAGAAAGCTCGAGTTAGGCCTGGTATCCCACCTGTGGCCCAGAGGGTGACAGGACTAACAAGAAACAAAGTACAAAAGATTAGTCCAGACAAAATCACTTTAGCTAGCAGTTCTAGTAGACTCTCCCTCTCCGATGCCTTTCCTGTGGGAAGAAAAAGGACGTCTTGTTAAAGTTTACTCAGGTCAGTAGGTAGTTGGACGAGTGTTCTTGTTGTAATGCTGCTACTGGTCAGGGATACTTGGGAGCTGCTGCACAATTTAATGTAGAAGAAATGCAAAAAATGCCAGTGTGTGCAAAACATACGTTATATTTACATATTTTATATTTATACATACATACACACATACATGTACATTTATGTATACGCATACACACACTCCAATGTGCACATAAATGCATATTACATATGATAGATACTAATAATTTCCGTTTGGTCAAACTGAATCAGCTGACTGTTTTTAGTGATTCACAGTTCACCAAATATTTAGTCAGTGCGAGAAAGTATAACACTGGAATTAAGGGATTTTCCCTTTTCCCCACAGTTCTGCGACCTTGGAGTTGGTATATATAAATCAGCAGTTCCCCACATGAGGAATACAGAAGGGCTTCTTCCTCTAAAAAAAAACTTTTTTAAAGTACATTCACAATAACATGAAGTCAAAGTGGGGTCAAGCTTTTGACGGTCGGCAATACTTGCTGCTGATTTTTTTTTTTTAATTGGAATCAAATGTAAAACAACACAGATGTATACGTGTATACAAACATACAGAAGTAACAGTTCAACAGCTCTTAGAAAATGCCAACAGAAAAGTGCAATTGTGTAAAATCTTACCATAACAGATATGTCCTTCTCTTCCCTGTTGGAGTATTCTTTACTACAGGGCAACCAGACGTTTGTCCAGTATACCAAAGCCTTATGATCTTGTATGCACCGTATGTCACACATATGCTCCCCTCACAGGACATAGGGCATAAAAAGTGATGTATGGACACAGTTACCCAGAAATGAATTGCCCCAGGAGAGAACAGTCTCCATAGGACAAAGGAGTCCATGCACATCTAGAAGGAGAAAATGTTGAAGAAAAAGGGGAGACCCTCAGCCAGAAGAGGATTCAAAGTAAAAACCAGAACACATGAGTGGGTTGGAGGGAGCAAATACTGCAACAATGAAGAGAAGGACATCTACTGTTATGGTAAGATTTTACACAATTGTACTGTGTCCTATATCACTGTTGCAGCATTTTTTACTACAGGGAGAGTAAAAAAGCTCATGAAACAAAATGGGAGGTGAAAGGCTGAGAAGAGACCTCAACAAACCCATACAAAAATGGCTCTAGCAAAACCTGCTCTGGCCCTAGAAACCATATCCAACTTATAATGCTTAATAAAGGTATGCACTGAAGACCAAGTAGCAGCTTCAAGGATGCAACTGTTGTCCAACCCCTTGAAGAAAACACCAGGAGTGTCAAACAGCCCTAGTGGAATGAGCTATAGCAGAAGGAGGCAACTATTTTCAATGAAAAGAACAAAAAGAAATGGCCTTAAATATCCAAGAGGAGATGGCTTGCTTAGAAACAGCCAGAGCTAATGTCCTGGAATGAAAGAAAATAAAAAGTTGGTCAGACTTACAAACAGTCTTAGTTTTATCCAAATAGTACCTGAGTTGCCTGTGCAAATCTGAGGTATGCAAGACATTCTCACTAACAGACTGAGGAGAAAGGAAAAAGGAGGGGAATTGTACGGACTTGATTCAAACGCAACTCATTTACTACCTTGGGCATAAAAGGAAGACTACTACAAAGGGAGATCCTGACTCTATGAAAAACCAAAAAAGGAGGAATGGTCACAAGGGCCTGGAGCTCACAAACCCTCAGAGCAGAAGTAAGAGTCAGCAATGAGATGGTCTTCCAGGTACAATGCTGCAAAGAAGCAGAATCTGCAGGCTCAAAAGGAGCCCAAGTCAATTTTTCCAAAATAAAATTAAGGTCCCAAGGAGAGGAAAGAGGTTTCACTGGAGGCCTAAGATGCAGGATACCTTTAATAAACTGTTTGACCTCAAAACAATAAGCCAAGGAAGGATTAAAGGACAGAGAAGCAGAAATAGCTCACAAAATGGCCATCACAGATGAATAGGCCAAGCCAGACTAGAAGTTACACAAGTAGGACAGGACCAAAGGGACCCCCACTCAAAAAGGGTTCTGGTTACGAGCATGGCACCAGACATATAATCTTTTCCATTTCAACATAAAATTTTCTAGTTGAGGGTTTCCTGTAAAACCCTGAGCACATCCTCAGAAAAGAGGTACCTGAAAGGGATTAAAACCACATCACCCACAGTGTCAGCTGAAGAGTGGACAAGTGAGGATGTTTGAGAGACCCCTTGAACTGACACTGAGGAAGGCTGTTTAGCCAAAACTGGTCTGTGCAGTTTGTTCTTATTGCATATGTATATTCAGTCTGTTATTATGGTGTATATTACGTGTATTTTTAATACACATTTCCAACAGGACCTGTGCTGGCTCTTTTCTTTTGGCTGTGTGAGGAGGACCAAATGGTGAGGTAACTTGTGGTGACTGTCTGTGGATAGATGCCATAAGAGGAGGAACCAGTGCTGTCTTGCCCAAAAGGGTGTCACTATAGCAAGATTTTTGGGGAGTCCAGCTGAATCTTCTGTAGGACTCTTGTTAGTAGAGGAAGAGTAGAGAAATCATAAAGAAACATCCCCCGCCAAGGAAAAGATAGGGTGTCAGTCTTCCACACCAGATGGCATGGCACTTTGGAAGAGAGAAATCCTATTACTTGGAGACTAACATTGACTGGGGCACCTGTTCCTCAGAATCCCCTCCTACCCACATCAACCTGCATGCATTTACACAAACCATGACCACCCTTACCAGGCTAGGTAAACCCAACCAAAAAGAAAGCATACTTGACTGGATACTCGTAAATAGTAATCCCCAACTGTACACTGCTGGTATCCTCCCCGATGACCTAAGTGACCACCTTCTCACTTACATAGTTAAGCAAAAAGACATTAATCCACAACAACCCTTACTCAGAAAAGTCAGAAACAAGAGAGAGTGACCCTGCTAAATTCCAACAGGAACTTAGCTCCTGTAACTGGTCTATGCTAAAACACCTCCCCTTAGAGGAGGCAGTTGCATATCTTAACAAATTTCTTGAAATCCTTGATTTGCATGCACCAGCCCACTCAAAGCAAACAAAAGCAAAAACTGAACCATGGCTTTCTAAAGAGTCTAGACTAAAAATTACTAGTAGAAACAAATTTTGGGCTCTATAGCGCTCCACTAAAGACCCCGATGATCATGCTAAATACAAGCAAGCTAGGAATGAAACTAAAAAAATCCACTCTACAGGACAAAAAAACAATACTACTGTAATTTACAGACAACTAACCAGAACAATCCTCAGAAGTTCTGGGCAGGTCTGAATAATCTACTTCATCCTGGAAAACCGTCTACACCTATCCCCGCTGCCACCATTGACAAATCCCATGAGGAGGTCTTAGACAGTTTTAACCATTTCTTTACTGAGACAATTCAAGCCCTAGCTAGCCAATTACCTTCTAGCTCCCCTGGCCCTGATAGCACCACCTGTAAAAACTGACTCTCGTTTAACTTCCAACCAATGTCCACATCACTCATCCGTACCTTGATCAAAAAACTAAAACCCACCACACTCTCCGCTGACCAACTTCCCACCGAGTATCTTCATAAATCAGCTGATGCCATTGCCTATCCAATATCAATACTAATTAATCGTACCATAGTAGAGGCTAGAATTCCCACCACTTGGAAAACATCCTACGTAATCCCACTACATAAAGGAGGTTCTTCCACTGAATTCTCCAATTATAGACCAAAAGCTATACTTTCTCCACTTTCAAAGATTATGGAAAAATGTATACACAAAATTCATGCACCACCTAATCCAAAAATCACCTCATGGCCAATACCCAACACGGCTTTCGTCCACACCACAGCACGACATCAGCCCTACTGGCTTTTACCAATACCATAAACAATAATCGTAACAATAATCTCATATCCTCAGCCCTCCTCTTGGATCTTTCCAAGGCATCTGACATGGTTGATCACCAACTTTTGATTCACACCCTGCAAACTTTCTGTCTAGATTCTAAAGTCTTTCAATGGTTTACATCCTACCTCAATGGGAGCCAGCAGGATGTTCTCTGGCAGAACAAGCTCTCTAACCTATTACCGACCACCCTTTGGAGTACCACAAGGCTCCATACTAGGGCCCCTACTGTTTTTCCATCTTTATTAACAACTTGTATACAATCATCCCAAATGTCACCTGTATCCAATACACTGATGACTCCACCCTGATTTGCTCAGCTACATCTCCTACAGAACTGAGGTCTGCTACCCAGTCCACCTTGAACACTATAGAAAACTGGCTCTCTGAACGTCGATTGTTACTAAACCCCCAAAAAACTAAAATGCTGTTATTCCCACCAGCACAAATGTCTGCTGCTTTTACCTTCACCATAAATGCAAAAGATGGCAAAATAATCTCCCCCGACCCCTCTACAAAACTACTAGGTGTCATTATTGACAATAACCTAAAATTTGACCTACATGCAAATCAAAGAATCACGACCATCAATAAAAAAACTTGTGTCACTATATAGGATAAAAGCCTTCCTAACCCCTCCAGCTAAGATGGCCATAGCTCGCTCTCACCTACTTTCAACACTTCTGTACGCTTCCCCCTTCTCTCCAATCTAAACAAGTCTGTACTTAGACTGGCAACCTGTTACAATCACATTGCCAGGTTTGCCACTGGCCCGCTTTTTAGAACTCACTACTGCATCAACCTTAAACAGCTTGGTTGGCTAGAACTTCCCAGTCTAATCCAATATAACCTGCTGATCATGGTTAACAAAGTCCTCTACAATCCAGATAATACACCAGCCCTTAGAAATATTATCACCCCCCCATAACAATCCAAGACTGCTTTGATCCTCAAACAAACTACTAATTCAGACAAAATTAACAATGCAGCTGGTGATGCCCTCTTTGCAAACTCTGCAGGCAGAGCCTGGGACTTACTACCATCTGATATTACTTTGCTCTCCTCTCCAGGCCAATTTAAAAATAAACTCAAACAACATCTGGCACTAAACTGGCTTTGCCACTCCAACAAGTCTGGCTAACTCTCATCATGAATGTGAATAATCTAGTAAACTAGCTACAGTTAATTTTCCCCTGATTGTAACCAGGGGTAACTTTTAACCTGTGAACTTGTCTAATCATGTTTGCCTATGTATTCTTTGTAAATACCATATATGTAATTATGTCTTTATTGTTTTTATTGCATCTGTTTACCTTGGAGCTTTGCTCCCCGGGCCTCCACTGAAAATGGACATGGATCCAGTCAGACTATCCCAGTCAACAAATGTAAAATAAAATAAATAAATAATATAAAGAGAAGAGAGGGAGCGAGTCAAAGATCTTTGGAATACCAGCAACATGCATCTGTGAAGTATTCATTTGTGGGCCTGTGTTTTAGACCTACTCTGTCTGCCACTAGTGTGTGCTCTGAAGGACTGTATTCCACCCGAAGAGTTAACTGATAATGCCTGAAGAACCATCCTGCAGAGGAGGTAAGATTTTGTGCCTCCCTCCTTGTTGACATACCACATTAATGCAGTGTTGTGTGTATACCTTCAAAGGGCCTGGAGAGAGCATGGGGTGAAAAGCTTAAAAGGGACAGAATCAGAGCTCTCATCTCTTTGATGTTGATATGGTCTGACTTCTGATTGGGGGGGGGAGCAGAGACCCCGGAACTTTCAGGTGACCACATGAAGCCTCTACCCCATGTCTGAGGCATCGATGAACAGTTCTTGAGATGGGATTGGAGGCCGAAAGGGCAGGCCTGAATTGACAGCAAACTGTTGAATTGACCACTCAAATTCCTTTTTTAGATAAGGATGGAGAGGTACACTGAAATCCACAGGGTGGCAATGTTACAGCCAAAACTAATTGATATGTACCACTGAAGCTTCCGCATATGCAGTCTGACAAAAGGGAGTACTGAAATAAAAGAAGCCATGAATTCCAGGGCCCAAAGAAACACTCTAGCTGAAAAAGCAGTCAGAAGAAGAAGAAGAAACTGAAAGAAAGCTGTCAATGACAAAACTTATGAAGGTGGAAAAGAGGCCAACATTGGCACTGTCTGAATCCTGCATCCCAGGTACACATGACCCTGAGAGGGGGTCAGGACAAACTTTTGGAAATTGAAAGTGAAACCCACACTTTGAAGAACGAGATGGTGAGCTCCAGATCCAGTAACAGGCAAATGGAAGAAGGTGCCTGAAGCAACAGGTCGTCTAGATAAGTAAAAACCTGAATGCATTGGAGCCTGCAGAAAGCAATCGCAGGAGCTAGGCATTTTGTGAATACCCTTGGGGCAGTAGAGAGGCCAAAGGACAAAGCAGAGAACTGAAATCGAGAGGAAGAAACAGAGAAATGTAAACATTTCCTGAATAGAGGGTGAATGAGAATATGAAGATAGGCATCCTTTAGGTCTAGGGAGACCAGAAAAGCCTGTGGCAAAAAAAGAGTCTAGGGAGAACAGAAAAGCCTGTGGCAATAAAAGGGAAAACAGTGTCTGGAGCAGAAAGCATCCAGGTATTTAGAAAAAAAAAGACCTGACTGGTCACCAGGATCTCTCTTTTCTAGAAACCAGAACATTCTGGAGTAAAACCCTGTTCCTCTTCGGGATACTGGATTGGGTTGAATGGTACCTTGGTCCAATAAATCCTGCAGAACTCCAGAAAAATTAGGAAATTAATTTGAAGGAGGTTAAGGAACACCTGAGAAGGGGGTGGAAAAAGGATTTTCATACCATAAAATAAATGTGATGGACAGAACCCAAGAATCTGAAGTTATCTGTTGCCAGATAGGGAAAACCTGAGAGACTAAGGAACCTGGCCAAGGAGAAGGGAAGAAAGTATGTCAAATGAAGGCAGATTTGCCCTGGAAAGGGTTTTTTTGAGTTTTAGAAGTCTGGGTGGGTTTATCAGTGAAAGTATGCTTAGGAACCCTCTTCCTTTTATAAGGCTGATGAGGCTGCCTATGCACAAAGGCAGACTTATGAAGACCATTTCTCCCATAAACAAATCAGAGTTTCTCTGAAATTTGAGTAGGACCCTGCATTACTTTACCTTTGTCTTGTAGAGTCTTAAACAAGGCAGCAGCAGCAGCAGCTGTATCAAAGAGATCCTGATAGTCCAAAGGAGTGTGTAGGAGCTTGACCTTAATATCATCAGGTAAGGTCTGGAGTTGAAATCAAGATTACCTCTTCAAAACTGAACCAGAAGCAGCTCTTGAGGATGCATCAACTACATCAGAACTACATTTGATTGAGTGGCGGGCAGCCTGAGAAGTGGAATTTAACTCATTCTCTCCAGTACACCTCTTTTGAGTGTGTACTTTTAACTCCAGTGGGTGTGGCTTGAGACTTTAAAAAATGAAGATATCAACTTACATTTCAAACAAATATTCATATCTCTGGAACCATAAATGTTATTAGAAAACTAAGTGACAAACTACTCAAGATAAACTAATATTTACATTAGTGGTATTCATTCAGTTTGATGCAGTAAAAATGAAGTTATGTACTCACCATAAGGTTTCATCTGTGTTGTCCATTTTCATTCTTCCTCAACTTGTGGGTTCGGATCCAAATCTCGGATCTGGCTCGGCTGCTTTTATAGCTTAGGATCAGACACTCAAGCTCCTTCCCTTAGCCATAATGCCTCTGTCCTCCAGACTACCTCTGATCAAGTTTGCTCCAGCTGTATATGCATAATAGACAGGAAGAAGATAAACACAGGAGCTCAAAAGGAACAGTATTCCTGAAACACCTCTAAGTCTTCCCTGAAAGGACAGGGGGATGGGGGGGGTGAGGAACAACATAAATGGACAACACAGATGGAATGGTATGGTGAGTACATGACTTCTTTATCTGATTTTTGTCATTTTCATTTGTTCTTCAACCTGTGGGACAGAGTCCCCAGCTACATATCGATTGGGTGGCCCTCATGGAATGATATTCTGAAGCATCGCAGAGCCAAATGATGCTCTATTTCTGGATACAATATCTAACTTGTAACGTGCAACAAAGGTATGAGTATTTGACCAGGAGGTGGCTGCACAAATTATCAACAGATACTCTAGACCAAAAAGGGGTTGAGGTGGACATTAACCTACTAGAATGTGCTTTCACATGTCCAGATGGTGTGATACCTTTTGCAGAGTAAACGTTAAGAAATGCAATCTGTAATCCATTTAGCTAAAGGTTATTCTGGAGACAGACTTCCCCAATTTTGCTTTAGAAAAGGACACAAATAACTGGTCAGATTTTCCGGAAGGCCTTTGTTCTGTCCAAATAATAATGTAACTGTCTATGTACATTTAACAGGTGAAGGGTATATTCTCCCTTGTTCTTGAAATTACGAAAAAATACAGGAAGACTGATGAACTGATTGATATTATTTACAAAGGCAACTTTTGGCAAAAAGGTCAGATTTGTATGTACTGTAACTCTGTCCTTATGGAAAAATCAAATACGGTGGTTTGGAAAAAAATACTGTAATTCTGAAATTCTCCTAGCCGAGGTTATAGCTACCAAGAATAAAGTTTTCACGGATAAGAAATTGAGATCTACTTTGGCAGAAGGTTCAAAGGGGAGTGAACTAGGGCTTGTGAGAAATAGTGAGATCCTATGGAGGAGCAGGGTCTTTGATCAGAAATCTAAGTAAGAAGGTATCTCTGAGAAAGGCCTTACACAATTTGGAAGAAGCCAAAGAAAAAGAATTTTCATCTACGTGGTAATTGGACATGGCTGCTAACTGTACCTTGACAGTGGAGTAGTTTGCTCCATTCTGAAAAATTGAAGCAAGGAAGTCAATAACTGCTGGAGTGGGAGTGGTAAAAGGATACATTTGATTTTGATGAGCCCAAATGGAGAATCTTTTCCACGTGATGGAGAATCTTTTCCACTTGCTCTTGTAAATCTTCCTGGTGGAAGCTTTATGTGAACATACCAAGATTTCTTTAACTCATTCACTCCGGAGCAGCTCAGAAAAAGCTGTCTGCTTAATTCCACCATAGGAACAACAGTGCAGCCTGAGCTCATTTTCAGAAAATCCATTTGTATGCAATACCATACAGAAAACAAATGTTCATAACGCTAACTGTAAGAGCTAGACTAAAAATATAAATGAAAATGTTGTTCAGCAGACACTGACCTTTACAACAGTGTAAATGTTGATAGTGCATATCAAAGTCATTATTAAATATCTGGCAAGAATGGCTGATACTGTGCATATTTTTTACCTTTTTGGAAAAGCAAATCACAATATCTTGGTCAGTGTACCATGCAGACCCATACACTTTGAATTTAATTTGTTAGTAAGAATGTCAGCTTTAAAATGTTACCTTAACCAATACTGGTGATGCTCCTTTCTTGAAATATTCACAGAAATATGATCAATTTATTATTTCTCATAACTGATAAATAAACAAAGCATAATATTTCATCACCTGTAACAGACAGAGCCTACATATATCAGTGTAGAAGTTGTGCATCTGAATGTCAACTTCAAAATGATGCATCATTTGTGTGATCACCATGCTCCCTTGCAAAGATATGGGCATAATAATGAGAAGTATTGCAAATGTATAATTTTCATAATTGTACAAGACTAAACAAACTGTGATATCTGTACATGTGTACAGTGCACAGACACAGTTAATTTTACCATGTTGTAAGAAGTAATACTGTCTTCAAAATTAGGTATTACTTGGCACACTGACATGCTCCCTTGCAAAGTTATTTACCAAAATATGAAAAAAAATTATAATTTCCATAACCTAAGTCAGAAACAAACTCTGATATCTGCACGAGTGCAACATACAAGGTACCATTCTTTTACCATGTTAGAACTATCAATACTGTCTTCAAAATTAGGTATTATAGCACTTTCAGATGCTCCTTTGCAAAAAGTTATTTACCAAAATATGAAAAAAAATCATAATTTCCATAACCTAAGCCCAAAACAAACTTTGATATCTGCACATGTGTACAATATACAGGCAGAATTTGTTTACCGTGTTCTAACCAGCATTACTGTCTTCAAAATGAGGCATTACTTGGCACACTGACATGCTCCCTTGCAAAGTTATTTACCAAAATATGAAAAAAATCATAATTTCCATAACCTAAGTCCGAAACAAACTTTGATATCTGCACATGTGTACAACACAGGCACAATTATTTTACCATGTTAGAACCAGCGATCATGTCTTCAAAATGAGGTATTACTTGGCACACTGACATGCTCCCTTGCAAAGTTATTTACCAAAATATGAAAAAAATCATAATTTCTATAACCAGAGTCCTAACAAAACTGATAAATGTGCATTTGTACAGCATTCAGAAGCAGTTGTTTTACCATGTAGACACATATGATTGTAAATATACACATTCTTGGTGTAGCCAACATACTCCTGAATGGGTACATGTAAAGAAAAAAGCAAGGTAAGGACCGCCACTCCACTAATGAGCCCAGGACAGGCATGGGACTTCAGTGACAGGCAAGGCCATGTCCCAAATCTGTGCTAGCTACCAACTCAGACAGCTGATGCCACTGCAGTCTCTCAAACTCCTTCAGTGTCAGCAATCTACCGTACCTATGCCTTTTCTCTTTACATGTGCCCATTCAGCAATGAACCAAAGGGATCAAGTTCTGTATTAGTAAGCCCTTCCTGTCATCTAAACTCTACACATGCCTGATAAAAGCAGACTAAAAAATAAGTATTGCAGGATGGTCATTGACATATTAGATTGTACGTGGTAGCAATCTCCTGAAACAGTTGTTCTTTCTCAGCATCCTCACCAGCTCCTTACCACAGGTTTTTGTCAAACTGAGATAAATATATTTTACACAACACTTTTCATAATAGAGTTTTACTTACTATACTGGTACTACTTGGTCATGGGTGTTTTCCATTCTTCTCACAAGCTGCATGTTACCAATCCTGCATAGCTCTCCTCACACCATTGTGGAGATCAGTCAAGAACAACGCAATGCCCTCCTCAGTTAGGTGAACGCCATCCCTTCTGAACAGGTGAATAACTTCCGCAGTGATGCTGTCATAGCAGATTGTAGATCCACCAACCTGGTGCATTACCATTCTATAAATGTACTGTTTGCTGTTTTCCATATCTATCAAGGAATTGTATCAGACCACACAAAATGACAACGTGGCCACCAAGACTTCAAGTGTTCGAAAATTGCTGTGATTTGAAACCGTAACCTTCAGAGTGGTTGACAGAGGACATCATTCCCTCCACGGTGCAGCACAAGAATGTCGGGCTCAGGGTAGATGGAACACTCTTCCAAGAACTGCAGTACTCCGCTCCAATGCATACCTCTTCTTGCAATCCAGTATACCTTCACACTGGATCTGGGAAAGCTCAAATTGTACCAGGTTTCAGTTTCGGAGGCATGGCTAGCAGCCCAGTGAATGTAGGAATGGCCACATACCCACACTCTCACTTGTCGTTCTTCTGGTCATGAAGCCATGTCAGTGTCAGAAGGTGGGCAAACCTGCACAAGAAAGAAAATGCAAATAGATTACTACTGATGTTTGACAGATGTATTGGAAGACTACATATATATGTATACTATATGCATTACCTGGTTAGCCCATCCAAATCTTCCATCCTATCCGCAGGGGCAGTATTCTTTGCATTATGTACATAAGTGGTGAGGACGCTGCAGAGGCACATACCTACTACCCGTGAAAACACCAAATTACACACAATGACTGACAGGGGGGCACAAAAAGGGCACACGTAAATGGAAAAAAGCAGGGCAAGGACCTCCACTCCACTAATATGCCAAGGACAGGCATAGGGCTTCAGGTCGTGGGTGTCTGAAGTATCCCATACCTGTGCTGGCTACCACTCAAGACTGCTAGTAGCAGCAATGACTCTCGATTGCATGCAATGCCAGCACTCTGCCTTACCTCTGCTTTTCCAGTTACATGTGCCCTTTCAGCAATGGACCTAAGGGATGAGGGACGAAGTAACTTACTAACTGCTGCCCTGACCTTCATGCATTTACTACGCTGACCTACATAAATTTACTACACCTGAAGGGTGGGAGACTGAGTGGAGAGCTACAGCAAGACAACATGTGAAAAGACCAAGACTGACACAGGTTTTGCCTTTTTGTGTGTCCTTTCCTGGAGGGAAAAATTGCATCACAGTGGCCCCTGACGCCATGCTTACCTAGGACAGCAGCACTATGGGACCGAGCTGAAGAGTCTCCAAATTCCCAACTGCGACGGAACATTACAGCTAGTACAGAACTTATTTTTCTTATGCTGCTAATTGTCATTCTAGCCTCAACCTTGTGGGGCAGAGTCCCCAGCTACTTTATACCCTGGGTAGCTCACCAAATAGATATGCAAGTACTCCAACAGCTAAAATATGCCTCACAGATATCACCCACAAAGATAGGTGTAAATAGATTTAATATATTTAATAATAAATAGTAAAAGAACAAGACTCTAATCAGTAACTCAGCAAAATGATTTTACATGTCAAAAGCACAGGAAACCACAACAGTGTAGGACAGTCTCAAATAAATACAGATAACATGAGTTTGGATACTGTCATTGCCTTATAAGTAAAAAAGTAAATAGTGTACAATATATTCTTCCACATACACACAAATGAACAAATTATTAAAGTATACTCCTGAGAGAATGATGTTTGCAGATAACATTGTGATATGTAGTGAGAGTAGGGACCAGGTTGAGGAGACCCTGGAGAGGTGGAGATATGCTTTAGAAAGGAGAGGAATGAAGGTCAGCAGGGCTAAAACAGAATATATGTGTGTAAATGAGAGGGAGGGTAGAGGAATGGTGAGGATGCAGGGAGTAGAGTGGGTAAAGGTGGATGAGTTTAAGTACTTGGGATCAATAGTTCACAGTAATGGTGAGTGTGGAAGAGAGGTGAAGAAGAGAGTACAGGCAGGGTGGAATGGGTGGAGAAGAGTGTCAGGAGTGATTTGTGACAGATGGGTACCAGTAAGAGTGAAAGGGAAGGTCTACAAGAGGGTAGTGAGACCAGCTATGTTATGGGTTGGAGACAGTAGCATTGATGAAAAGGCAGGAGTCCGAGCTGGATGTGGCAGAGTTAAAGATGTTAAGATTTGCACTGGGTGTGACTAGGATGGACAGGATTAGGAATCAGTATATTAGAGGGTCAGCTCAGGTTGGACAGTTTAGAGACAAAGCAAGAGAGGCAAGATTGCGTTGGCTTGGACATGTGCTGAGGAGGGATGCTGGGTATATTGGGAAAAGGATGCTAAGGATGGAGCTGCCAGGTAAGAGGAAAAGAGGAAGGCCTAAGATAAGGTTTATGGATGTGGTGAGACAGGACATGCAGGCGTTTGGTGTGAAAGAGCATGATGCAGAGGACAGGAAGAAATGGAAACAGATGATCCTCTGTGGCGACCCCTAACGGGAACAGCCAAAAGAGGAAGATGATGACTCCTAAGAGATTCATCGTGTAGTATATCAGATGACCTTAATTTATAAGAAAAGCATTAAACAGTTTATACTCTCAACACAAAACAGACAGCAGACAAGGTATAATACAGACATGAGAGAAAGTAAACAAAGAAAGAGAAATTGTACAAATGACAGAAAGAAACTGGGGGGGGGGGGGGATTGCAATGACCCTAAGTGGAGAAAAACCCAAATCTGCCTTGTGCATTCATCAATGTGATAACGACTTCGACTTATGTGAATAATAGTGATAGCTGCTGAGAATTGTGCCTGAAAAGTGATAATGATTCAGGGCTATATTCTAACTGCACTGTGATAATGACGTGCAAACTTATGCAAGCTCAGATACAGGTGATAATTGCTGCACATAACCTGTTGAGTAGGCAGTCATTACATTACCTTATGCAGTTACGTAACACAGGCTCATTATTATCAGTAAGGAGAAGACCTGAGTAATTCAGTAAAATAGTATAACACTTACATATTGAGCCCTTCCTCCCACCTCAATTCCACAAGTGACTGACAAGGCCAAGAAAAAGCACAACACATATGGCAGCACCACACATGTAATACTCAGCTAATAAGTTGGGAGACATCTGCAAGAAATTCATTATAGGAAACTTGTCTAGAATTAGTGGCACAACTAATTAGTGGCATATATGCTATGCGAAATACCAGCAATAAATAACACAATATTTCTGCAGGTCAAAATCATACAGAAATGGCTAGCAGAACCAAGTACTGGCAGGAAATACAGGAACTAATAGTCAAATGAGGTTTCCTTTGTATACTGTACTTCAGACCAGGTAATATACAGATAGGGAGTAAAGGTGGAGGTGTCTGAATTTACATTAAAAAACATATCTCGTGCCTGGTCAAACAGAACAATGAACTTGAGCTTCTCAGTCTTCAAATGACCATCAGCCAAATACCATAACACTTCCTTGCAAGCTATAGGTCCCCCTATATGACCCAAGAGCCCGTGGAAACACTGTAGCTATATAAAAAAGCAGTCAGACAAGGAAAAAAAATGTCAGCGGAAAAGGTTTGCCAAAGTGTCACAAGAGCACCCCGAGCAATATCCCAAGCCAGCAGCAGGGGCAAAAGCCTACCACCTCACACAGTAACCAAGTTTACCACTGTCTTAGATACTATGAGCATAAGACAAGCATCTACAGAACCTAATATTCTAGTCAAAGGTGACTCTGTACTGAGGCATACAGCTACACGGCAAACCAGCCGCTCAGGGTGGGTTACCTAAGATAGCTCTTCTAAGTGAAGGCTGCAAGTAAACCAATCAACCTGCAAAATATGAACTAATTGCTGAACACAATGTAGGTTCACTGACAGGACGCAGCTTGGACGTGGATGACATAATGGTAAGAATGTAGGTGGACATCCTTTGTATGCAGAGGACAAGATGGAAGGGCACTACAGCAAAGACACTTGGCTTGGGATCCAGTGTCTACTACTCAGGAGGATAGAGTAGAAAAGGTGTGTAACCTGTGGTGAGGGAGAACCTTCAGAAGACAGTAAGGAATGTCATCACAATGAATGATAGGTCGAGATTATGAATACTGACCTATTGCCCACAGCAGGGTTGTGTTAGCGAGGAAGAGTGCATTCAGACAGCACTTGCAGCACTGATCGCAGAATCTTCCTCAAACAGCTCCTGATGCTTTTCAATAAACACATACAGACATAAAATATATATCTGAGCTTCACTCTTCACATGAACCCAACTTCAACAGTTTGCTAGGACCATCACCCTACCCCACCAGAAACATATACATCAGAAATTTACCAAGATACTTTAACAAAATATATACAAGACATTATTACTTATTGACACATGAAGCAAGGAAAACTACAGCTACTAAGTCAACTCATACTCAGAGATGCAAGCTGCCATCACTGCAATGTGAAAAAAATTAAAGTGAAGCATTAATTAGCTTAAGTATAACCACTTGGTAGCAAAGAACAAAAACATTTAGTTTCTATGAGAAAATGCTATCCAGGAAGTATAGCAATCCCCACTCATTTGACATGATTCCATTTTTTGTAAAATTAACATAATTTCAGACAGTATTGCTGTAACTTATCCACCAGGATACTGTTAACAAAAGGAGACAGGCTCCTGTAACATACAGGGAAGCAACACACTTGCTATTTATTTTCTGTTAGTAGAACAGCTACATAAACTGCTGTAAGTTGCAAACTCATGAGCAGTATCAGTCTGGGACAGTGGTACGCTGACTACTGAACATAAGCATATTTAAGAGAGAGTTGCATAGCCAAAAAAATATTAGAAATCACTACAGACAATAAAGTACACTTTTTCATAATTAAAGAAAAATCAATACATCAATGACTGAAGCCTTTATGAAACGGAAGCATTAGATTAAACGTTTTTCTGTAATGTCACACATGCCCATTATCGGTTTCTTCCAACTTGTCCATGAACACGTTCACTCCTCTTACCAATCATACTACAGAAAAGTAAGCACGAGGAAAAAAAAACATTACTTCCTCTACTGCCCTGTAGCCCATTCTACCTTCCTTGTCAAAAACTAAATCCAGTTATGCTCAACATCCCAGTGCCAAATTTCTTAAAAAAAATTCTCCTTACTACTTTTCACATATAAAAGGCACGTCCATTAGCAAGGACTTTCAAAAGTCACCTATGTCCTGTTCACCAGTCCATTGGTATGTAATTTTTTTGCCTCACATCTTCCGACACTTATGTGAATGCTCTAGTTGTTGTGACCCCGAAATTCACATTTTTACATAAGGGGGTTGTGAGAAGTGAACCCACTTCCGCAAAACTTGGGGAAGTATCATTCTGTCGGGGAACTGGTTCCTGATAAAAAGGACTAAGCCAATCTTTCACTGCCATGAACGTAATACTTTTCAAAACTTTATGACATCAAATGCCGATCAATACCGCAAATGAGCACATTTCATTCATTCTTTCATTCAGTGTTTATGAATGAAAGAATGAATGCTTTATACTAAAGTTAAGACAGTGCTGCTGCCCTGCTGAGCTACCTTAACCTGCAAGGGTGCTATCTTCGGCAATGTAATTAAAAAAAAAAAAAACGCTGCAGCTGTGTATTTTTTCTGCAAACGAAGAAGCATAAAAACAGTTCAATAATGCTAGATAGAGTCTCATGTTCTACCTGTTTGCTGACTGCTGTGGCTGGCTCAGTGAGGCTAGAGAAGCTCTGTGCTTCAAATGGTGATCAATACTGCAAACAAGCAAATTTCGTTCATTCTTTCATTCAGTGTTTGTAAATGAAAGAATGAATGCTTTCTATTAAAGGTAACTGCTACGATTTCATGTTAGTGTGAAATTACGGAGTTGTACGAGAGGCGCTGGAAAACACTAAGGTTCACAGAGAGCTAACTGCAAAGGTTAACTGAAGCTTCGGCAATGTCATTCAATTAAAAAAAAAAGTTGCATCTGTGTATTTCTGGTTTTCTGGCAAACGAACATGGCTGGCTCAATGAGGCTAGAGAAGCTCCATGCTTCAAATGCCGATCAATACCACAAACAAGCACATTTCATTAATTCTTTCATTCAGTGTTCACGAATGAAAGAATGAATGATTTCTACTAAATGTAAGACTATTTTGTTGCCCTGCTGTGCTACCTTAACCTGCAAGGTTAAGTGCTGTCTTCGGCAATGTCATTCAGACAAAAAAAAGTTGCATCTGTATATTTCTGTGCTTCATTTTATGGCAAACCAACAAATCTAGACTATTTCAAAACCAGGAATCACCTAGCTATAAGTTAACTGTACATTGCAAGTGAAAGAGACTCCCTTTTAACAGTAATATTGTTACCATAGTTGTAGCTGAACCGGGAACCAGGAACTTCTTGGCCAGAGCTGCAACGGGAAACCCATTGTAGCTCTGGTGGTCCGTGCAATCCCTGAGTGCCCAAATAAAATAGAGGCATCCAAAAGCAGGTAAAATCTCCAAACATTAGCAGAAAGAAAGGAAATACCTGCTGCTAGACCTTCTATTTATTTGGGGAAAACAAAAGAAAATAATGTTGGGGGGGTAGAAGCGTTACGCAAGTGGTGGCTTGGATTGCAAGAATCCGATTGGCTGCCACCACTTGCTTTAGCAACTACTTTGTAAGTGGATTTTCTACTAAAAGTTCAATGTGACCTTAATGTAAAAACATGCTGAATCATAACTGCATAAGATAAATTACAAGTTCAATTACGATTTCAGCGTGTTTTACATTAAGCTCAACTACAAATCTGCAGTACATTTTCTCACGCTTGTGGAAGGCACTCGGGGTAACAGCTTGCAATTAGTATCTTCTAATGGCACGCTCGGTGTTAAGCACACAGGCGCCATGAGAAGGTACTCGGGGTTAATGAGTTAACTTGAGAGGAAAGCCTGGCATGTCTGGCCATCACTGGAACTGGAGAAACCATGCGGTCAATTTGAGGCCTGTCAGATCTGGGCGAGTTTGTCTTGAAGGGTAAGAAAGAAGGTCTGGACTTGGGTCCAGCATCCAGGGAGAATGTATCAGGTGAGACCAAAGGAAGGGGAACAAAACCTGTTGAGGCCAGAAGGGTGCATGGAGGACCACTTTGCTCTTTAATCTCTGCACTTTCTGGAGAAATTTGGGGATGAGAGGTAAAGTGGGATAACTGTAAAGCAGACCTGAGGGCCAAACATGGACTACAGCATCTCTCGGTGATTGTCCCTGAGGAAGAATCAGGGCAAAGAACCTGTTGCATTTGTTGTTGGAAGGGGATGCAAACAGATCACAGCAAGGTTGACCCCAATTGAGGAAGATCAACTTTGCCACAGACTGATTTGGGGACCACTCATGAGGCATCAGAAGGGTTCTGCGGAGTCTGTCCACTAGGATGTTGGATTTCCCCGGAATGTGCATTGCTACTAGAAAGCTGTTGGAAGAGACCACCCACTGCCAAACTCTCATTGCTTCTCAACAAAGGGGGTACGATCTGGTTTCCCCCTGTTTGGTGATGTACCAAAACTACAGGAATGTTGTCTTTCTGAACTGCAATAGTTTCTACAGAAGAAAGCTTTGCCAGGCTTGCAACACTAGGAGCACTGCTCTCATCTCTAAAACACTTATATGCAGATTGGTCTCCTGTGTCGACCATGTGCCTTTAACAACTCGTCCGAAGTAATGTCCCCCCTCACCCCAACTGGGATGGGTCCATGGTCAGTGTGATGATGGGGGGGGGATAAGCGGACATCCTTCTTCGACATCCCTTGCATGGAGCCATCAATACAGGGAGTCTGCACACTCGAGATAGCTTGACGGGATGATTTGGTCAGTGGACAGCTGTGTAGGGACCTTTGTACTAGAGTCCACTGAATAATCCTCATGTGTAAGTGAGCTGTAGAAACCAACGTTATGATGGCAGCCATTGAACCTAGAGCTTTGAGAACTCATTTTGCAGGTGGCGAAGGAATAGCTAGGCTTTGTCTGATATGTAATCTCAAGGACTGAATTCTGTTTAAAGGTAAGAGGGCAAGGCAGTTGAGTGTGTCTAGATTTGCCCCTATCAGTTGAGTGTGTCTAGATTTGCCCCTATAAAATCTATCACTTGGAACGGCTGTAGTTGAGACTTTTAGGGATTTACTGTGATTCCCAGAGTATTCACTAGGTGGAGCAGATAATCCTTGGCTTGGAGGAGTAGATGCCGGGTTGATATGGTCAAGAGCCAGTCCAGGTAAGGAAACACAATGAATGTGAGCAGTCTCTGGCAAACTGCTACTACTGCCATGCATTTGGTGAACACCCTGGGGGCTGTGGTGAGACCAAAGGGCAGACCTCTGAATTGGTAATCACTGGCTCGCAGCCAGAAGCGGAGAAACCTTCAAAAGTGCCTGTTCATTTTGATGTGATAGTATGGTCTTGAAGACCTATTCAGCACATCCACTCTTCCTTTTGGAGGAGAGGTAGAATAAACTGTACCATGACCATCCAGAATTTTGATTTCTTTACGGATTTGTTTAGGAAGATTAGATCCAGGATTGGTCTCAGGTCCCCTGTCTTTTTTTGGCACTAAAAAGAATTTTGAGTAGATTTCAGATCCTGTTTGGTCTGCTGGGACCTTCTGGATGACCCTTGTCTAGTAGCTTTGCTACGTCTTGTGCTGCTGACTCCCTCTGATTGGGTGGAACATTGGGGAGATTTTTCTTTGGCATAGGAGTTTTGAAAAAGGGAATGTAATATCCACTGGATATGATCTTTTGCACCCAATGGTCTTTTGTAATGGCTAGCCAGTATTTAGGTGCAAGGATAAGCACCCGCCAACTGCCTCCAGAGAGGGACAATTGGGTATCTGTTCAGGAGCTCTGAAAGGATCCATCTGAGAAGGAATCTTGAGATCCTTGGTTCTGCAGACCTCCTCTGTCACATGGGTGACATCTACCAAAATAGTCATTTCCCCCTCTGCCTCTAGGGGAAAACATTCCCTGAAAATCCTGGAAAGGCCCTTGTGATTCTTGAACCACAATTTACCTCCACACTGGTTCCTGGAAAATGGTCTTTGTGGGGTAGAGAATTGGATTCCAACAGCAGAGGTTTCCCCCATCTTTTTTTACATCAGGAGAGAGCATCTTTCATGGCTGGTCAAAAGTGACGATCCATCAAAGGAAGCACTGATGAATGATGCCTAGTAAGGTTCCGCAAAGTCACAAAGTCGCATCCAGGCATGTCTGCTTATGGCAATGCCTGAACTGGCTGTCCTTAAGGAATCCTCAGCAATGTGTGAGATTAACCTCATGGATGTGTTCGAGAGGGACTGCAGGGTGGCCATTCTCGAGGAATAGCTTTTCTGTTCCTCATGAGACACAGGACAGTGTTAAAGAGTTTCTTTAACAAGTTTCTCTGCAACCTGGTAAAGTGAGCCAAGTAATTCAGCGATTGCACTGCTAAGATTGCTGAATAGTACACCCATTTCCTGAATCTGTCTAAAGGCCTAGACTCCCTGTTAGGGGGATGGACAGTGGAGCTCTGTTTAGCTAGCTCCTTCTTCGTGGCTGCCACAACAACCATGGCATCTACAGGGGTACCTTTTGTCCAGTGTTGCTTATCTAAAGGGGCACTGAGGATTTTGTCAGCTCTTTTTGGTACTGTCTCCATGGTATCAGGCTCCTTCCATTCCCTACAGTAGACAAGGTCTATAAAAGTCATCTGTAGGAAGGGTCACCCCAGATGCAGGACGGGCCAGACCTGAAGGTTTCCAGTAACACAGACTCCTCTGAGGAAGGGAAAGAGAAACCACCTCTTTGGTGTAGGATTTCAAGGATGTCTCTGAATGAGACGTCAAGTGGTGATCTTGGGAAACCTTCCCCTTCATCATAGTCTGTGTCTTCTGTCAAAGATTCCTGAGGGTAATCTAAGTGCCTCCTTTTTACATGGTCTCTTCCGAGGGACCTTTTCGGTGAGATGTTCCAGGGAGGTGTTAGAAGAGAAGGGGAGTTCCGCAGGGAGAAATGCTCAGAAGCTCTTAAGGTCTGCCAGCCCCCGAGGTGGAGGATGAGCAGGCGTCAGGCACAGAAGTCAGAATAGAACCAGTTTCCGAAGGAGGGAGAGTCAAAATAATTCTTGGCTGCTAGAACAACCTCTCCACCATTTCTAATATAGGACCCAGAGAGGTCTTAACAGTTCTTCCAAAACCATAGCTCTTGCAGCAGACAACCCTGGACCCTCACAGATACTATGCCCCGAAGGCGGAGTTGGAGCAGAGCTGACTAGCGCCAATGCTCTGAGAGAAAATGACAGCTCTGAACACTTCGAAGACAAGGACATCCCCTCGGATCTGACATTGACACTTTGGATCCGAGACCTGTCGTGCTCCAACAAGGTAAGAGCAGACAGGATCAGAGAAGTCATTGGGGTTGAGGATGGAAGGGCCTTCGAATCCAACGTACTGACTCTGGTGACCTCAGGATCCGAGGGCTCCAAAGCAGGAGGGTGGATTGGAGAAGGAGTTTTCAAGGGTACAAAGGAAGGATTGGTGGCTCACAGATCCAGTGGGGGATGGAGCTGGCCCCATCTGTATCTGCATCCTAACAGAGGATGAAGTGGAATGAGGTCTGGAAGTTTTCTTCGAGTTCTCCCTGAAGAAAAGGAAACCTTAAAATCGGAGCCACAACTTCCAAGGAGGAACTAGAACGTCAGTGTCAAGGAGGAATCAATAACGTCTATGTCAGATCTTGCAATTTCAATGTCTTGGCAGATGGCTCAGTCATAGCCCTTTCTGGAGACCGGGCAGGAGACCGTTTTCTGTGCTCTTTTTTTTTTTTTTTTTTGTGTGGGTTTGAGCCCCTGATTCCTTTGCAGATCAAGCAACACAGGAAGTAGTAGTCTGAGGAAGAAGGCCCTTCAATATTAATTTGTTCCAATGGTCACCAGTAGCTCTTGCATTGGAACCTGCACAGACATCACAATTTACATCTAAGTGATTGGGGTCTAGACAGTGCACGCTCTCCCTGTGGGCATCCGACTGTGGAATCTTGTGCTCATAGCAAGTACATTTTTTAAATCCAGTTGGCTTATCAGATTTCGGGCCATTGCACTACTACTACTACAAAAAATATATATATATTTTTTTAAATGAGACGAGGAAAAGGGGGGAAAAAAGGGAAACTACTAGTAATGGCAGGAGACAGTTATAAAAGCCGGTATATACAAAGTTTTATAGAGAATGGAGAAACCCAAAAATAAAAACAAAAAATTGTTTAGAGGGTAAGGAAGGGTAATTGAAAAATACCAAGAACAAAAATTTGCAAGTTTAAACTGTTAAATTCACTCACGACCCACAAGGAGCTAAGAGATAAGGAAATTCCAACCTGCTTGAAGATTTGCAAGTTTAAACTGTTAAATTCACTCACGACCCACAAGGAGCTAAGAGAGAAGGAAATTCCAACCTGCTTGAAGAACTACAAACAAGATCTGAGGTAATCTGGAGGAAGGGGCATTATGGGTAAGGGAGGAGCTCCATAGTCATATCGTAAGCTATAAAAGTGGCAGAGTCGAACCAGAGGTTCAGATCCAAACCCATAGGTTGAGGAAGAACGAAAATGACATCATCAGATCTGGATTTTATAAGACAAAATAAAGACAGTGAATATTAATTTTGTAATGCTGTACAGAACAGTTTGATACCCAAGTACCCATTCAAGCAAGACATACTGCCAGCAGGATTTTCTTCATACAGCTGTGAGCTTTCATATGAGGCTATGCAGTTCTGTCTGTGTTACCTGAATGTTGAGATGCTTAGAGAAATATGAAAATTATAATACAAATGAACAATATGCAAATATCTCTTTAGCTGCATTAGACAGAGATCAAATATCAATACAATCATGTCTGCAATCATGTATGCTTTAAGATGAAATCTTCTGACACTTTGTATGTAGCATGGTTTTGGAATTATTAATACAGATATGAACAAGCAAAATTTATTGCCTAGAGGCATCAGTAGGAGATAAATGCAGAAATGCTTGGAGGCGCACTCGCCTTTAATGAGTTTCAAAAGACGCAGCAGTCTTTCCTTCAGACTCAGGAAGGTCAAACACTACACACACACACACACACACACACACACACACACACAGTTACAAAATGGCCATCACATACCTGGTTACACTTTTTCCCCCAACCTCTCCATAACCCTACAGTCTTTATCAGAAAGAACGAGTTTGGAAGAGAGCAAAATCTTGGATGACTTATCAGCTGAAAGACAAACCACAGCAAGGTCTGAAAAAGGACATTTATAGAAATACTTAAAGGCCACAGGCACTTTATAAAATAGTTCAGGCTTCTTAGGCGATGGGGGTTGGGAATCAGGACACAAAGTAGCAGCTGGAAAAATGTATCCAACACAGGAGGAACAGCAGGGGTGTTAGATTCCATCTATAACAGCTCGAAATTTATTTTCTGAATATTAGGGACCTGTGAGCAGTCCCACCTAAAATACTCCATCAAGCAAACTACTGTGTCCCCAAAGGACAACTCCTCAAAAGGAGAGTCAGAACTCAAGGAGTCTTCTTCTTCAGACCCACAGTCTGAAGGTGAGGTAATTTGTGAGGAGAAGGCTAACATCACATCCCCTGAATCGATTTATCTGAAGAATCCGACTTCCTAGTCCTTTTAGCTGGAATAAAGAACCAAGGAGAAACAGGAACAGGAAATGATCAGCCACGGTTCCCCCTCAATAGCCACTATGGACATTTGCATAACCTCAGAGGACATGCAAGAAACCTGTTCCATGCCTGCCTCAACAGTGCTGTGGCAAAGGAAACCAGTGTTCGCACGTAGCGGTTTTGCTGTCTTCACTCACCTTGAGAGAGATACCCGGCAGAGGATGAAAAGCAGTAGAATTAGGCCTCTTGGTCTTCTTCTTAAGAGACAGCTATACATCAGGGTGGGCAGATTTGGCCGTGGTACCTGGGTCAAAAGTCTGAAACACTGGTTCTCAAGACAGAGGGGGCAGACTGCTTCAAAGTGTTCTGGGAACAAAGGCCTGACAAATGGTACACTGGGTATGATTGTGTGGAGCATTTAGACAGAACAAACACCTTTCATGACAGCCTTTATGGGGAATCTTCCTCCCACACTGACATTTTTCTTTCCTGAACAACAAAAACCCTAAATACACAAATAAAGGAAGAAAAAAAAGGAACCCCCAGGGTCAGAGGTTCATAGGTAGGTACTAGGCTATTCACCCTAGGGCCTATATAAGCCTAGCCAAAAAGATACCCTGGCTTTCGCCACCCAAGAAAATTATTTTCCTGTGCCCCTGTCAAGCAGAGCCACAGAAGTGATTCCCAGGGTGAATTTCCTATTTCCCATCCAATCATCAAGATTTTTCTTGAGGACTGCTAATGAGGAGACTCTGTTTGACATAGATAGGTAGTCTATTCCAGAGTATGGGAAGTCTCTGGGACAGGACTCTATCCCTCCAGCATGTTCTGTTTATTGTGGTGACAAGGTTTAGGTCCCTAGAACGTGTAGCTCGGAGGGGTTGGGATTTCTTTAAGTGGAGCATGTCCAACAGCTCTGGGTTTGACATAGATTTGTATGTTAGGCAGAGACCGCCTCTGAGTAGGCGATATGTGACGGAGTAAAGCTGGAGTTTTTTGAGACTGTCTACGGAGGGCATCTGTTTGAGGCCAGTAATCCCTCTTTGTGAAGTATTACTGCGGCTTTTCCAATTGCTGTGGATGTCTTGTGAGGTACATACCAAAAGGGGCGTTGTACTCTATAATGGGTCTAATTAGTGATGAGTAGAGGGGAACAATGACCTTTTTTTCTGGAGGAGAAACCTTTTGTGATGAGGTGTGCCACATAGAAGGATTTCCTGACCACTGTGACGATGTGATTATCAAAGGAGAGACTACCGTCCACCTGTGTCCCAAGGTCTCTTATCACACTTTCAGTGTTAAGTAGACTACCGCCTATGTGGTAGTTCATGGGTATAGAGTTTTTACCAAAGGGGATGACAATGCACTTTTTGGCATTGAGCTTGAGACCATGGCTTTGACACCAGGCATCTGTCTCAGTAAGGCCCTTTTGTAGGATGTCCACATCATTAGGAGTTTCGATTATGGCTCCTAGTTTGCAGTCATCTGTGAACTTAAGTAGCCAAAGACCTTCTGTGTTAGCCTTGACTTCAGAGAAGTAGATACCAAACAGGAGACGACCCAGGACTGAACCCTGTGGTACTCCATTTGTCACTGGTCTGAAGTCGGATTTGGAGTCTGCTACTTTCAGTGTGGGTTCTGTCAGTAAGCCAGTTGGCAACCCATCTTGTGACATAGGGATTTATACTTAGTTTAGTGCCATTGAGATTCTTGACATAGCTACAAAATGCTTTTTAGTTGTCTTTAGAATAAGTGGCAATTTTGTTTTCATAACTAGCTTTGGAGGATTTTATGAGGGATCTCAGCTTCTTATTGAGGCTGACCATGGAATTCCTCCAATCATGGGATTTTACTCTTTTTGCAACAGTTTCTTTCTTCTGTTGTAGAGTTCGTTTATGGCAGAAGACCACCAGATTGGCTTCCTTCTTTATTTGAGGATAGCATCTTGGTTCTGTTAGGGATAGCACGATCCATGCACTCGTATAAGTGCTTATAAAATGCATCTGTGTAGGATTCAGCGGTCGTACCTCTATTGTCCATCTGCATGGGTGTCATGAAGTTTGCTTTGGAGAAATTTTTTACGGTTGTTTCCCTAATGGGGGGTAGGGTGGGATGTGGATGTCTAGGGTGATTAGCTTTTGGTCTGATCTGACCAACGAGGAATTAACCTCTGGTGTGACACCGGTCGCAGATGGCTCGCTAGAAATCAGGTCAGCAAAGTGGCATTCAGATCGATGTGCACATGTGGAGTATGAACTGGCAGTAAAGTTCTGAGCATAGAACATTCATATGTCATCTTTATGTCCTACATTTATGCAGGGAGCATAGGTCTAATGTACACTTCAAGGAGGACGTAAAGGCTTTGATATGCTGGCTAGATGTTGGGCTATCCTTGGCAGGAAATCTCACATGTTATAAATACTGCAACAGTGATGTGGAAGGCATACACAATGACTACTGCAAAACAGCTACGGATTAGAATATTACACCCTACTGTAAGCCCCAACAGTCCAATGCAGCCAAGTAGGAAAAGCAGAACATGCAGTAACTTTTCAGAATAATGTTGCAATATATGAATAATTAACTGGAACAGCTGAACAATATTATACAGAGAAGCCGCGGTGGTGCAGCGGTAGCATTGTCGCCTCACAGCAAGAGGTTCTCCCATTCGATTCTTGGCTTGAGCGCCTTCTGTGTGGAGTCTGCATGTTCTCCCTGCGGTCAAGTGGCGTTCGAAAGACATGTATGAATGGGCATGCCTTCGTTGAAGGTTGGGCATCGGGCTGGCACCTCAGCACCGTAAAAATTGACTGCCAATCATTAGCAGAACGGAGTTCCGCTGTGGCTACCCCTAACCGGGAAAAGCCGAAAGAAAAACAGATTTGGTGAATGCTTTCAACTCAGACAGAAGAGGGCAAACCACATCAAAAGTGATTACAGTGTCAACGTCAAGTTGACTGGAAGCTGAGATAATGCAGGCATTGTTGTCAAAGGCCATCCATCACACATAGGAGGGTAGGGAGGCCTATTAAGTCTGACAAATACAAAGGAACTGCAAATAAAGTTCTATGTATGATTTGGAATTAATCTGAAAAAGAAGTGCAAGCAGCGACTACAGAAAGTTCCCAAGGTACAGCAAAACAAAACAATGAAAAAGGTAATCCTGGAACCACTCTGATTTTGGATAAGATGTACACCCCTTCTAAAACTGATACGGAGACCAATTTATAAATAATTTTACCAGGAAGTAAACATCTGCCCGGGGTTCAGAGCTGCAATCTGCTTTGGAAGAGGCAAAGAAGGCATCTGCAGCAAACCAAAAGGCGAGGATCATTAATCCTCAGAAAAAGTTTGGGTAGGAGTGACTTTTTATGTTAAAGTGTTACATCCTGGAAATTCTGTCAATAAGATCCACTCACCAAGCAGAAACTTATACTGATGTATTGATACTCATGCGCTGTCCATTTCTGAAGAAAGAAGGTACAAGTGGTGATTCAAATGTGTCATAGGCAGCAAGTGAGACAATTGCCAAATAAGCAAATTAAGTGGACACTTGGGAACAGATGCTACTGTACAATTAGCCAGACAGCTCAGTGCCACTGTACAAGAAGAAACAGTATCTAAAGTAAACTAGTGAGAACTTTCTCAAGATGTCAGACTGATTACTGCAAGCCAAAACATGTGGAAAGCTGCATCTAGACTTCAAAAACAGTAAAGATTGGCAGATATCAACAAAATAAACACTTTAGCTCATACGCATTCTGGACTATGAATGGTAACACAATAAATATACAACAAACAGGCACACCAAGTTACAGCATCAAAAGGACTTTAAAAATTGTATTCTATTTTCAGTGTGCCAGATGAGATTTAGAACCCCACGCTAAAGGAAAATGCTGCCCAAGATGCAGAAACATTTACAAATGCACTCTATGAACACCTACAAGGATGCATGGATCATGCCATCCCTAGCAAAACCAAGACTCACTCCTCTAAGAGAAGGAAACCAGTTTGGTGGACCCCTGCAATAAACAGGCTATACAATAGAAGGAGGAAACCAGTTCAGAAAAAAAGCAAATCCCAAGAAGGAAAGACATCCCTGATCAGTATCAGTAAGAAACTGAGGTCCCTCATGAAATCATCCAAGGCTAACTTCGAAAGAAAAATAGCCAAGGATTCAAAAGATAACCACAAAGCCTTCTTTAGCTATGTTAAGAATCTAAGTGGCAACTCACAGATATGCACTGAACTTGTGCAAAATAGCACAAAATATACTGAACCTACTGATATTGCCAACATCCTGGCAGATAGATTCAGTGCAAACAACACCCCCCTCTCACCTCCCAAAGGGCCCACAACAATACCGGAAAAGTGCAGTGTCCCAAAAATCACAGACACATAGGTGAAAACAGTCCTTTCAAAAGCCAAAAACAGCGTCAATGGGACCAGATGGTGTCCCAGGCTGCATCTTGCACGAACTAACCCCCCCACCTAAACACGCTGTTCAACCTCAGCCTCTCCACAGGCTACGTGCTCATAGAATGGCGCACAGCAATGGTTATTCCTCTCCACAAAGGAGGGGCCACAAATGACCCTGGTAACTCGCCCCATAAGCCTGACTAGCCTGGTCTGCAAGGCATCATTATGTAACTCATTAACAAAGACATTGGGAACCTCCAAACACTTGACCTGACCCAGCTTGGCTTTGTTAAGGGCAGATCATGCCTACTAAACCTGGTTGACTTCTTCGAGACAGTCACCAAGGCCATAGACGAGGGAAAGGTGGCTCACACAGCCTACCTTGACCTCGCCAAGGCTTTAGACACCATTCCACACTTGGGTATTACAGAAAAACTCACAGCCTAAACATAAATCCCTACGTCACGAGATGGGTTGCCAACTGGCTTACAGACAGAACTCACATGGTAAGAATAGCGGGCTCCAGGTCCGACTCTAAACCAGTCACAAGTGGTGTCCCGCAAGGCGTGGTCCTGGGACCCCTACTGTTCAGCATATACTTCTCAGAAGTGCAGGCAAACACAGGAGGACTATGGCTAATCAAGTTCGCCGATGACTGCAAACTGGGATCCATAATTGACTATCCGGCTGACATGGACATCCTCCAAAAGGGCCTTACTGAGAAGGACACCTAGTGTCAAAGTCATGGCCTCAAGCTAAATGCCAAAAAATGCATAGTCATCCAGTTTGGGAAAAATAAAACAACCACGAATTACCACATAGGTGGTAGCCCCCTTAATACAGAAGAGGTAATAAGAGATCTGGGGACCCAGGTAGATAGTAATCTCTCCTTTGACAATCATATTGCCAAAGTAGTTAGGAAATCCTTCTATGTGGCCCATCTAATTACTAAAGGGTTCACATCTAGAAATAGAGAGGTTATAGTGCCCCTCTACTCGTCACTCATTAGACCCATCATAGAGTACAATGCCCCATTTAGGATGTACCTCACAAGACACTTCCAACAGCTGGAAAGACCACAAAAGTACCTCAGCAAGAGGATTACTTGTCTCAAACATATGTCCTATGCAGCCCGACTGAAAAAACTCTGGCTGTACTCAGTGGCATATCGCTTACTCAGAGGTGATCTCTGCCTGACTTACAAAGCCATGTCCAACTCAGAATTGATGGACATGCGCCACCTAAAGAAATCCAAGTCACTGCGAGCCACGCGCTCTAGTGAGCTAAACCTTGCCACAACAATAAATAGAACATGCTGGAGGGATAGATTTCTGTCACAGAGACTCCCCATGCTTTGGAACAAAATTCCAAATTACATCAGGTAGAGCCCCTCACTAACACTCTTCAAGAGAAACCTTGACGAGTGGATGGTTAACAGAAAATACACCCCTGGGATTACTTCATTGGCTCTGCTTGACAGAGGATCAGTTAATTAATCAATGGGGTGGCGAAAGCAGACACACTCTGGCTAGGCTTATAAATGCCCTCGGGCAGACAGCCTAGTACCTACCTATGAACCTATAAGTACTTTTGAACTAAACTAATCTAAAGATTTGTTAGGTGGAACACATTCAGTACCACTTGCAAGCAAGTGCTTCATTGTTATCAGAATCAGACAACAGCTGAACAAATCTCTTGATCCAAGGGTCAGAAACATACAGTTTTCAGGTCTGATGATAAAACTAATAGGTCAATCACTGACTTTTGGCCCAAGATGGTCTGGTGTTAAGTACACTTAACAAGTGTCACGGGGTCTGAACATGGTGGCTGTTTGGTATTTGTTATAGGTAAACCATGACTAGTAAAACAAGTCCATCATGTATTCACCACTCTGGTATAGACCAAGGAAGTAATTTTCTCACTCCCTCTCCACATTTTAAGGCCATAATTTCCCATGTGAATGCTGGAAATCTCTCATGAAACTACAAAATCCACAGGTTGGACCACACTGAGAATTGCACTCATGGCCTTAAATGTAGTGAAATATTCAAGACAGCCATTACTTGGACCAGCATAAACAGCAACTACAGTTTTCCTTTCTGAAATTCAGAGTCACACTGATGTAACCATCTCATTTACTGGCACAAACTCCACCTGAGGAACATCCAGTCAAGGATTTGAGTGTGCTGTCATATCAAAGTGAGATCCTTGGAAGAAATCATACCTTCAGGGCAGAAGAGAATCCACTCTTGTTCAAAAAGTCTGGTTCCAAAACCAGTGGTGTGTGTAAGATGCAAGACCAACTAAATCTAGCAATACTTTTCAACCTCCTACAGAAGCACTGGCTCCTTCCCAATAATGATGTGGCTTTCCATGACACAATATCCGGTTTCTAGTAGTACTGGATAGTCTACTTTAACCTGTCATGCTCCTGCCTACTACTTGACTGGCTCCAATTCAGCTGGCACATAAGGATACAGCGCCCCAGCTATGAACCTTGTGACCCAAGTTCAGTTGGTGGTCTGCACCTAGCAGGGGTTAGGAAAGAAATGAGGCCAAGCCTGTTTGCCTTTCCCAGGAGGAAGGTCAGGGGATGACCTCTGGGCAGGGCTAACTCAACTGATCTAGCTCTAACGGATACTACAGCAGAGAACAGTAGCCATGCTGATTAAGTGAGAAGGTCTAGGGGAATACCCACCCCTGGAGGCATGGCCATTACCAGTAACCTTGCCTCATAGCTTATCTCAACCTCCAATAGGACATCAGTATGTTGGAGAGGCACAACCAGTTTAACCCAAGTCTGCCTCTGCAAGTGATAGTGGCAGCTTCCAGACTCGCTCACTACACCACCAAACATAAGGAAGGAGTGGTTGAAATCACAGCCCATAAAGGTTATACATCCAGGTGAACTATAAGAATAAATGCCCACACATTAGGGTGAGATGGAGCTCAAGGGATCCAAACTGCAGCAGATGTATGTATAACATCAACCTAGAAAGAGAACTACTGGCATAGACACTCCTATTTTTTTGGTCTGAGGGTAGATGAGGTCACTCAGAGGCTCTAACACAAGTTAACTCTCTACTAGATGCTTCTCAGAGAATACGAACCCCAATCACGGCTCCTTGAGTGGGACACAATATCCTTCACTCTGGACAAGGCTATAAAAGCTCAGATTCTTTAAAAGAATCACAGGGGGAGGGCAAGAGATCAAGCTGACAGCAGTTTTGAGTAAGCAGTGCATGTCTGTGAGAAGTTTTAGTTTCATATAAACACATTACAAAGATAAAGTGCTCTCCTCCAACTATAAACTATAGAAAACAAAACTGCCTAGAAGCAGCTTCATTCATGGGAATTCATAATTTATTATGTGAAGTTATAGACTTAAGTCCAAATTAAAAACATCTAAAACCACAAATAACAGTAATTGATAGGCTCTCTATTTTAAACATCTCACAGAAAACCATCTGAGATGTTCACCCAAGCTCTTGACTTGAGGATATAATTTCATAATTTGGATCACCTTCAACTCTAGGGCTTATGGGAGCTACCCCAGACAGCCAATGAGTGTTACCACAGGATGCCAGTGAAGCGTCCTGATGACAGAAACTTGAAAACAGCTTACAAGCCTAGTCAGGGTTTGCAAACTCAAATGCAAATACTGCATAGACACAAGATAAATATTTACACGGTACATCTTGCTGCTGATGCTTCACAATGGCAACTATAAATGATGTTAACAAATTAAAAGCAAATAATCAACATAAGAAATAACTTAGTCTGAACTCCTCCTCTCCCTAAGACAAGTGCACTTTTGCCTTAATATCTCTTTTTCCCCATATAAGACAAATCCCTTTAGAACCACTTTAGAACTAGTTACCTACTTGTCCTAAGTATGAGAAATTAAAGATGCCCCTTGTGCCTGAGGTAGGTCAACTGGATGTAAAATGTCCCACAGCAGATGTCAAAAAACTTAGGGGAAATTCCTGATAACCTGGTGAAATGTAGCCTAGTCAGTAGGAATACCACCTAGAATCTCAACTGAAGAGAGGCCACTGGCCTAGTGAGACTAACCTGATCAAAATGTAAACAAATAAATACATAACATTTTAAACTTCATCCTCAAACTCACTCAAGAAAAGGAAAGGACTTTGAGCCACTTCCACCATATCTGACTACAGACTACTTGTGCACAGTAAGACAGAGAAATACATTTTTGTATGCTTATAATTTTTTTTTTCTTATTCCATGAGCTTTTTACCTGCCATCCGAAGGCTTGTTCATGAAACCCCACTTCATGCCTGTGGGGAATCCAGCACCACCTCTGCCTCGAAGTCCTGAGATTTTAATTTCATTCAGGATCCAGTCAACTCCTTTCAGCAAAATCTCCTTGGTCTTGTACCAGTCACCACGGTTCAGTGCCCCCTTCAGCCTATGCAAGGTAACAGAAAAAAAAAAAATCAAACAGCTAGTCATATCAAATGCACGTGCGTAGACAGACCTATCCCAAATAGTCATATCAAATGCACATGTGTAGACAGACCCACCCCCTAATATTGTCAGTCAGACTATCCAAATATTAGAAAACGTTATCGACTGACAAACAAGCTCTCCTAATAGAAACCAATTCTTTGTGTAGTCACTGGCCCTGGTCTCTGGGAACTTTGACCAGAAAACAAGCACTTCAGTTACACTGTTTTGACCCAAATGGATACCATAATGCTTCAAAGTGAGACCCTACACTACCAAACAGTACTCAGGTAATGGCACCCAACATTTAACTTTGTCAAGAAATTCAGAATGAAACCTGGATCTCAGCAGCCTACTAGACAAACGCTGACTTTGACATAACCAAAGACTTACCTCCAGTCATGGCGTCCATAAAGGTTGGTGAAGATCCGATCCTCATCTTTCAGGGGGCCAAACTTTGTTTTCTTGGGGGCACTCTGAAGGAAAACATAACAGGATTAGTAATAAAATTTTCCACGAGGGAATAACTGAGAAAAGCATAAAATGTCAATCCACAAGCAATTCAATGGGTAAAATACTACTTACTCAACAGGGCACAAGTCTGAGTGGAAGGGTTGCCTGTGAATTCCAATGGCTGTGTACTGACCTACTTCTCTTTTAATGTTCCAAAACCAAGACAAAACACAAACTAATGAAGTATGACCCACGATTAAAAACTGAGAACTTCTATTTGATATCAGATAAAAGTTCTTAGTTGTTAATCTGTGTACGCATCCTCCATCTTTAGCCAAAGTGGGTCTTTTGTAATCTTCTCAAATTAACAGTAGGAAATGAGCTCTGGATAACCAGACATGCTGAATTCTGTACACACTGAGTAACAAATACTTAAACAAAACATGCCTAAGTTGTCCAAGAATGTCTTCAAAATGCACACACCTGGACACCTGGTAGAGTTAGGTGTAATGCAATGCAAGATTGTTGGTTTTCTGCTCCTTACTCTCCTGATTTAAAAATTAGTGGTTTTATAATGGTAGCACTATCCCAAAAATCAGTAGTATAACAGCTTTAAGTAGTAATATAGCTGTGTGCAACTCCGGCAGAATCGATGCCTTAAAACTAAAACAGAAAGAATCTGCATATTCTGTGACTACAAGGTAAGGCCAGAAACTCCATATGTGATAACAGAGAAGTAAATTTATACAAATTATATCTAAATGGCAAAAAAAAAGTCACAAGTTTTTTATATCTACTCTTCTTATGTAGTCTGAAAAGCATTCAAAAGAAATCTCTTTGCCATCAATCAGATCATATAGATGACACTGACACAAAGTAGAGATTTCTACTCACAGAATGGTTGCAGTAGAGACGCTTTTAGATCTACTACAACCCACGCAAATTGAATCAGAGGACAGATATAGGAGGGATAATCTGTGGACCTCAAGAGATACCAGAGTAGGTAAAGGGAGACAAATGTCTTGGTTGCATGAAACCTAAATTGGTAGAGCGAACTGGGTTCATCTAGAGAAAGTGACAACAGACTACATTTGGCTGTTTTTGCCACGACAGTTATGACGCTGGTTTCAAGTGCTGTTCTGCTAAAACTCCTCAGAAATGAGCTGCACTACAGCTACTAATCAAATATTTTAGGCAACTAAAACAGAAAGTTAATTAGCCAGCAGTGGTGAAGTTGCATCTTCCAGGGGCCTAATCATACAGAAAGAAAAATACAACATCCAGTAGTAGAGAAGGGAAGGGCTCTGAAAAAGGAGATGTCAACTTCAACAGAGTCCCCAGTACACGAAGGAAAGAGAAAGATCACCAGGACATGTGAACCATTCCTCCTTTTCAAAAAAGGATGGTATAGGGGTTAAGAGAGGCATTTGCAGAAAGGAAGAGTAGACTGTTCACAGACTGACTCCTTGCTTTAAATGGACTAATAGTACAGTTATGACAAATACTTTAGTAACAAAAGGACTAATAACACAATTAATGGACTTTTATCTAAATACTTTAACAAACATTCTTAAATTAACTGAACTTTTAATAGAATTCGCCTTACAGAAAAATCACATCTGGTTACAGAATGTAAAAAAAAAAAATCACAATATCGTTTTACTGCAGGATTTCCAAATGTTAGCTTCTTTGTAGATAAAAGTTAACTTTTTTTCTCATTATTATGCACTGTCACCATAATATATCTAATGTTAAATGCTGGAGCATTTACTGCATATTAAGTGAAAGGGGCTCCAAGTACAAAAGCTAGCCAAGTATGACTGTGCACAGAGTTGTACGCATACTAGGAAGCCGATGCACATGATGATGGCTTGGGCAGTGGTAGGAGGCTTATCATTCTTCCTGCCCCCTTCCACTGCCCAAGCCGTCTCGATGTGCATCAGCTTCCTTGTATGCTTGCATCTCTGTGCACAGTCATACTTGGCTAGCTTTAGTACTTGGAGCCCCTTCACTTAATATGCATTAAATTCCCCAATATTTAACATTAGATATATCATGGTGACAGTGCATAAGAGAGAGGAAAAAATAATATTACTGTGATGACCCACCACTGCCAACCAGTAATCAAGAAGCCTCAATCACTGAGACGATAACAGGTACAAACAGTATTTCCAGATGCAGCTCTCTGCATCAAGTGCAACTTCCCTTAAGAGCACACAGAGACCACAGTCAGTCTGGGGCTGGTTTCTCCCTCTTCCTCCAGATCCCCAGTAAGTTGAGTCCTTAGCCAGGGTTCCAAGCCAAGTCCACCAACACTCTCTCTGTCTAACCAGTGCTTCGTGTCCCTGCCCAAGTAGGTTCACACACACTCTGAGATTTGATTTACACACACACAAAACTGGGAAATGTTGGGACAGGTTTACTAGCTATCCTCCCTCTTGCCCAGATTATATGGTAGTTTTCACTGCTACCAGAACCATTCTGCCAGCTACCTTAAGGCTCTTCCAAGGGCACCCAATATACTCAGTAAAATTAATATTAATACAAATGGTAGTTTGACCAAAAGCAAGGCTATTAGGAGTGGCTCACACAATGTCACCAAATAAATATGCAAGTACTCTCAAAACTATCTCTACACAGATCAGCCACAATGAAAGGGCTAATAATAAAAGAACAAAATATATACTAAACATATTTTCGCAGGGACATCAGAATTCAAAATCCCAGGAAACATTTAAAACAACACTGAAGGACAGTCTCAAATAAATAAAGAAAAATAATCTAAACCAAGCTTCACTATATTCCTGACTGTATCCAAGAGAATTACTATACCCTAAAACCTTACTACTACAGCAAGGAAGATGTGGTGAATGATTCTTGTTGTCGTCGTCAGGTCCAAGACGGAATCAAGAATGCTCTGTCTCACTCAGGGACTTCCCAAAATAATACTAAAATATTACTGCTGGGATAGCTTGGAGAATGACAATTTCTGGTCATCTGACTTCTAGTTCTTATGCAAAATCTCCATTGCTGAAGCTTGCAGTATTTAGCATCTACTTGTAAAAATACTCATACAGGGGCTTTTGCTCAGATCTTTGGCAGGTGCTGGAAGTCATAAAACAATTGCATTCCTTCATGCTTCCAAAGCAGCAATTAGTTCACCCCAAAGACAATACAGAAAGCTTCCTAGTACAGACTCTCTCTAGCTGCAATGAAACCCGTCAGATGGCCTCTTTATGGCCTAGCCTATAAAGTGATTTAATTTCAAATATGTTTCTAAAGTTTGATGGACTGAGGTTAACCTTCCAGTTTCCACTGTTAACGTATACATTTAAACAGTTACAATAGTGCATGCACATTTCTGTTCTCTTCCAGTAGGGCACACTGTGGATATCTTTTAAGCACAAGTACCTTCTCATGACAAACATCTGTACAAAGCAGTCTGATATACACATAACATACAGTTCTAAATATATTTGTAATGCCAGCATCTTGTATAAATTAGTTTTATATTCACAAATGATACAATTATTTACAAAATTTCCATGCTGGCAGTTCATCCTTTTGTCACACTTCTTCCATCCTTCGATGACTCAAGCTAGTTTTTCAAGTGAACCTTGAGAAACATTGCTTAGCCTATCTGGGAATACATTACCCCATATCCTGTCTTCAGATCCTAGCTGCCTTGGCACTGCTGACCCCATTACAGTGTTGCACTGTTGCATCATATGCCTGCTCCACTATAGTAACTTGGGGTTTTGATGGCTGGCTTGCTGTAGCCATAGATCCCTCTCAGGCTCCTCCTGCCTCCTACTGCAAATACTTGGTACCAGGACCTCCCTATCATGGTAAGGTTTCATCATGTTAACATGGTGCTGCTTGTGCCTCTGCCTCCTGCCTAGCAGTTCTACCAGGTAGTTAGCATCACTGCCCTTCCTTGCCACTCTGAAGGGTCCCTCCCAAGCTGCCTGTAGCTTGTTGCATCTGACAGGAACTGCCCCAAAAGCATACTTCCTGGCTCAAGCATTCCTGTCATACCAGACCTTTTTCTGGTGTTGAGCTTCTGCCAGGTTCTCCTAGGTCAAGTCCAAGAGTTCCCTGGGCCTTGTCCTGATGTTTAGGACATATGCCACAACAGACTCCTTGTGAGATTCACACTCATCCTCCCACTTATCGGGAATCAAATCTAGATGTCCCCTCACTCTATGCCCATACAGCAACTCAAAAGGTCAGAAATCTGTGGATGCCTGGGGCACTTCTCTGTAAGCAAACAGATGGGGCAAACATTTGTCCCACTCCCTCTTAAACTGGTCTGCAAATGCCCATAGCATGGTCTTTAGTGCAGAGTTTAACCTCTCCACAAGACCATTAGTCTGGGGATGGTAGGGAGTGATATTTAGGTGCTTCACCCCACAGTGCTTTCATAGACAAGCCAGCATGTCTGACATGAAATTGGCACCTCTTTCTGTCAGTATTTCGTTTGGGAAGCCTACCCTGCTGAAAATCTCTAGCGAAGCATTTGCCACCTTTTCTACCCCGATAGAGGACAGAGCCACCTCCTCAGGGTAACTGGTAGCATAATCTACTGCCACTAGGATATACTTCTTTCCTGTGGAGCATGGGGTCCTCAAAGGCCCCACAATGTCCATAGCTACCCTCTGAAATGGCTCCTCAATCACAGGCAAAGGCATCAAAGGAGCTTTGAACTTGTCTCCAGCCTTGCTTACTTTTTGGCACTGCTCACAGGTCCTACAGTATCCTGTTACATCCCTGGAAATCCCAGGCCAATAAAAGTTCTGCATAACGTGTCTCTTGGTATGCTTTATGCCCATATGACCTGCAAAGGGAATGTTATGGGCTCTGGCTAGAAGTGCCAGACAGTAGTCTCTGAGCACTACCAACTGATGTATTCTCTCATTTTCCAGCCCTCCCTCAGGGGTCCACTCTCTATACAGTAACCCTTTGTTCCACTACACAGATTCCCCTTTTCCTTGAGAATCAGACACCTCCCTAGCTACCTCCCTCAAGCCTTGCAATGTAGGGTCCAAGAGCTGAGCCTGTCTCAACTCTCTCTTTGTAACCTTTCCCAGCTCCCCTTCCACAGGAAGTCTGGCATCCTCGGACAACGGTGCCTCACCGTCAGCCTGGGTACTACTACTCACCTCTGCCCTTGCAGTCACTCTGTCCAAGAGAACATCAGTACCCACTAGCAGCTGTGGCTCACCTTCAGTCTCACTGCTACAGGGTAGCTCCCTCTCTGAAGTAACCAAAAACACCAGCATCTTGTATAAATTAGTTTGATATTCACAAATGACATATAATTACTTACAAAATTCCAGCAAGCTGGGCTGGCAGTACCTTCTTTTGTCACAATTACCTCTTCATATTTTTACAAAGCAAGGAGCCTGAATCCATGATTAACAAATGTGACAAGCCATTCCAACATGGAGAGGTGCTACTATTGGAAGATTTTAGTTATTCAACCCTGCATAAATCTGGGCAAGCAAATCAAATGTATGAACATGGAAAATGTATTAAATGTTTTGAAGTGGGGGAAGAAAATAAATTAATGGAAACAGTCTACTCTACAGCTTCATTTTTCTGTATGCCATTTGTAGGCTGAAATCTTCACAGTTATCATACACACGTGAAAAATGGACTACGGCCTGTTAACGAAGATATATTTTAGACCTCAAAAGGGCATATGAGATAATCTATCATGAATTATTACTGCACAAATGTGAAGATTTTGGATTCTCCCTTGAAGGAATAACATGGTTTAAAAGGTGTCTATGCCAAAACTGTCACTTAGAAACAGGAACTCTTCAACTGAGGGAATGACAAAAGGATCCATTTTACGCCCGCTGCTCTTCTCACCTCACAGCATAACTTTCCTTAGGCTCTACCACACTCACTACACTGATGACACTTTCATAATAAATGAAGCCAAAGCTACATAGCACCTTATCTTCTAAACTGCAACAAGATTTCAATGAAGTATGGAGCTGGAGCTATGAGTTGGCAATTAATATAAAGTAAAATAAAAATCCTCCATTTTGTTTTTTTGGTACCACTAAAAGACTTTAAAAAATTCAACAACCATCAACCCATCGTCATTTTTGACCCCATAGGAACTTTCCTACCAAATCAAGATGAACAAATATACTCAGGGATCCTGCTACCCCATCTTTTCAACATCACAAAGAATGCATAATCTCAGAAGTCCTGCAGTAATTAAAAGTGGCCTATACCTCCTCAAATATTCTTATATTTGAAGCTTAATATTTTACTATCATTAAATGTCTTAATTCCTACACGGGAATATGCTTTGCCAGTTGCAGCTTCTTTCTCTTCGAGCAGCACTAACTTATAACAAAGCTTCAGAAAATAAAATCATGACATTTATACATTTATACATCTTGCCAGCAACACAGAGTATCACAGCTTAACCATAAAGAAAGCAAGAGATTGCTTCTCGTCTCAGCTAGGGTCAATTACTAGTAATGCTAACTTAATTTCAAACTTCTCAATGACAGGTACTGTCTCCTCTAATTAACAAATTATCTCACTGAAGATCATAAACTTAACACACCCCAGTACTTATTAGCTCCCTGCGATAAATCCTTCACTAAACCGACCCCAGCCTGTTGGAATTGTCTCCCAAAGTTACTTCAGAAAAGACTTTACACCTACTTTAAGAAAAATACAAAAACATTTATATTCCTCTTGTAAGTATCCATTTGTTCCAGAGAGTGAAGATAACTTAACTACAGTACTTAAAATGGTGAACATCTGCACTACTACTAGTAAAATGTGAAACAAGATAAAATAAAAGCCAATGAATAAACTATTTAACAAAACACTTTCAGTAAGTGCAGTTGTCTCTACAAATACTGAGACTTCATCACACTGAAAATGCATCACTGAGAAAAAATACTTAAAATCATAGGACAATTAAATGTTCTAATCCTCTCCTTTTTAAGTAAGCCACAAAATCTTCTCTACTGTTCAAACCCGGATGGTAGCATGCATTTAATTTGACCTGCCATGAATATTCAAGCCACCCTAGTTCATCTTCAGTGTTAAACATTCTTTCAGGGGGGTTTATATCATAGGTTCATAGGTGTGTATTAGAACAATGGTCCTGGAGCCTTTACAAGCCTAGCCCATAGAAATGCCCTAGCATCATGCCACCATTAGTTCCCAGTGCCTCTATCAAGTAGAGCCACTGGAGTGATCCCTGGGGTGAAATTTCTATTTCCCATCTACCCATCAAGATTTTTCTTGAAAAGGGCCAGTGAGGTGCTCTGCTATACATGTATAGGAAGTCTATTCTAGAGCATGGGCAGTCTCTGGGTTATGAACCTGTCCCTCCAACATGTTCTGCTGATTGTGGTAATAAGGTTGAGGTCCCTGAAGCGTGTGGTGCGGAAGGATTGGGATTTCTTTAGGTGTAACATTTCTAACAGGGCTGGGTCAGACAGGGCTTTGTAAGTCAAGCAGAGATCGCCTCTTAATAGAGGATATGAGACAGAGAAAAGCTTGAGTTTTTTTTTTTTTGAGCCTGTCCATGTAGGGCATGTGTTTAAGGCATATGATCCTCTTCGTAAGGTACTTTTGTGGCCTTTACAGCTGTTGCAGGTGTTTAGTGAGGTACATGCCAAATGGGGCAGTATACTCGATGACTGATCTAATGAGGGGAGAGTAGAGAGAGATGATGCCATCTTTGCTCCTGGATGCAAAACTCTTGGTAATGAGATGTGCCACACACAAGGACTTTCTGACCACAGTGGCAATGTGGTGGTTGAAGGAGAGGTTGCTGTCAACCTGTGTCCCCAGATCTCTTATAACGCCTTCAGAGTTCAGTGGGCTACCATCAATGTGGTAATTAGGGGAACTGAGTTATCCCCAAAGGGAATAATGATGGACTTTTTGGCATTAAGCTTAAGGCCATGATTTCGACACCAGTCATTGGTCTCAGTGAGGCTTTTCTGTAGGATGTCTATATCACTTGGGGAGTTAATAATGGCACCCAGCTTACAACTGTCAGCGAACTTGGTCAGCCAGAGTCCTTCCATGTTGGCCTGGACTTCTGAGAAGTAGATGCCAAACAGGAGAGGACCTAGGACCGATCCCTGTGGGACTCCACTTGTGACTGGTTGCTAGTCTGACTTGGAGTCTCCTGCTTTCACACTGTGGGTTCTGAGAGCCAATTTGCAACCCACCTAGTGATATAGGGATTGATGCCTAGTTTGGTAAGCCCATCAATAATTCCTGAGTGGGGAATGGTATCAAAGGCCTTGGCCAGATTGAGGTAGGCTGTATGCACTGCCTTGCTCTCATCCACAGATCTGGTGATTGACTCAAAGATGTCAACCAGGTTGAGCAGGCATGATCGCCCCTTCAGAAAACCAAATTCTGTGGGATCCAGAGTTTGGAGATTTCCTATATCCTTGTTAATAAGGTCCATGATGGTGCGCTTTACAGCCTTACCTATCAGACTTGTCAGGCTAATGGAGTGATAATTCTCAGGGTCTGTAGTCGCTCCCCTGTTATGAAGAGGGATGACTGTAGCACTGCACCATTCTGTAGGGACAAAGCCTGAGGTGAGGCTGTGATTGAAAAGGGCACACATGTGGTGCCAGTTCACTTTCTAGTTCATGTACAACACAGCCAGGGATATTGTCGGGTCCCATGGAAGCTGTATTCTTGGCCTTGGACAATGCAGCTTTAACCTGTGCTGCAGTAATGCTGAGTGCCTGGCATTCTTCCGGTATTGTGATTGGCCCTTGGGGGGGGGGGGTGGTAAAGTTGGCACTGAATCTGTCGGCCAGTAGGTTGGCAATATCTGTTGGCTTAGTATAGTAGGTACCATTGTGCAATAACTCGGAGCAAATCTGGGTACTGCCATGGAGATTCTTGATATAATTGCAGAAGGCTTTGTGGTTGTTTTTAGTGTTTGCCACAATTCTGCCTTCATAGCTAGTTTTAGACGTTTTCATGAGGGATCTCAACTTTTTGTTGAGGCTAATAAGGGAGTTTTTCCAGTCTTGGGACTTCACCTTTTTCTGCAACAGTTTCTTCCCTCTGTTGTAGAGTTTGCTGATGGCAGGGACCGCCAGACTGGCTTCCTTTATTTGAAGGAGAGCATCTTGGCTCTGTTGGGTATGGCTAGTTCCACACATTTATGTACGTGTTCGTACAGTGCATTGGTGTATGATTCAGCGGTCATGCACCTATTTTCCATATGCATGGGTGTCATGAAGTTAGCCACCTCTGTTTTTAGGAAACCAAAGTCAGCTTTGGAGAAGTTTTTTTACGGTGGTTACCTTTGCTGGTGTGGGTGACATGTTGATTTCCATGGTATTTAGTTTGTGGTCAGACCTAATCAGGGAGGAATTGACTATTGGTGTTTAGCAACAGTTGCCCATGTTAGTAATAACCAGATGAAGGATGTTGCTTCTTCTAGTGGGGGTAAAAATTACCTGGTCCAGCGCATTGGAATTAATGAATTCCAGGAAACGTTGGGCAAGTGCATTGGTGCATGACTAGTTTTCCCAGTTGATGGAGGGGTAGCTGAAGTCACTCAGTATGAGAGTGTTGAGCTGCACCCTAACAGTTTCCAGGGTGCTTAGGAATGTGGAAAGAGTTGGGGGACATGGTTGGGGACCTATAGCAGGCTAATGATCTGAATTGCAGTCTTACCCAGTGTTAGTTGTACCTGAAGTATCTCCAATGCGTTATGCTGGGCTACTAGGCTGGAGGTGTGCATATCCTTTATGAATATGGAGATGTCACCGCCGTTGGAACTTCAGTCCATTTTCTGGAGCTGAAAGGTGTGGAATGAGTTATAGCCTGGTACCACAGGGGTGCTTTCTGCTGCTTTAAAACCAGGTCTCGGTTACAGCACAAATGTCGATGTTCTCCATTTTGAGGAGTGCTTCGAACGAGTGCATATTGAGATTTAGACTTCTAGCGTTGAGCAGCATGACTCGCAGAGTGCATTTATTTATAGCTGTTACAATGGTAATTTAACCTTTGGAACACCGCCTACAAAAGGCATAATAGGGGTGGCAAGAGCCTTATCCAGTATCCAGAAACCTCAGTGTGACAGATGCAGGCCATCTCTGGCAAAGCATCGAGTTCTGTCAATCATGTCATCCCAAGCAGACAGATACTGGATCCCCTTAGAATGACACCAGAAGCTTAGCCAATTGCTGAAGTCAATCATTTTCTGCTTGTAATAAGGTATCATTCTTGGCGACAGTAGGATGCTGCTCAGGGCTAGGGTCATACCTGCCTGGGCCACATAATCCAAGAGCTCCTCCATGTCTCTTTTCATGTAGTCCAGGGAGGTATGCCTCAGGTCATTCACACCCACATGGACAATGACAGAGTCATACTTGTACTTGTTGTGGAATGACCCGAGTATGTTATGTGTGGGATCCTGGCACCAGACAGACAGCTGACTGTTACCTTCTCTTTATTCAGCCTAGTGAGTGGGACATCATTGTGCCTCACTATCGAGTCACCTATGATTAGTGTATTGGGTAAGCTGTTTTCCCTTAGGGGCTTAGATTGAGGGGTACACTGTGTAGGTGAGCTATGTGTCTTGTGATTTGTGCTGTGTTGTGGTGGTAGAGTGCATTTTTGATTTGGAGGTCTATGCTGTTTGGGTAGATTTCTATTGAGAGCCTCCATGAAGGTAGGTGTGTGGTTTGTGTTTCTTTTGTGAGAGCTGTGATGGTGGGTGTTCTGGAGGGCTATGTGTTCCATGTCGTGTGGTGCAGGTGTTGACCTTTCTCCTCTTGACCAGCTATTCCGGTCTTGGTTGGAGAGTGCACGTCTTCCAGTTTGGATATACAAGTCTGAGTGTTGGGAGGTAAGAGGAGAAGGTTGATTATGTACATGAGGCAGTTGCTACACTGCCTCAGAATGCCCAAGTTCACCAGGTTAACAGGAGAAAGCACAGGGAACTAAACTTTAGACATACCAGGAGGGATGGTCATTATGTCATTATTAATAAGTACTAGAGCTGTTTCCTTATAGGACATTTAGTGCTGTTAGCACTTGTGTGCTACAATAACTGCTACAAGAAACCAGATGAAGTGCTAGGTGAATAAGCTAGTTAAATGCGAGACAGAAGAGATCTAGCAAGATCTAAGGGAAAAACTGAAGAGCAGACTTTCTGGCACTGGTAACAGTTTACCCTAACTTAGTGGTGCTGCACGCAAACACAGGCTTTTAAAGCAGAAAGCTGAAAGGAAGCTAGAAACCACTCCTCTTGTGGTAGATAGGCTACCTAGTGCTTACCGCTGCCTAGTTGAGAGGCTTCCTCCAACACAGAAAGGGTCTGGGGAAGAAACTACAATACAGTCTGAATACAGAATACAGTGTATGGACTACTCTAGTAACAGGAAAGGCAGGAAAACCACTCCCACTGATAAGTTGAGAGGCTTCCCTCCAACACAGAAAGGTCTGGGGAACTCGGAAACTACAATACAGTCCTGAATACAGGAAATCAGTAGCTGGACTACTCTAGTAACAGGAAAGGCAGGAAAACAAGCTAGAGCTTTTTTTTTTTTTTTAAATATAACAGTAGCAAACTGATTTAAACAAATTAACCAAGTGCTTAAATCAAAAGGCTTAGAATAACAGTTACAATTTAATCAGGCTACAAACAGGCAATAATAAATGCAGCAGAATAAATGCAATTGAGTACTTTTAAGAATAGGCAGCAAAAGCAAAATAAAGTAATAAAGTAGGAAGAAACATAAATACAGTAAAAGTAGATGAATAAAGTGCAATTTTTTAATATAACAGTAGCAAACGAGCAACCTGATTTAAACAAATTAACTAATAAAAAAGCTAAAAACTGAGCACCATTCCAGCAGTCTTCAATCAGACAAGTTCTAACTGCACACTCCTGCCATGAGGGTGCAGGGGAACCTTCTCCAAACAAAGATGGCCTGGATTATTGCTCAAGTTACACAAACAAAGCTAGATTCAGCAGGTCTGAATCTAGTCTATGATACAGCAAACAAGGCACACCAATTTCAGAAAGAAACAGTTCAAATAAGCAGACACAATAAGCCTTTAACCAGAAATTCCAGGCTCAGAAGGGCAGACTCTACCCTCTCCTTCCACAAGAGTGCAGACCACAAACCTTAATGTAAAATAACTGGCCCGAAGTCCAAGTGCTTAAACCAGAACTAAGACACTTTTAGAATAACAGACACAAAGCCTTCAATCAGCAACTCCCAACTTAGAAGGATGTAAGCTACCTGTTCTGCCACAAGAGTGCAGACCACAAACCTTCTTAATGTAAAAGAACAACAGTTATAATTTAATCAGACTACTAACAAGCAGTAATAAATGCAGCAGAATAAATGCAACTGAGTACTTTTAAGAACAGGCAGCAAAAGCAAAAGTAGGAAGAAACATGAATACAGTAAAAACAGATGAATAAAGTGCAATTTTTTTGGTTAAGTGGTAAGGGATGAAACATAATAACTTAAGGTTGATAAACTAAGGGGGTGGGCCTTCCCAAATGATCTATCTCTCTACTCAGTAGAGTAAGCTGATGAGATGGGACTGGGAGGAGTGTCTAAAATGAGATTTATAGTAGGGGTGGGTAACTCAAAAGCCCTCAAATTGAACACAAGGACTGCTTGGGTGGGTGGGGAACTCCTAACTCCAACAGAACAGAAAACCTAAAACAAAACAAATGTAATACTAGAATAAGAAACAAAATAGAAGTGATCAAACCTTAAATAAAGAGCTTCAAATCAAAATTAAATGCAGAGATGAGTGATACTCAGAGCAATGCAGACCACACAAACATTTCAGATAAATACCAGCAGTATAAACTTAAAAACAGTTTTAAACGTCATTCATAAAATTCCTTCCCAAGGCATTGTTTTTGTCTCCTGTCTGTACTGCATATGTATGTTCATATATCCTTTTATACAATTCTTTTACAGTACAACATACATAAATGCCATACAGGAGACTGATACTGTGTGATTTTAAATATTTAAGTGTTTTTCTCAATGATGCACTTTCAGTCTAATGAAGTCTCAGTATTTGTAGAGAAGAAAGCGCTTACTGAAGGCGTTTTGTTTGTGAAATAAAATTTCTGGTTTTATTCACGGGCTTTTATTATTTTATAAAGTTATTGCTGTACCGGTATTACTGTAGTTTTTTGTAAAATGTGAAACAAGTACATATCCCTCTCTGCAAACTGCAGGAATCTTCTTTACTTCATTTGCCTGTAGGTATGTATATTTGATATACAATTATATAAACACACACGTACACATTGGTACATTCTTGTAATTTACTACATATCTATATAACATACATTCCTGCTGCATCTTTTTTGTAACGTTTTGCATCTTTGTATTCATTTATGCATTTCTGTATTTGTCTATGGAAACCAATTTTGCTTATTATGAATGAAAAGGGTCTTGCACCATCCCACTCAAGAAACCTGGATTCCCTACAACACAGAAAACCAGCAAGGCCAGTCTTGACACATCATCTTCAGATAGACTTGAGACAACGGAGGCAGCTTAGGGCAAGGCAAAAATGGAGGCACAGCCTGCAACAGAAGACATGCAGAAAAAGAGAGACTCCATTAACCTGTACTATCTTGAAGAAATAAGCCAGAGGATGAGCAGGATTAAAATATAAAATACCTCAAGGGACTTCAGAGTATGGGTGTCAGCTCCTTAAAAATGCAAAAGGATGAAATGTTCATTTGATTTGAATATATACTATGAATGTCTCACGGATGATACAGAACAGCACTACTTCACATGTTAATGAGTGACTGTAACAGGAGATCTCAGAGTCATAAACTGTTACTAGGTTAATGACGCAGTGGGGCTTTCTAAACCTAGCTAAATTTTCCAGAAAGAATAATGATGCCCTGTATCCAAATAGGTCACCGAGAACTAAGCATTTATAAGCTACCTCTTTCCATAAGGGACATGGGTGCCAGGCTTGGTGTAAATTTCCTATGCCCAGCCAGTGGTCTAGGTTACGCTTAATTGGGTAATAAATTAAATAAGCTTCAAATGGATGAGAAGCCTGTTCCATAGTAGAGGGAGTCTCTAGGACACATCTGTCTCTCCAGCATGTTCTGTTTAAGTCACAGACAAAATTCAGGTCTCTAGACCTTGTATTTCTGGGTACTCTTCGACTTACGAATATGTAGGCATCACCCCTCAGCAATTTATAGAAGACTCAGTAGATGGAAAGGGCTTTAAGCTGCTCGGAAAAGGGCAGCTTTGTTACCCCTTGTATTCTTTTTGTAAAGAACCTCTGAGGTCGCTCTAGTTGTTGCTATGCCTGGTCAGGTACATACCAAAGGGAGCACTGTACTCAATGATTGGTTTGATAAGGGCAGAATACAGGGTGGACAATGACCTCTTTGGACCTAGATGTCATGTCCTTACTTATAAGGTGCACAACATAAAAGGATTTCCTCACCACTGTGGCCATGTACTGGTTGAAGATAAGGCTATTGTCAATGTGCATACTCACCTATCCAAACCAGCCAGGCAAGCTACAGGCAAAGTAGCCCTACTGGCCCAAATCAAATACGGAGTAACAATAACAAGGCCACAGTCTTTAAAAAAAAAAAAAAAAAACACCTCTGCATTACAGACTTTCAAAAAAAAAAAAAAAAAAAAACAATCTGTCCCATCCTCAATAATTCACCCTCTCATGAGCACCACTGCCTCACCCTCAAAAAAGACAAATGGCTCCCAGTGCAGTGACTAGGCACTGTCATCTTCAAACTTCTCCAACATAACTCATGCCCCTCCATTAGCTGCCAAACTTTATACCACAAACACTACAGCCTCCATCACCTCTCCCAAACAGCACCGCACTCCAAACTCTAGAAACCAGGCTACACCGCACCAATAACTGTTTCTCCAACCTTGCTCCTAAAATATGGGAATCTTCCTCTGCCACCTAAAGGAATTAAACTAATACTTTCCACTTTCAGAGTTGAACTAAAAGAAATCCTCCTCACCACATCAAACTGTAGTTGGCACACAGCAGGACACATCACCTAAGAATCTCAGTCCTTAACCCAAGTCTCTCAACTTTAATACCTCTTAACTCCACCTCTCTGCCTCTATTTACCCCTGTATCATTTCTACCTTGCCATTAAACCTGAAAGATAATCATGTAAAATGTATGCTATCACAATTGTTGATACATCTATTAATCACCACTGTATATGGTTTGTTATATATTGATACTTTGTTCTGGTTATATATAGCTTACTGCCTCTCTGATCCATTTTTTTCTCTTTGTGAATCATTTCACTCAGGAAGTACCTGAATATGATGAGTTGATACCAATGTACTACACCGGTAAACAAATGTAAATAAAATGTGTCAATTATTCTCCTTTACTTTTCAATCTCAAACTCACTGAAGCATGACCTGAAAGCAAAGCGCATTCCTTGATACATATATGCACACGTGATGTATAAAAATCCTAGCTAATCTGGACCAGGTATGGTACAACTGGGAGAAATAAATACATTCTCTACCCTCCTTGTGTAAAGTGCAAGGTCTAGCAAACCAAACCAAACCTTTTCATATGTTTTTCTAAATATTTTCCTTCCAATGGTACTTGTACACTTCTCGGACCTCCTGACACATTTCTAGTATTACAAGTAATATTCCAGTCTCCCCCGATTACTAGTACTCCCTGACAGAACTCATTATCTTTCCCGACAGTGTTTTAACTCAGAAAAAGTAGATTCACGTGTTACATATGTATTTTCAAAGGTAACTCCCCCATACCAGTAGTCACAGTTACAAACCTTGCCTGCTTAGCCATTTCCTTTTCTGCTATATTTCATCTTAGCCTGCCTTTTTAATGGGCGTAACCACTCCCCTTTTCCTTCCCTCAACTACACTCTGAGGAGTAACCTTCTCATCTACTCTGTCAGATCAACCGTTGCTACTCTGAATTATTGAGATTGGTTTCCCGTGGAAATATAATCTGGCCAATACCTTTATAAAAGCAGAAGATTTGCCCTGGTCAAGGAAACCAGTTACATTCCATGATATAATAATATTAATCTTTTCCATCTCTTCCTATTCCCAAACCCTTCTTTTTGCTATATCTCCATTACCCCCGTTACTATCCAACTGGTCGTAACCTAATACATTCAACACACTTTAGTCCCAGTGACTATATCTAGAGTCAAAAGAACATGGTTGGGGGGTTCCTCTTAATTAAACCAAATCATGTTGTGTTTGAAGAAAACTTTGAAATGAACAACCCAACATTTAAAAAGTAACACGCAAGAAAATTTAGCAATATACAGAAACTTTCTTTTTGGTCCTTCATCCTCTGTATGAGACTTCACTCCTAGCATCCTCTGTATGAGACTTCACTCCTAGCAATCAAGGAATATCCTACATGAACCAAGGAATCTGAAGCTGGTCATGACTTACTATGCTTCCCATTATCTCCTACATTATTATATTCCCTTTCAGGCCTCCAGCTAAGAGAGTCAACTGCCGCAGTCTTGGTAAACAGCAATCTACAGCATTTTTCAGTCATACTAGGACAGCCAAATTGAATGTTGGCAAATCAGGCATTTAAAAGGTCATTTTACCTTCCACTGGTGACGAACACAAAAGCAATGTAAAAAGGAACATGTCTGCCAGACCCTCCCCCCAGCAGTAAACCTGTTGCTAAAACAAAATAAATGGAAAATGTACTACTTCATTAACAAAATGAACTTCAAAAATTTCTTGCCATTCAATTTCTTACCTGCTGTGCAGTTGTTGTATTGTATCGGACAAGTGAGACAGCAGCAGCCTGTGAATGGCATTGTGTTCTCCCAACACTGGCAAGCTGTCGCAAGGCAAACATCTTCTAGGCTGCAAAAAAGGGAGGTAGGAAAGAAAAATCAAATTAGAGGAATCTCACTGCAGCTGAAAGCTACAGCACTTAAGCCAGCAAAGATGACATACTAACAAATTTTACAACAGCACAGCATTAGTAAAAACTACAAGAAAAACATAGCCAGACTAGAGTTTTCACTGTGCAACACCTTAAACCTCCTGTAACAGAGACCCATGGGATATATGCAGATGACCCTTTAAGGACATCAAGTGTTTAAGTTATACAACTTCTGAACATCCATGACTTTTTACTTTTTCTTTTTAAGTCTTTGTGGATTTGTCAAAGGGAGATCATGCCTGTTAAACCTGGTGGACTTCTTCGAAACAGTCAGCAAGGCCCTTGATGAGGGAAAATCTGTGCATACAGCCTACCTAGACTTAGCCAAGGCTTTTGACACTACACCCCACTCAGGCATAATTGATAACTCAACCAGACAGGTATCAACCTGTATATTATTAGATGGGTCGCTAACTGGGTCATTGACAGAACCCATATAGTCAAAATAGGGGAATCCACCTCCAACAGCAGACCTGTAACCAATGGTGTTCCACGGGTATCAGTCCTGGGACCTCTATGTTTGGAATCTATTTCTCAGAAGTGCAAGCTAAAACTAAAGGTCTGTGGCTGACAGTTTGCTGATGACTGCAAACTGGGAGCTGTCACAGACTCGCCAAATGATGTCAACATCCTACAAGAGGGTCTTACACAAACAAATGACTGGTGCCAAAATCATGGCCTTAAACTCCATGCAAAAAATGTATTATCATCCCTTTCTGTAAGAGTGAAGTTCCTGCTAACTACCACATTAATAACACCCTACGTACGCACTCAGTGGTGAGAGACCTAGGCACATAGGTTGACAGCAAACTTACCTTTGATCACCATGGTCTCCATAGTGGTAAGAACAGCATTCTATATTAATCATCTCATCAGGCAAATAATTGAGCACAATGCCCCTTTTGGTATGTACCTTTCCAACCATCTGCAGCAATTGGAGAGACCAAAAAGGTTCATCACAAGGAAAATTCAGTCTTCAGCATCTGTCCTATGAGGATCGTCTAAATCACTGTCACTTTATTCTGTTTCATACATACTACTCAGAGGTGATCTCTGCCTTGCATACAAGGCAATCTTTGACCCTGCTTTATTGGAAATGTTGCATATCTGTAACAAATGGCACATGGGTTACTCGCTCTAATGGCCTAAACCTGGTATGTGACATTAATAGAACCTTACAGAGGGATTTGTCTTCCAAAGGTTATCACACCTTTGGAGCAGACTCCTGCTTCATGTCAAGCAGAGCACCTCACTGGCCCTCTTCAAACACAATCTGGATGACTGTATGAGTAACCGTAAATTCACCCCAGGGGCTCCACCTATATCCCTCTTAGAGGTGATAGGTGCTGATCGTGGAAATAAGGGTAAAACTTGGCTAGGCCTATAAGGGCCCTAGGGTCATTAGCCTAGTAACCTCCTATGATCTTATGATACATTCAGGCCAATAAAGCCAAACCCCACTAGCTGTGGACATGCATGTTTCAGCCTTCTTATGACCTTGTCAGCAATGCATAAGTGGACTGTTTGGCTGCACTTTAGAAACATGGTGTCTTTACACCTAGCTGCTGTCCATAACCATTAAGGTGTCTGCAAAAAATACCTGGTAACACACAGTGAAAAACTCTAGCTTGGCTAGGTTTTTCTTGTACTTTTTTACTAATTGGTTTGTCCATGTGACCTTTTTACTCTCTGGTTTGAATAGGACAGCATTAGCTTTACATATAAAAATGTGAAGTCTAATACCAGACTTACAGCATTTTCCACATGCCTGCTATCCTTTCTACATACTCTTGCCCCTGATTTTACCTCTTCAACATCAAATAAAGTGACAGCAAAGGAGAACACTGAACCATGGGCAAGTCAGAGTCAATAATGTGGATGCTGGTTTTGCTTAAATATTGGTACTCAGAAGAAACTCAACACCAAGAACCGGATCCTACTGTAAGTACAATGTGAACACACTGGTAAAGATTAGTGCTTTCATTCATTTAATCTATACAATGGTCATAGGTAAAAACACAACCAATGTTGTTGTTGAACTCGTTTGTTATTACTTGGGACAAAGAATCAGGATATGTTAAAGGGGGGGGCATAATGGGATAATCTGTCCCTCAAAACCAATGTTTCCTGGTCATCTAACATTTGTGGGAGGTAATTCTTTTCTATAAATATTTATTTTAGTGAGGAAAGCTCCTAATATAATGATTCATCTTCAGTAACCAAACGTGACAGTCTTATCATCTGGACTTTCACGAGATTCCTCTTTTACCAGTGCGGATGATTTGAACAGGTTGGCTTTCTGTAAATAGATATTCTGGTAAATAGATCCAAAAATGAATTTTGTTTCCTATAACTTATAAACAATATTCTTCAATTATTAGGCATATAATAGAAAAAAATAGAGGGGTATGTTTGGAGCATTTGAATTAACAGAAAAATTGGGATACACACCCAAGATGCTTTTATATAGGGTAGGAACTTAAAGAATATGTTTGAAAAAAGAAAAAAAAGACAGAAATCAGAGTGCAATGGAGAGTTAATGGGGAAAAATGAGAAAGTGTGTTGCCGTTGTAAAAAGTGCAGGTACATACACGAGACTACCTATGCGACCATAGGGAACTACAATAGAGTCTTTTCTATATCAGGTAATTTCGATTGCACAGGAAAGACAGTGAATTCCCTTAAAAAGAATATATCAACGCACATATATTATAAGGAGAAGATAGTACTAATGCTCTTTACAGACAGTTAATTGCAATGGGTTTAAGAAATTTGTATATTGTATCCTGGAAAAGTAGTAGTGAATGACAGGAGGAAGCTGGTCTTTGTTTTTGGAACAAAGGGAAACATGCTGGCAAGTTTTATTAAATGCCACAAAACCTCCTGGGATAAATGACAGAACATCAATAAGTAGTTTGTTAGCTTTGAAAGCAGACAGAAATAAATTCCTTATGTATTCAATATTTTATTTTTATTTTATTTTACATTTGTTGACCGGGATAGTCCGACTGGATGCATATCCATTTTCAGCAGAGGCCCGGGGAGAAAAGCTCCAAGGGTAAGCAGATACAGCATTACATAATACCAGCATTACATAATACAAACAGACTATTTACAGAGATTACATAAGTAAGCAAGTTAAACAAGTTCCACAGGTTACAGTTAATCCTGAGCACAAATCAGGATTAAATTAAATTACACAGTAAACTGGTAAACAGATTTTTACACATTCTAGAGACAGTTAGCCATGCTTGATACATTGACATAGCCAGTTAAGTGAGAAATGTTGTTTGAGTCTAGTTTTAAATTGACCTAAGGTGGAAAGTAAGGTAATATCAGCTGGGAGAGAGTTCCAGGATCTACTTACAGAGTTTGCAAAGAGAGAATCACTGGCTGTGTTATAAATTTTGCTAGTCTGAATTAGTAGCTTGTTAGAGGATCAAAGCGGTCTAGGACTGTTATAGGGGGTGATAATATTTTTAAGTGCAGGAGTATTGTCCGGATTATAAAGGATTTTATAGGCCATAATCAGTTGGTTATACTGGATTAGGCTGAGTAGTTCAAGCCACCCAAGCTGATTTAGATTGATGCAATGATGTGTCCTAAAAGACAGCCCAGTGGCAAACCTGGCAATGTGGTTGTAGCAAATTGAGAGTTTGTTAAGGACAATCTTGTTTAAAGTCGAGAGTAGAGGGAATGCATACAGAAGGGTTGAAAGAAGGTGAGAGCAAGCTATGGCAATTTTAGCTGGAGGGGTTAGGAAGGCTTTTATTCTGTAAAGTGACCCTAGTTTTTTATTGATGGTTTTGATAGTTTGGTTAATATGTAGGTTACATTTTAGATTATTGTCTATGATGACACCTAATAGTTTTGTAGATGGGTCAGGGGAGATTATTGTGCCATCATTTGATTTTATGGTAAAGGTGAAAGCGGTAGACCTACGTGATGGTGAAAATAACAGCACTTTAGTTTTTTTGGGATTTAGGATCAGACGATGTTCAGAAAGCCAGTTTTCTATTGTATTAAAGGTGGTCTGGGTAGCTGACCATAACTCTACTGGAGATGTGGCTGAGCAAATCAGAGTAGAGTCATCAGCATATTGGATACAGCTGACTTTTGGGATGACCGTATAAAGGTAGTTAATGAAGATGGAGAACAGCAAGGGCCCTAGTATAGAGCCTTGTGGTACTCCAAGGGTGTTAGGTAGAAGGTTAGAGAGTTTGTTCTGCCAGTGGACAGCCTGCTGTCGACCATTCAGGTAGGATTGAAACCATTGGAGGGCTCCAGTATCTAGACAGAATGTTTGCAGGGTGTGGATTAAAAGTTGGTGATCAACCATATCGAATGCCTTGGAAAGATCCAAAAAGAGGGCTGAGGATATATAATTATTGTTGCGATTATGGTTTATGGTGTTAGTAAAGGCTAGGAGGGCTGAAGTAGTGCTGTGATGAGGACGGAAGCCATGCTGAGTGTCAGCCATAAGGCGATTTTGGATTAGGTGGTGCATGAGTTGTCTATGAATACATTTTTCAATAATCTTTGCAAGTGGAGAAAGTATAGCTATTGGCCTATAACTGGAGAATTCAGTAGAGCTGCCTCCTTTGTGAAGTGGAATTACATAGGACATTTTCCAGATGGTGGGAATTTTAGCTTCTACTATGGTTCGACTGATTAGTATGGAGACGGGGTAAGCAATAGCATCAGCTGATTTTTGTAGGTACTCGGCAGGGAGTTGATCAGCAGAAAGTGTAGTGGGTTTTAATTTTTTGATCAAGGTATGGATAAGTGAAGTGGCAACTGGTTGGAAGCTGAACGTGAGTAGGTTTCTAGGGGTGCTACTTTCAGGACGAGGAGAGCTAGGAGGTAGTTGGCTAACTACGGTTTGAATTGTCTCAGTAAAGAATTGGTTAAAACTATCAGAAACATCTTCAGGGGTTTTATCAATAGTAGCAGCAGGGATTGGGATTGAAGTTTGTCCAGGATGTAGTAGATTATTTAAACCTGTCCAAAACTTCTGAGGGTTATTTTGATTTACTGTCTGTAAATTACAGTAGTATTGTTTTTTTGTCTTGTAAAATTGATTTTTTGGTTTCGCTCCTGGATTGCCTGTATTTAATGTGATCTTGAGGGTCTTTAGAAGAACGCCATAAAGCCCATGCTTTGTTTCTAAGGGTAATTTTGAGTTTAGACTCTATAGAAAGCCATGGTGCAGTTTTTGCCTTGGTTCTCTTTGAACGAACAGGTGCATGCAAATCAAGGATCTCAAGGAATTTGTTGTTAAAGTATGCTACTGCTTCCTCTAAAGGGAGGTGTTTTAGAATAGACCAATTACATGAGTTTAGTTCTTGATGGAATTTGGCAAGGTCAAAGTTTTTACTGTTTCTAACCTTTCTGAGTAAGGGTTGTTGGGAATTAATGGTTTTGAGCTTAATTACATATGCAAGAAGGTGATCGCTTAGGTCATTAAGGAGGGTATCAGAGGTGTACAGTTGGGGGTGACAGTTTATGAGTACCCAGTCAAGTATACTTTCTTTTTGGTTGGGTTTACCTATCCTGGTAGGGTGGATATGATTTGTGTAAATGCATGCAGGTTAATATGGGTGGTTGGGGATTCTGAGGAACAGGTGCCCCAGTCTATGTTAAAGTCTCCAAGTAGTAGGGTTTCTTGGGGGTAGTGACATGATAGCCAGTGCAGGATATCTTCAAATGTAGATATATTGTTACCTGGGGAATGTACATACAGATGATATTAATGCATTTATTTTTATTAAGTTGCAATTTGGTGGCAAGAATCTCTGAGTTATTAATCTGAGGAGGTTGTATTACATCTATGGTGACATTCAACTCAGATTTATAGAGTACAGCTACCCCACCCCTTCCTCAAGCATGATCCAGCCGTGTATGTTGTACCCAGGTGGTAACACTTCATTGTCTTTAGTATTAGGTTTTAACCAGGTTTCAGATAAACAGAGAATCTCAGGGGAGTGGACATCCAGAAGTGCATGCAATTCATGTACCTTGTTATTAATGCTTCTAATATTGAGATGACAGACTAGGAGAGTGTTAGTTGGCCTATTAATTGTAGGTTTGTAGCTTAGATTGCAAGTAGAGGGGGTATGTGTATCTGAAGTGAGTGGGCCAGGGTTGGGGTGAATATCACCACCAAGTATTAGGTTGAGTCTATACTTGGTGATGAACTTCAGGAATTTGTTTATTAGTTTGTGGTAGTGTTTGGATCTAGAGCCAATGTGCCTAGGGTTGAGATGTTGATAGACTGAACAAGATGTTGGATAGGATCTGGTACTGTAAGTATGGTTGAAGGTGGAAGGATTTACAACTGGGGTGATAGTATGGCCTTTTGGGACCTGAAATCCCATGAGAAACTGGTTTTCATACAAGGTAAGGAGGTATGGTGTGAACAAGAGGGGTAGTAAAGAGGAGTATATAATTATCTGTGATTCAACTAGTGAGTTAAGGAACTGTTTTACCTGGTGATGCAACACCAGAAGAGTGGTGAGGTAAAGGTACTGGAAGGGGGATGGGAGAATGCTAGATGAAAGCTAATAGGTGCTATTAAAATGTAGGTAGTAGAATGGGGGTGGGTGGAATTATCCCAGATGAAAGCAGATAGGATCTAGAAAGTGGGGGAGTGGCTATAGTACTATAAATTTAGAGGTACTGGGGTGGGAGGAATTGGGGCAGGGAGAGCGAAGAGAGCCTGAGCGTGGAAGGGCTATTGCAGTTTACAAGGTTTCCTAAGGTGTCCTAAACCTATAAGGTAAGTATTACAGCTCTTAATGTAAGAGTCAATTTACTTCAGTTACAGGGAAGGAGGCAACCACTCAAGTAGAAACAAAGAGCCCTATGGCTGACCAATATGGTGACCTGCTTAATTACAAAGCACTGTAAGTGAAAGCTTAACAAATGCTTTTTGTGTGTGCAACCTACTCTGTTTAAATGTTGAGAGAAACTGATTGTAGTCCTGTAGACACCGTTTTGTAGGGAACTGTAGAGTTCAACTAGGAAAAGAGAAAAGCAGAGATTCTAGGGTAAGCATGAAGGCAACAACAGACAGTTATTATATAATAATTCAAAATTAAATAGTATTTAAACAATCTAAGAATTAGATGTACATTCCACCTGCTCATTATGCGTTTATCTTTAGAGTTACCATTTTAAGATGTAATAAAATACTGAATTTTTGTATTGGTTTTAGATGTACACATGACTTTTAAAATATTAAAGGAAATGTTAGCAGTTTTGTATAAAGAAAAGTCGCTTTAAGATGATGACTATTTTAATTGATTAATGTTTTTCATTGGTTCTTCACTGTTTCAAACTATGTGATTTTGGTATTGTGTGTTATCTGATTTAGTTCTACTGCATGGATTAAAAGAATGAAAGCGTAAATCTTTACCAGTGTGCTTCGCACTGTACTTCTTGCAGTAGGAACAGGTTTTTGGTATTTAGATACTGGTACTGTTGAGCATTCTTTTCCTTTACTGCCATTATTAAAGCATGCATGTTAGACAACACAAAATAAAGCTACTAGCAGCATCCAAATGTGCTGTGCTTTAATAGCAGCAGTCACTCACCTCTTAACTTTTTTATTCTTCAAGAATTCTGAATAAAAAAAACAAAAAAAATTCAGTGAGGAGAGATAAGAACCCCAAATCAAGGACAAACTTTAAATATTCTAAAAAGTTAATGTTTTACTTCATTATCCACTTTTTTTGAACAGTTAAGTATGAAAGTAATGTCTGACATAAGTCATTAACAGTTATCAGTCAGTTATCAGAAAATCAAAACTTATATATGAGTGTCACGGCAAAATAACAGGGGTATGATTTTTGCGTTCTTTTATACTCTGTAATGTTATTAATGCACAGTACAATTTTAATACACATGAACTAAAACAATGGTATTCAAATGTGCTATGCTTTAATAAGAACAAAACCTGTTGTGTAATTTGCTTTACTTGTATTTACGTGACACTGATACAAAAAATAGTATATTTTAGATAAATTAACATTCTGTACATTACTGTGATAAAGTTTGGAATGTTACAGCAGCACTGCACAACTGTCAAGCTACTCTAATGCAGTAATATTCTAGGCAGCATGTAGATACACCGCTGTGGTCCAGTATCACCAGATTTGGGGCTTTCATCTCTTTTCTGGTCACCTTTATTTCTATTTTATACTCATTCCAGCTGGTGTTTCCAAATATCCTTCAAGGAAACCATAACTCAGACCACTAACATAGCAGTGACTCGTCTTACTTCTCATTCTTCCTTGCACACAATGTGAAATTTTAACATCCTGTAGGTACCACTGCTAAGATTATACACTCAGTAATCTAGGTACAGACTTAAGCGACCCGACAGGTGGTCTGCAGCCAGGAAGGTTAATATCCCTTCTTCTAGAGATACTCTTCTGTATAGAACCCTACTATTTAATCTTCCATCAGTGTTCCATTACTACAATAAGTATAATTCTACAACAATGGCCACTGCCATTCAAAAATGTTCACACTGATCTGACAGCACAGACAGCGTTCATAATGTAAAGTAAGCATATGCCAAAAAAAAAAAATCTGTGAGAAGTACCATTGAGCAGCCAGACTTTTATTAGCATATGCTTAAAGGACAGAGCAAAATACAAGAAAAAATCATGTTCATTCTCAGAGAGAGAGACAGAAGCGTACTTGATTTCTCTTGTACTTCTGTGCTGTCCCTTCTAAAGTCTCTATACACTCTTCTATCTCTCAACTGTCCAGATTTTTCCCGCATTATTTTGGTCTTTTCTAATGAAAAATGTAGTTTTCTGGCAAGCTACTGTGTACTGAAGTCATTAATAATGACAGATTGATATGAAGCTTAAACCTCCTCTTTCAGAAAATGCACACCAACACAAAACTTCCTATTCCAGTAACTTTCTAAATTTGTAAGAGCAATAAAATTTGTCCCTGTTTTTGGACCTTTGCTCCCCCCCCCATTATGTATAGCTTTCTTCCATTAAGACCATTAAAAATCATCAATGCAGATTCTCATTTCTCCATTGCTTTTCTTAAAACAGCACTCTTACTGGGTAAGTGTGGGAATAAAAGTCCCATACACATGACAGAAGAATGTGGAAGAACACTACAGCGCCATTACATAAAGACATTTAAGAAACAACCAATTTCTTCCTTAAATAATATCATTGTGTGTAATAACCAATGACTTGGGTGTGGGTATCACAGAAGTAAACCACGTTTGGCTTTCTTTAATCATGCCCAACATGGCTTAATCCGGTGATGCCCTCATCCAGTAGTTGGGTACTGCTAAATTACATCTGCTTGACAGCAGGAGGAACATAATAAGCCTACCTAGTGTACCCTCCAATACCAATACTACTCTGCATTTCCTCCATCCTTACCTTTCCTCTCATTTTTTTCTACATGTCCCATACCCCCATGAATAATTATTTTGATTCTGCCTGTGCTACTCAATCCAGTGGTCTACATCATAGAGCCATAATCCACAATGTGAAAAACTTCAGAGATTCAAGTAGTACTTGGTCCCTAGGATTTGCTGCCTGTGTATTCTTCAATCCCTTTTACTCTTCTTGGTCAACATGCTTCCTTTACATAATCTTGTTTTTGCACTGGTATAATATCACTCCCATCTCTTCAAATATCTAATGAGAAGGAGCTGTTGAAAGGATAAGACCCACAACAGTCTTGCAAACGCAAAGTGCAACTGCAAAGGGAATAGAGAGAATAATGAAAACCACTGTAATACCGTTACAGTGTGTTGCTCCTTCCACCACAAGACAAGAAAGGACCGCAAACTTATACCCCTGCTACTGATACATACCAGCTCTGAAATCACTACATCTCAGTGACAGGAATACTTAAATATTTGCCTTATTCACACAGTCATTCTCTGTTCCAAAAATTGAAACTGTAGTCCTTAAAACGTCAACAGATGTTCCTCTAGTCCGTGGTCTATCCCTTCTCTTTTTGTTTGGACTCCTTTTAACCATAGAGTTTCCCTTTCCTTGCATAGCCTTCAAAACTACATGCAGTACTTAAGGTGTGGCCGGACCAGAACCCTTAGGAATAAAAGCATTACCTCTTTTTTTAACACACTACACTCTTCTGTAGGATGTTGCCACTGTCCTCTCACTTTGCTGCTGCTGGTCTAATCCATGTGAGATTAGCAACTCCAGATCCTTTTCTTACTTTATGACCATCAGTTCCACTCTTCCCAAGTGATATCCACACATGGATTGTTGCGACACAGGTGCAAGAGCACATGCACCTGTCAGCAAAGAACCTCAACTGCCACCTTTCTGCCTATTTGGTTAGTTTCTTCAAATGCTAACTTACATTAACATCCCACCATCATTCTCTACTGCTACACCTTTGCAAAAAGTATAATCATGTTATTTATTCCTACAGATATATCCAAAACAAACAAAATTAAACCCCTACAGTAACTCCACTAGTTGCGATCATTATTTCTGGACAACATTCCTATCCCCAGAACTCCCTGTGCCCCAACATTCAACCCCACAGCAATTCAGTTATTCAGTCTCCCCCCAACGCACACACCTATCAGACTTCTCTGTGGGGAAGAGTTACAGTTGCTGACATACAGCTGTAACACGCCTACTGGTATTTCCCTGTCAAGTTTATCTATAACACTGGATCAGGATAAGCTGACAGTTCCTTCCAGCTGCAAACCCATGTTGGTTGCTGCCTTGGAGACTGCTCCATAGAAATGCTAATGCCCTCTTCCACAGGATTCTCTCTCAAGGACTTTCTCTGCCCCTGTTAAGTTAAAAGGACTGTAGTCCCCCCTCCCCCAAATTGTTCGAAAGTACCACACAATGTTTTCCAGTCTTCTGAAGATCACTGTTAGGGAATCTGCCATTAGACTATCCAGATTCTTAGATGTGGTCCTTGAGTTTCATACCCCACAATACATAAAAGCAGCCTCACCCCTCCCTTCCACCATCTACCTGACTCTGTCTACTATCCTCATTCTGATCTGCCTATCTCCAAGCATGGCACCCTCCTCTTGCTTTTCCCTACAAAGATGGAAGCAAAGCACTCCCGCAGTACCTCTGTTTTTGTCTCCTGCGATTCCCTCCCAGCTCTGCTCATCACTTTTCCCCCTTCCCTTCCTTCCTCTTCACCTTTCATCCACAAGCTGCATAACCATTTGGATGCTTCCAGTAATGCCTTCCCCTCCACCACACTTTGGCAGGCATGTTCATGTGACCATAACTCTTCCTGAAGAAAATTTTCCCACATCATGCTGCCACTTACCCACCTTCTGGTCTCTCTGTACTTTCCATTCAAGATCTCATTTATATCATGTTACCCTCTGGTCTTCTGGTCTCCAGTAAGAAGAACTCTTGCTACTCTATTCATTGGTCATATCTTTCCTCCTCAATCCAGTGCACCCTTCTGGTTTCATTCCTGTTGACTCCTTCCAGCAATCTGCTCTTTTTCTCCCTGTATGGACTCTAGACCTGCAGACAGTACCAAAGGTATGGCAAATGGTGCATCACAACAGATACGTTAGTTCACTGCTTCTATCCTCCACCCCTTCCCAACAAACATACACCCCAGCATTCTGCTGGCCACTGTCACTGTCCTCTCCGTCTGCACCTGCTGGTCCAGTTCAGGTGTGATCAACATCACAAATCTTTACACTGCTCTGCTTCCACCAATTCCACTTCACCCAGGCTTGCCGTAGCCAAGTACAATATTCTGCTTTTGAGCTTTAAATGAGTCTTTAAGCTCAGTTGGTCACCCTCTTCAAACCCTTATTTACATACTACCCCCTCATCCTTCACTGCTGCATCTAACTTCACATCATTAGCAAACAGAATGTCCATGTTCTCTCTCTCTCCTCAGATACAGCTGTAAAAAGCAAATGCTGAACAGCACTAGACCTACAATCGATCACTGGGATACTCCAGTAATCACTGTCCTTTGTACCATAGCCCTCTATGTCATACTCTAACCATGCTACAATCAGGCTCCTCAGACTTCGCCATATACCCAGCCCCTCCAGGTTTTTATAATCTGTCAAATTCTCCTATAACCCAGTCATAAAATTAGATTAGTTTGACAGGTCATGGCTATTAACCCTATGTTGGCTGTTGTCTTACAGAATCGCTGTCCTTCAGCAATGTAACCAGCCTTTCCCTTAGGATACTCTCCAAGCTTTCTCTGCCACTCCTACTAAGCTAACAAGCCTGAAGTTGTTCAGAGTTCTCCTGCTGTCCTTCCCCATCCCTGCACCACAGTTACTTCCCTTCAATGCTCAGGCACTTCTACAATGGCTGGTGATCTAATGAAGACCTCCATCACAGATTTGCCAGCACACTGACAAGGCTCTTGAGGGCATGGTCCATCTGATCTCTGTACTTTATTCTCTCAACATGCAACTAGTTCCGCTGTAACCTCCTTCTCAAACCTGGTGTCTGTCCACTTGCTCTTCCCACTTTGCCCTACTTACCACCTTCTAGCATGGCATTCTTTCCTTTGTTAATACTGAAGTATTACCATCACCTGTACTTATTCCCAGTCTTCTGAGATCTCTCTTCCCCATACGATGAGCTAGGTAAGCTATGTCCCTCCTTTCTGCTACATAAAAATGTCTTTGTTCCCCTTCTTTGCCCTTCTGTCAACTTCCTTTTGAGCATGCACCTTTGTTGCTCTACTGCTTGTCTATGTACCGTATCTACCTCATCTTCCCACCACCTCCTTCAATTCGTGCATTTTTTTCCTGCTCACATCACACTTTCTAGGTTGCCATGCTAGGCTTTTCTTTTATTTACCCTTGCACAACCATGTGTTCAGATCTGAGTATTCCATCCTTAAAGCATTCCCATGGTTTGCTTACTCTCAGTTTGCATCCAGCCTCTAACTCATTTCCAAACTTCTCACCCGACTCAAAATAACCCACTTCCATAAAATCCCACCCTATGATCTGACAGTCCACTCAAAATCCCACATTATCATCTCATCACATTTCACTTCCATAAAATCCCACACCATCACCTTTGGCACCAAAGCCTTAACACTTCCTGCCATAGAGTGGTCACATTCTAACATTACTGAGCACCTACACTTTGGGTAGGATCTCTATCAGAATTCTATGCTTTCTAATACAATCTTGCACCAGTACGCTGAACACCTTCATGGACCAAAACCTTAATCAATCAACACCTGCTTCCTTTCTATGCTGTGGATTGGAATCTTCCAATATGATCCAAACAGACTCAAATCTCCTATATGTACAGCATATTCTAAACCCACTCCTTTACAGGTTCATAGGTAGGTACTAGGCTATCTGCCCGAAGGTATAAGCCTAGCCAGAGTGCGTCAGCTTTCGCCACCCCATTGATTAATTAACCGAGCCTCTGTCAAGAAGACCCAATGAAGTGATCCCAGGGGTGTATTTTCTGTTACCCATCCACTCGTCAAGGTTTCTCTTGAAGAGTTTTAGTGAAGGGCTCTGCCTAATGTAGTTAGGAATTTTGTTCCAAAGCATGGAGAGTCTCTGTGACAGGAATCTATCCCTCCAGCATGTTCTATTTACTGATGTGGCGAGGTTTAGCTCACTAGAGCGAGTGGCTCGCAGTGACTTGGATTTCTTTAGGTGGAACATGTCCATCAATTCTGAGTTGGACATGGCTTTGTAAGTCAGGCAGAGATCACCTCTGAGTAAGCGATATGCCACTGAGTACAGCCAGAGTTTTTCCAGTCGGGCAGCATAGGACATATGTTTGAGGCCAGTAATCCTCTTGGTGAGGTACTTTTGTGGTCTTTCCAGCTGTTGGAAGTGTCTTGTGAGGTACATCCCAAATGGGGCATTGTACTCTATGATGGGTCTGATGAGTGACGAGTAGATGGGCACTATAACCTCTTTATTTCTAGATGAGAACCCTATTAGATGGGCTACAAAGAAGGATTTCCTAACTACTTTGGCAATATGATTGTCAAAGGAGAGATTACCATCTACCTGGGTCCCCAGATCTCTTATTACATGTTCTGTATTAAGGGGGCTGCCACCTATGTGGTAATTCATGGGTGTTTTGTTTTTCCCAAACGGGACGACTATGCATTTTTGGCATTTAGCTTGAGACCATGACTTTGACACCAGGTGTCTGTCTCAGTAAGGCCCTTTTGGAGAATGTCTATGTCAGCCGGAGAGTCAATTATGGCTCCCAGTTTGCAGTCATCGGTGAACTTGGTTAGCCATAGTCCTCCTGTGTTTGCCTGTACTTCTGAGAAGTATTTGCCGAACAGTAGGGGTCCCAGGACCGAGCCTTGTGGGACTCCCACTTGTGACTGGTTTAGAGTCGGACCTGGAGCCTGCTATTCTTACTGTGCGAGTTCCGTCTGTAAGCCAGTTGACAACCCATCTCGTGATGTAGGGGTTTATGTTCAGGCTGGTGAGTTTTTCTATAATTCCCGAGTGGGGAATGGTGTCAAAAGCCTTAGCGAGGTCAAGGTAGGCTGTGTGAACCACCTTCCCCTCATCTATGGCCTCGGTGACTGTCTCGAAAAAGTCAACCAGGTTTTGTAGGCATGATCTGCCCTTAAAGTCGAACTGGGTCGGGTCAAGTGTTTGGAGGTTCCCAATGTCTTTGTTAAAGAGTTCCATGATGATGCGCTCCATAGCCTTGCAGACCAGGCTAGTCAGGCTTATGGGGCGATAGTTACCAGGGTCAGTTGTGGCCCCTCCTTTGTGGAGCGGAATAACCGTTGCTGTGCGCTATTCCATGGGCACGTAGCCTGTGGAGAGGCTGAGGTTGAACAGTGTGTTTAGGTGGGGGGTTAGTTCGTTCTGTAGTTTGTGCAAAACGCAGCCTGGTACACCATCTGCCCCCACTGACGCTGTGCTTTTGAAAGGGCTGTTTTCACCTGTGCGTCTGTGATTTCCAGGACACTACACTTTTCCGGTATTGTTGTGGGCCCGTGAGGGGGTGAAGTTTGCACTGAATCTATCTGCCAGGATGTTGGCAATATCAGTAGGTTCAGTACATTTTGTGCAATTTTGCACTAGCTCAGAGCATATCTGTGAGTTGCCACTTAGATTCTTGACATAGCTAAAGAAGGCTTTGTGGTTATCTTTCGAATCCTTGGCTATTTTTCTTTTGAAGTTAGCCTTGGATGATTTTATGAGGGACTTTAGTTTCTTACTGATATTGATCAGGGATGTCTTTCCTTCTTGGGATTTGCTTTTTTTCTGAACTAGTTTCCTCCTCCTATTGTATAACCCGTTTATGGCAGGGGTCCACCAGACTGGTTTTCTTCTCTTAGGGGAGCGAGTCTTGATTTTGCTAGGAATGGCATGATCCATGCATCCTTGTAGGTGCTCATACAGTGCATTTATAAAGGTTCCTGCATCTTGGACACTGTTATCCACTAGCGTGGGGGCTGTGAAGCTTACCACGTCTGTCTTAGGTACGGTGAAGTTTGCTATAGAAACGTTTTTCACTGTGGTTTCCTTGGTTGGGGGTGGTGGTGTGGTGTAGACATCCAGAGTGATTAATTTATGGTCTGATCTAACCAGTGACGGGTTGAACTCCGGTGTGGAACACCTGTCGCCCATGTTGGTGATGAGCAGGTCCAATATGTTTTCACCTCTGGTAGGGGAGTTTACCAGCTGATCCTGGGCATTTGAGTTGATAAATTCCAGGAAGCGCTGGACCTGCGAGTTTGTACTGGAGTAGTTTTCCCAGTTAATGGTAGGGTAATTGAAATCGCCCAATATCAGGGTGTTCGTAAGGACCTTCATATTTTCCAGTGTCTCCAGAAAGGTGGAGTGATGGTCCTGGGTCATGGAGGGTGATCTGTAACAGGCCACAATTTGCATTGCAGATTTGCCCGATGTTAGTTGCACATGGATGATCTCGGAGGTATCATGCTGCGCCACTAACCTGGAGGTGTAGGTATCCTTGATGAATATGGATACACCCCCTCCCTTTTGTGTTTCGGTCCATGTTCTGTGGCTGAAATGTGTGGTACGAGTTGTAGCCCGGTAGTGCTGGGGTGCTCTGTGGAGCTTTGAACCAGGTTTCAGTTACTGCACAGATGTTGACGTTCTCCATACAGAGGAGTGCTTCGAGCGCGTGGATTTTGAGATTTAAACTCCTGGCGTTGAGTAGCATAACCCTCATTTTTTATTTGTGCTATTTACGGAGGTGGGTTTGACTTTTGAGCATTGCCTAAAAAAGGCACTATGGGGGCAGCAAGACCTTGACCAGTATTCGAAATCCTAGGGGTAACAGGTGCAAGCTGTCTCTTGCGAAGCAACGAGGCTTGTCGTGCATGTCATCCCAGACTGACAGACACTGGATCCCCTTTGAATGACACCAGAAACTTAGCCAATTGTTGAAATTGATATTTTTTTCTTTATACTGTGGTATCATTCTTGGTGAGGGCAGGATGCTACTCAGGGTCAGAGTCATACCCGCCTGGGCTACATGATCAGAGAACTCTTCCATGTCTCTTTTCATGCAGTCCAGGAAGGTACGTCTCAGGTTATTCACACCAACATGAACAATGACAATTTGTACTTGTTCTGGAGTGACCTAAGTGCGTGTGTTATGTGGCGGATTCCGACTCCCGACAGGCAGCTAACAGTAGCCTTCTCCTTGTCCAGCCTAGTGACTGGGACGTCAGTGTGCCTGACTATAGAGTCGCCTATTACTAGTATGTCATTTCACCTTAAGGGCTGTGATTGTGCAGCACACTGATTTTGTGTTTTATGTGTTGTCTGGTTTGTGACGGGAGTTACAGGTTTTTTGGGTGTCTGCTTTGGAGGTCTCTGATGCTTTCGCAGGTTTTTATTTAGAGCCTCCGAGTATGATTTTGTGTATTTATGTGTATTTTTTGCCAGTGCTGGTTTAGTATGTCTATGTGAGGCTGGAGGTGTGGTGCAAGTGTTGACCTTCTCCTCATGACTGCCTGTTCCAGTCTTGGGTGGAGAGAGCTTAGCCTCCAATTTAGCTATATAATTGCATCTCTTGCATATGTTAATGATTTGTGGTAAGAGAGGGTTGTCTGTGTACATGAAGCAGTTGTAACATTGCCTCAGCATACCCAGGTTCAACCAGCTGGACTGAAGAGTATACCTGAAATTCCCTTTTGGTCATGCCTGACTAGCTCATGCTTAGTCGCTTGGTTGGTGAGGGATGAATAATGAGCCTTGCCCTGCTGGGCAATCAAGTGTCGGGGTATATTAGTGCTTGCTATTCGGTCTGAGCAAGTGCTGGACTGTAGGATGCTTTTTAAGTGCTTAGGTTGAGAGTTACACTACTTTCAAGGGAAAAACTGAAGAGACGACTTGGTGGAGCCGGGAATAATTTAGCCCTAGCTAACCGGCGCTGCCGGGACGTGCAAAACCATGCAAACGTGGTTTTTACAGCAGGGAAATGAAAGAGATAGAAATTAACTCAAAATGGCCTATAAACTACTAACTTCTGGCCTGGAACCACTCCTCCAGGGACAGATGACTGTTCAAAGCGCCCTCTCTCCCAGGTGAAGAGAGAAACCTCCTTCTATCCAAGTAAGGTATGGGCAACTCAGAAACTTGTAACACAGCCCTGAATTCAGCACTAGCCTGAAAACTGGACTATACTAGCATAGAAAGGTGGGAAACAAGGAAACTTTTTTTTAAAAGATGAGGCAAAAACAGTAAGATATACAATTAAAACAGCTTTAGATGACTACAAGCAATCAGAAAAGGCTTTTATACAAATTACTCAATTAACCAGTAAAAAAATATAAAAACTGAGCCTGTTCTTGTAGTCTTCAGACAAGTTCTAACTGCACACTCCTGCCACTGGGGTGCAGGGGAACCTTCTCCAAAAAAGAAGGCCTGGATTAGTGCTCAAGTTATACAAATAAAGCTAGAGTCAGCAGGTCTGAATCTAGTTTATGAGACAGCAAGCAAGGCACACCAATTTCAGTAAGAAACAGTTCAAATATGCAGGCACTATAAGTCTCTAACCAGAAATTCCCAGCTCAGAAGGGCAGAGTCCAGCCTCTCCTCCCACAAGAGTGCAGACCACAAACCTTCTTAATGTAAAATGACTGGCCTGAAGCCCACGTACTTAAACCAGAACTAATACACTTTTAGAATAACAGACACTGAGCCTTCAATCAGCAGTTCCCAACTTAGAAGGATGTAATCTCTCTCTCTCTCTCTCAATTCTTTTTCTCCTTGCCTCCACAGTCCACCAGCATTCCCCCTTTCTTTTATAATGAACACCAAGGAACTTACCCTAGAATCTGACCTTGGCTACTCCCCTGCTCCCTTCATAACGTTATGTTATTCCTTTTTCCTGGTTTTGTATTAGGTGCCTTATTTTATATAAAATTACTACTGTTTCTCAGTCCTTCCCTTTTCTGTAACTTCTGAGCAGCTTATAAAAAGCCACCTTCATATCCCAACTCTGTTGTGTCACTGAGACACATTTCCGGGATACTAGCAATGCTCATCCTCCTCTTGCATCACTACTTCCATCTCCCATTGTCCTACTATGACACCCTATGTTGTACAGTAATTCTACTCAGCCTAGATTTAGAGTTACACTTGTTTGTTCACCTGCTGCTGTGCTACAACTATCAATTTTGTGCAACCACTTTGATAAAATTCTTGGTTATAAAACTTCTCCTGTAAATAAAGGGTACAAAGCAAGAAGCAGCTTTAGATGAGCAACAATATTCCTCAAGGCATAAGCACTCACTCAGTACATATGGACCACACATACATTTTACATATACACACGAATATGTATACATACCATAGCCACTTAACATTTGTACACACACACACACACACACACACACACACACACACACACACACACACACACACACACACACACACACACACACGTGCACCCCAAAGGACACCAATAAACCCAGCCTTGGAATACCTATGAATCGATACATCTTTGTAGTAAGGTAGGAAACCATAGGCCCTGAACTCATCAGTATGACTTTAAAATGCTGTGGGAAATCAAGAGATCCAGCAACAAATTTCTGTAAAAATGTATCTTTTTCATCCATATACCACACAACTTACAAATTCACCAATACAAGTTAGTGCACAGTACCATGGAGAATAACATTGCTCAATATGTGTTATGTAACTGCAGCATCTTCGATCCTACACAATTTACAGGTTTGAGCAGGTCTACATTATATAAACAAACCATTAAACTGTCGACTCGTCTTTGATCGACCCCTATTTCTCGAAGCTGCACAACAAACGGCCAAATCATTGATTTCTTTCCAAAGGAAAGAAATCGGTTGGCCGCTCTTATCTGCCCTTTTCCCGACTGCAGTGTGATCTCAGAGTTAGTATATTTAGTTAGGGGGGTATCGGGGGGGGGGGGTGAAGCCACCCACTAGTGTTTGTTGTAATGCAGTGTTTGGGCTACCGATTTCTTTCCCTTGGAAAGAAATCAATGACTTTAGGGATCAACGTTGTGCAGTTTTGAGGAATAGGGGTTGATCAAAGGTGAGTTGACATTTTAATGGTTCGTTTATATAATATAGACCCATTTAAGCCAAGCTTATGACCTACTAGCCTTCAAGAAGTTTCACTGTCATAAGCCCATGATGGTATTCTATCTGCTACATGTGTATCATAGAGGGTTATAAATGAGTCTCGATTGTAATGGGTTTGAGAAATGGATGCCAAGCAACTCGCCTCAACAGCAAATTTTGAGAGGTGAATCTTGGCATCCATGTCATGAATACATAACAGGTTATGATCGGTGAGACTCGATCATAACTCTTTGCAATGCATGAATTTTGCCTACTGCATGAACTTGTTCTTACAGGAAAAAAAAATGCCAAAGTGTTTTACTGGCTTTGAAAACCAGTAAAAGAATTAGCAAGTGATGTCACAGACAGCACGTAAGGAAAAAAAAAATCAGCCCTAATTTAATTAAGTTACTTATAGCCTTATGTCAGCAAATGTAAGTGGACACAGAAGGAAAGGTATTCAGGGACCACTGAAAGTGTAACAAGGCTTAGGGGGTGTGTAACACATCTTTGAAAGTGCCAATACAGTTGGGTCTTGCCCTACAGCAGTGGGTAACAGGTTTATCTTTTTTCAGTTTTGGAGAGTAATCTTGGTGCTCCATGTACTAGAAGTTTAATTTTGAAGAAGAAAGTAAATGTTTAATTGCAAGGGGAAACTCATTCCATACTCCTAGAAGGAAGTGTGGAACATCTACTATTTTTTTCTTTCTATTACTGTTCTTAACTTTTACGATCCTGTCTGTAAAAAAGTATCTTCAGGGCGCAGACTTTACAGCGGAACTACATCACAGAATGCCTTATGGACCAAGCTAATTCACCAGACATCACCACTAAATAACCTAAAAGAAACAGAACATGACAATTCCTGAAGCTTTTCCAACTCTAAGATTTGCTTACTAGCAAACAATAATACTTTTTCTATGTTGTTTCAGATGGTTTGTTTGAACAGTAATGTCTTGATATCGATGTGGTAACAAAATAGTAAAGTGACCTCTGTAGTAATTATGCAAGCCCTTGTTGTCAAAGTTTAAACCAATGTCTATGGTTATCCAAAAAGCATTAACAACAGTTTTATTTTCTATCATTGGACCACATATTTTTGCAATATTAAAAGCGCACTCTTTTTAATAAGACTAATGATGCTACATTTAAGGAAATTAAATGAGATCATTATTACTGAACCAAGTATGTATTTTTGTTAATTTGTCTTTACCTATATGACTATGCTACCAGATTTAGAATTCTTAGCATATTTTATTATCACATTTACAACTAATAATCTGAAAAAACTGACCCCCACTTCACAGCCTTGTGGAAGACGAATAGTAATCATAACTTGGATTAACAGGTAACCATCCTGACTCGTTGCAACCTGCTACTCAATTAGTCTTTTACTTGATAAATTGCTAATCTGCACCTATTTCAACATCATGTCCTTAGGAAGGATTGTGCTGAACGTGTTAGCGAGGTCAAGTTCAGCAGAAAGCCCTGTCAGATTGTCAAATGCTGTTTTTACCTTTTCAAAGAAGGCAAAAGAATTCAAAGCGTATCTTATCTTACCAAAGAACTGCCACCCCCTTCAGATTCCAAATTGGGACACATGCAGATGTGGCCTAAATAAATTATATCACAGTGGGTGTGACCAGGATAAAATAACTGTGAAGAAAACAATTACATGAAGTGGAGGGGGGGTCTGAGGGCTGTCAGGCCCCTGGAAGACATGGGGTTCCAGATGGTCTGTGGTTTATTTTAGAATTCCTGTCCAACTTTTTGATCCAAGTAGTGATATGTTCCTCAACAGAACGACTCATGCTAGAAGCTGGGACAGACAAAAAGTCACATGCCAATGTGAACAACACAACAGAAGAGGCCCTTGATGCAATTCTATGCAACCATCCATTCAGAAAGCTGCTAATGGAAAGATTATTGGGAGCTAATTAGTATGCACTTCATAAAAATCTCCTTAACACATAAAAATACGATTGTAAATAACTCCATGTTGTGGTTGCTAAAGGAATTTTGTACTTCACCTATTACACCTAAACATATGGTTTGTTACCCATTAAATATTATTATTAGTTATCGTAACTTTATATTCATGCAACTTAAGTATAGGGAATGGAATTTTATTGTATTCCCTATAATGTATACTCAGGGTATGCTTATGTCATCTACTTCTGAAGGAGCTCATTTAGCTATAGATAATGATCTTTAAAACAAGAATTTGATCTAAGAGAAACTTGCTGGTTAGAGGTTCAGATCTTTAGACAACATCTCATTGATAGAATAGATCTAATGTCTATAACAGTTAAAGAATCTATTCCAAAACTGATTGATTACTTGATATTAAATTTACAGCATAAAGGTAAACTTTCATATATACATAAAATTATCAGACAAGAAACTTTTTACAGTGTAGATTCATACTGGAATTATTTCACCTCTATTAATGGGGACCCACCATCTCAACAAGATAAACAATATATATTGGAATCTGCTTATAGAACTACATCTTCCATTGTCTGGAGACTTTATACATGGAATTTTTTACATAGATCTTTTTATACACCTTTGATGAATAAAATAAATAATAAAGATAATCGATGTAAGAGATGTAATGTAGAAATTAATGCTGACTGGGCTCATATGTTTTATGACTGTATGAAGTTGAAAGAATACTGGAAGTCAATTAATGAATTTTTGCAGGCTCTTTTTACAGATAATTTCATTATTTCTAAGTCTCTTATATTATTCAACACACCTGTACCTCAATGTGTTAAAAAGATTAAGCTTCCCTTGTTATGGTCTATCCTAGCAGTGGCCAGGAAAATAATAACTAGAAATTGGATTTCAGATACACCTCCTTCGCTCAATGAATTTAAAAATGTTATGAATATAATGTGCCATATGGAAATAAGCACAATTAGAATGAGAACAACTAGAAAAACATCATATTATATTGTATGGGATAATTTACAAAATTTGTTAAAAAAATTCTAATTTCAATAGCATGGTATTTTAGTTTAATTAATTGATCTGATTGTAGTGGATGTCTTTGTAAATACTTTAGTTGTTTTGTTGAATATTATAATAATACCTATTTTTAATTACTTGTATAAAATTGTTATGATATTTCTCTTATGTTAAAACAATAAACCTGTTTTGAAAAAAAAAAAAAGAAAGCTGCTTAGTAACCTTATAAACATTCCTCAACAAACACTTTAAACACATATACATTAACAGAAAAGAAAACCCACAATATGTTTCATTGGTTTCATGCAGTAACAATTACGATTTACTGCAACATACAAATTGATCAATTCCTGCCTTCTCAAACTTCACTTATCTTCTAAGCATTATTTTCATGGGATCATAGGAAGTTACTAGGCTAATGGCCCTAGGGCCCACCTATGGCCCCTGTCCAAGAGGGACACAGGTGGAATCCTTGGGGTAAATTTGTGGTCACCCATAATCGTCCAGACTATGTTTGAAGAGGGCCACTGAGGTGCTCTGTTTGACATGAAGTGGGAGTCTGTTCCAAAGGTGTGGTAACCTCTGGGAGACAAACATATCCCTCCAGCAGGTTTTATTAATGTCACATACCAGGTTTAAGGTCTTTAGAGCAAGTAACCCATGTACCACTTGACTTGCGGATATAAAGCATTTCCAATAATGCAGGGTCAGAGATTGCCTTATATGCAAGGCAGAGTTCACCTATGAGCAGTCTGTATGAAAAAGAATAAAGTGATAGTGATTTCAGATGATCCCCACAGGACAGATGGTGAAGCTCTTGAACTTTCCTTGTCTGGAACCTTTGTGGTTTCTCCAACTGCTGGAGGTGCTTAGAAAGGTACACACCAAAAGGGGCATTGTACTCAATTATTGGCCTGAGGAGGAAAGAGTACAGGGAGGTTATAACTTATTTTTTGTCTTACTTTCCATGCATTATTTCCACAAACTCCATTTACATTTTTTTATGTAATTTGCTCCTTTTTTTTCTAAAAATCCCACCTCCAGTTCTTTAATTGACTTTTAAAATACAGTACTTCAATTACAGCTGGCTGAGATTTTGATTTCTATTTTTATAGTATTTTTTTGTTTTGTTTTTTGCAGCCAACAGCGTTGCACTTAGTAAGGCCTAATTATGGCTAGGCATTTTAGATTGTGTGTCTTAGCTCAAAATAATTTCCTTCGTTATCGATATTTGCTCCCACAACATGTCTCTAATGAATTTTAGAACCTCCTACACTAAAAAAAAAAAAAAAATCTCAATTACATCTCTTTCCCAATACACCTCCAGCATTTGCTCTCTACCCAAGGAAAAATTCTGTACAAGGGCTAGAAATACCAATATAAACACTTCAAGCAAAAATCATTAGCCATCTGACCTCTGTTGTATACTTGGGAACCCATACAGTTGTTCTCCCATTCTTCCTCTGTAAATTGCCTTTCCAGTCTCTCTGCCCAATCTTTTCTAATGTATTCTAATCGATTCTTACAGTTATCATGAAGAATTTTATAAGACATCTGTTCTAGACTCAACTAAAAACTATACCAGTGCTGGTCTTTCACTTGTTTTCTACACTTCAGCTACCCAGCATTTCTCATCTATACAAACATTAAAAAAAAGCATTCAAATAAAACATGCTGGTATTTTAACTGGGGGGAAAAAAAAAATCACTGGTCCCATACATTAACATTCTAAGTGCACAATCCTTTCGAGGACATGCAACTATACAAAGCAGTAGGTAATTAGACAGGGCAATGGTTTGTGCAGCATCTAGCTTAACAGTACTACACAGTACTACACTTCCTCAGTGATATTGAATTATCAACCTTCCAGGACATTAGCCAGACAACTAAAATGCTTAATAACTTAGGTGTCCTGTACTTCTGCTATCCAGTCATTCACCTTATGCAAATGAAGTGATGATTTGCAGGTTAGTGCAAAGGTGTTATGACTGCATTTCAATTTTCAGATGGCCTTCTTTAACCACAAGGGTGTAATGGATGGGCTTTATTAAAATACCCAATGACTTACGTTTGAACTTACTGCATGCCCTAGATTTTGGTGTCATGTTTGCCAGAAACTACTTAGTATATGTCAGTGGTTGCAGTCTTGAGATTCTAGTCAGCCAACATTATTACAGTAATTGTTAGTAGCTTTAAATGTTACGTTTGTCTGTGCTGTGAAATGCTGCGTTAGGGCATTTTGGAACAGATCAGTTCTTTAGTGATAAGTTTCCAATTTGTGTAACAAATTACACCCTCACTAGTTGCTGAAAAAGGACTGCATTTACTAAAACAGATACATTCCTGCCTCATCATAACAGAATATGGCGTATGCGATTGGCTGCTCTATTAATAAACTTTGTGCAGATTGTGCTCAGTTTGGCCATATGGGTTTTACCCTGCAATGCCTACAAATATGACACTATTTATTCGCCTCCTATATCTCAAGCTCTTAACTCTCCCAATCCTAATTCCACTAAACTTGTATACACTATCCTGCTGGGTCCATCTCTCATCTTCTGTCACTCTTGTCTTCCTCCCAGGACACGCCACACTGCCCTTCTTCTGAATCTATCACACTGCACCCATTTTGCATTAATTTCCTTCTCGCCTTCACTCCTCAGTCACAGAACTGTCTGCACATATCCCTTTGTCTATACAGACCCCATACTCACATTTTTCCATTCTCCCTCTATCCTGCCTTTACCCCTCCCACTCTGCCTTCCTCTATCACTCATGCTTCTCCATTACTTAAAACAGTCACACAAATCTAAATCCCAGACTTGCTCTCCCAATTCCCCCAACTCTACATATCCACAAACTAATCATTTTTCCACAAAACACAGCAGCATCTCATCCTTGCATAAACCTCTTTCTCCCTCATGCAACCCCCCCCCCCGAATCAGACTAGGAATGCATATGCAGTGAAATGTCCAGTAGCATATCCCAAGGGGCTCTTCCACATTGCATCTGGACTTTAGCCTCCCAACTTTGTTAGTGGCCAGTCGATACAACAGTCACTACTAAACAGACTGCACTATACACACTTTCCACTGATGCCTTAGCTGTCTCAGCTACACTGAAACACACCACAAGATGAGTGGAGTTACTGCTATCAGCCCAATCTCTTAAGGCTTACACTATGTTCAAATAGACAACTGCTTGAAGTATCCACATAACTGATAATAACCAATGTAAGCATCTATGTTCATTGAAACAACCATGCTGCAAAGTAACCACCCATATGACCTTGCTAGTGAATACACTATGAAGTGTTACTGTAAACCTGTGCTGTGCTTCTGGTTATAGATCTCTGCATCCTCGCTCTGCCCAACAGCTAAACTCTTCTACCTCCCACTTGTACGGTTGCTCACTTGAGCTTATTCTCTAGACAGTGCTCCTCTCCTTGAGGCCTTACTGCAGCTTCTGAAGGCTTCTACTTATTCTGCACTATGTACCATCGCCCCTGCCAATATCCTCCACATTACTCTAAGTCTATTACCTTTCAGTGCTCGTTGGGCCACCCCCCTCTTTACACATTTTTTTTTTTTTTTTGAGAGAAACACCTTAGGGATATGTAACCTGGGTCAGTCTGCTATGCTTGGGCTTGTTTCACTCACCCATCCCAGCCACCAAATTCTCTCAACACTAATAGAACAGACACACTACACTCTCACACATACAAGCTAACTGCTTTCTAGGACACCTCATCCTGGACACTCCCTCTTCCTCTTACGTCAACAGCTACACAAATCATATAACAGCTTGCATTCTGTCTATCCTTCCTACCTAATATCTCTCCACAGTAACCTATTATTCCACTTCACCCCAGCCTCCCTATTTACAGCTCTACAAACTCACACTAAAACCTTCTTATAGTGCCCCTATTCTCCTGTAGACTATCTTGGAGCACCAAATCACTCCATACTCTAGCACAGTCTTGAATTGTCTCACTATTGTTCCAACAAGAAAATCATTAAACTATAGATGTCATTAGTATTCAAACATTCTTCCTCTAGCAATACACCACCATGCTCTTCAGATATTTAGCCTCCCTTCCACAATTTTATTTCATCCTACAACACACACCTAAACTCAATGGCATTCATTACACACAAGAGCACTCATATCCAATCAACTCTTCCACACACACCAATACCAGAATTGAGCACATATACATAATATTAACGAACTGTGATGGCATTCATCCCAATCCAAGGTTCAAGATCAATACTCGTACAACACATTATTCACTACCATCTAAGCATACAAAATATTCTTCGCTGAAACTATGGAGACTAAATACAAGAAGCCACTGCATCAACGTTACAGATCTCATCTCTTAGATATTCTCAAATGAGATGGACTGCCTCATCACCAAAACATGACTCAAACCCCACATTACAGATAAGGAAATAATTCTACAAGGTTACAATGTAGTTGGATTAGATCACAAATCAAAACAGTCAGGAGGAGTAGAAATTGCATAAGCCACGCCATCTCCGTAAACATTGATCAAGTACCTCACCCAACAACTCAGGAGTACAGAGTTCATCTTCTCTCTCAAGCCACAGGGAAACAACCCATTAGACATACTAGCCCTATAATGTTCCACCCAATAACAAAAGCATACCATTTATGGAAAACATACTGCCCTGGCTTAGCATTAGCATCTTAACTGAAGTTATACTACTACAAACGTCAATACAGACTGGGCAAGTACTTCATCAGAAATTACAAATCAGTCCATTGACCTACTTTGGATTCAGTCTGCAAAGCAGTATATGAACCAGACTCAACAAAACAGCAATAGGTTGTCTATTCTACCCTGGCTTTTAACAAATGATCCCAGCCAAATACTACAAATTGACATTGCACCCAATTCATTAAGTGATTACCATCAGACACTTGTCCGATAAAGTCTCACCAAAATCAAACCCCACTACTACAACCTACTAAGAAATCAAATCAAATTTAATACTGAAATTTTCAAGTCAATATTTTCAATGATGCAACTGGACCCCCCCCCCCCCGCCATTAACACTCATCCTAAATAACACTGTTGTGCATTTCAACAACCAGTTTGTCAACATACTAAATACACAACCCCAGAAAGAAAAAAAAAAAGAGTTAAAGCTAAACCTGACCAAGTGCTACCCACAAAACTAAAGTCATCATGACAGCAAGGGGCATATCCTGGAAACTGTAGCCAACAAAACATCCCATCACCTAAAAAATATTGGAAAAAAATTAGGAAAAAGGAAATATTAGCAGATAAGACTACTATAATCTGCAAGATGCCTATCAAAGCAGTTCTGACCCACTGTAAATCATCTTTTCAAGCCAGGAAAGGCTGTCCACCTCAGGCCATTTCTAACCCTTACTAAGTAACCGGTGAAACCTTTAAACAGACATTTTATTACAGCCAGGAGCTCCTCAAGTCAGAGACTATTACTAAAATCCCCCCTCCCCATGAAACAATCAAAAGTTGCACATCATTCACTTTACAAACATTTCCCTCCTCCCTAATAAAGAAGCTACTCACAAAACTTAAACCGACAACAGCAGCAGAAGATAATCTACTTATCGAGTAGCCAGTCCAAGATCCATAATCATTACCCTCTCAATTAAGGAATCCTATGTGCTAGCACTATAGAAACACTCTTAGCATCAACATCCCTCTCACAAAGAGGTTATCACAGTCAACCTATTACCATCCTTTCTCCATTATCCAAAACTCTAAGAAAATGCATCTATAACCCAGTCCTAAAGTACGTAATGGCAACCTTCTTCTATCCCATCTCAACACATTTTTTGAATAAATCACAGCACTGAATCTAGTCTAGTGTGCTACACAGATGCCATCAACAGCAGACGGAAGCATGGAGAGCTTGCTTCCTCTATTTATTGACTGCTTCATGGCATGCAATACAACGTCCCATTCACTGCTACTCCACAAGCTATCTGCCATGACAAACCACAAATCTGTTCAGCAATTACTGCTCCAAAATTTCTAATGGCATAAAATATTAGCACTCTTCCTTCTCCATGCCAGTTCAAATAGGCATTCACTAGGGTTCCATTCTAGGAAACTTACTTATATGCAGCTATAGATCAAACCGTCCTCATTCAATATGCTGACAATTCCACTATCATATGCTCAGCTACTTTCCTAACCAAACTATAAACCGAAACCCAAGAATGCTTGCATCCACAAAAACCTGGCTAACCAATGCACAGCTTCTACTGGAAAAGCAAATACATGCTACTTCTCTATACATAATCTTATGATACAAGTTCCTTCTCTATACCATCATCAGATTAAAGCAAGACAGAAGTAATCTCCCATGTAAAACTTGCATCATAACTGATGACAATTCTAAATTTGACCTAAACAAGTACATTACTCAAAAAAACATAAATATGGTCTCCTATATGTTACAAAATCCATCCTGACTAACCCAAAAGCATCTCAACAGTCAAAAACCTAATATTTCCCAACCTGTTATACGTATCCTTAACACTAACAAGGCTTCATGCCATTCAACTACAAAAATTAGAATAATGTTACAAAAAACATGCAAGATTTGCTTCAAACTCATCATAAAGGACACATTCCTGCAAAGCCTTTGAGCAAATAAATGAGCTAAATCATAAACAATGGACTTGATTACACACAAATGCAAATGTTTAAAATTGCACAGAAGACACTACATATCACTCACAATGCCCACTCACAACAAGTTGCCTCCAGTGGTTTATGCGGTCTAGAAAACTAAAGTCTGAAAATAAATTCCCCGACTAAAATTCAAAGATCCAACAACACCCATGCTGATGCCCTTTATTCCCAACTACACCTCAAAACCCTGGATTAGCTTACATTTATTTTATTTTTATTTAACATTTGTTGACCGGGAATGTCCGACTAGGTTCCACAGAGCCTGTTTTCAGCGGAGGCCCGGGGAGAAACGCTCCAGATGCATGTCTTTGGAATGCATCTTTGAATTTACATTCAAACGTAAAATAATCTAAAACACTTAACAGATTAAAACTAACACTCAAATACTTTTTCATTCAAAACAGTATGTTTACTGTGTGCACCCAACTCAAGAAACAAATCAATCTATAACTCAAGTGAACTAATTACTCATTTTACAGCATCCAGCTTACTGAAACTCACCCATAATCATTAATTTGCCACCTAATAAACATCTTGCATATAATAAAAGTGCCATCTTCAAACACTTTAGTAAAATAGCCATCATAACCTCTCAGCTGTTCAGGATTTCACAGAATGCTCACATATCTGCCTCATATTTTTCTTCTGTTCCTTGCAAAATGTGTGGCTTGCTGGCAAAGTAAATTCTCGGTTAACCAGAACTCAAGCAACTGGCAAAAAATATCGAGGAAATACAGTACAATTTTCATGTGTTGCACTTTCTGTCCCCTCCCATGCATAAACATACATTATGTTTCTGGAGTTTTTAAATTCCCTCTCTCCCCAGCCTGAGAACAAGTAAAACCAAACAAATAGTACAGGGTATAGTATTAGTCAGGCCTATTTTTAACAGTAACTTTCAAGCAATCAGAAACTACAGTTATCCAGCACCTACCAATCCCCATGGGTACCGGTTAACTGACAGTTTACTGTACTACACGGTAATCTCCATGTGTAGTACCTCGCACTCAGTTCTGCGCAGCTTTGGGCATGGAGTGGGTGTGACGTACATGATTGGCAGGGGAAAGTAGAGTATGAGTGACAGTCACTGTAGGTTACCATTTCAGTATCAGTAAAAAGCGCAACTAAGGTAGAAGCCACCTTACAGAATTTCACTTTCTGGCAACATGAAAACTTATTCTTGTAGCACTTCTGCTGCTTATCCTGTTTCACATTTAGGTGTTTCAAAACTTAGCCAACATATTTTAACACACAAAAAGGAACAGATTTGTACCTTCGACTCAAGCAGGAGTGATTTTCAGTAGGTGATCATTCAACTCCCCTTTAGCTACAAGCCTGCACTAATTGAGCACTCTGATATAAAATGTTGGTACTTTTCAGTTCAGAACAATCTCCAAAACCACTCCTGGGTTAGTAAAGGTCAAACTGCAACATAGCTGTCACCTTGAAAGATATTGTAAAAAAGCTATTTTCTGTAATTAACTGAGTCTCAGAAGTTTGAACCTAACTTGTTTGTATGGTTAACATCACATGGAGATTATAAGCAGCGTTGCATTAAACGGAAAGCGACCATTACAAGTGTTGCCCCGGTAACTCTCCATAACCACTACTATGTTAGCAAAAGTCAATGCTGCAACATAGCAGTCACCTTGAAGACATTGCAAATAATTTATTTTCTGTAAGTAAATTAGTCTTGGAAGCTTGAACATAACTGGTTTGTACAGCTAACATCACATGGGGATTATAAGCAGTGTCACATTAAATGGAAAGCTATAATTACAAGCGTTGCACCGATAACGGAAAAGTACCTTGCGCTTTTAAGACCTTGCGTTTTAAGACATACTATACTCTTCAGAAACGGGGGCAGTAATATGTTTTTGTAACTCTAAATATTATAGCAAACTACTTGCAAGTTAAACATAAGACGCATTATAACTGCACAACCGCAATTATTAATTTGTGAACGTTAGGGGCACGGTCCATTACCCAAACACCACATAACTTAGCTAAAATAAAACAAAACACGTTACGCATCTAAAAATATAAACACACGTACATTTCCTTTAATATTGCCATCTTTCTAAAAATTGCCATCAACCCGCAGAATTGTGCATTAAGTCAAAACTGCTTTTGTTTTGAAAACGTTAACATAAGAGTCGGTTGAGAATGACAGCTTTTACAACACGAAAATGACAACCAAGTTAATAAACTCACAGGCCGTTCTTCTCAGCACCCGCATGTACCCAGTAATTATACTTCAGAAGTAAAGTTGAACAAAAACTGAATAAAATTACAAGCTTGACTAAAAGTAACGGTATGGCAGGAGCAAAATAAATATTCATGCGGGCTTGGGCTGGAGGCGTGTTCAGGGTGGGATTTGCTACTGCGCATCCTGCGTGGTACTACACAATCCAATGGCAATACCTTAAGCAAATTTACTTGAGTCAGTGAGAACAATACTCAAAATCTGTCCTTAACTACATAATTTACTGCATTAGTTTCTCCTGGTAAATACAGCAAGGATAACTTACTTATGAGTAAGATTCACTTTACTGCTAAATTAAAAAGGATAGTATGAAAAAATATAACCAAAAGTAGAGAGCAGAAAATTCTTAAATTTAACAGTAAAATATCCAAGACTGTGTTACACTTAGTTGGATTTATGAAAGTATGACGGCTACGAGTTCTACAGACCTGAACCTTTTTTGTGACTCTAACAGAACTTGCTACAGAGACAGTTTTGTATCACAAAGGCTACCTCGTCTATGAAATAAACTTCCTAACTTCATAAGGCCCGTCACTCACTCTCTTCAAAAAGAATTTGGATAAATGGATGAGGAACCTTAAATTCACTCCTGGGGTACTACACATGTCCTTCATGGACAGAGACAGTCTGTAAAATGACTCAAGGCTCTAACACCCAAAGATCCATTAGCCCGATATTACCCCATCCCATATCTGAAGACAGCAGTTAGCGTTGCCGCCTCACAGCAATAGGTTCTCCGGTTCGATCCTCGGCTGGGGTGCCTTCTGTGCAGAGTCTGCATGTCCTCCCTGTGGTCATGTAGGTTTCCTCTGGGTGCTCCGGTTTCCTCTCACATCCCAAAACATGCTGTAGGTGGATTGGACACTGTAAATTGGCCCTAGGTATGAGTGCGCGTATGTGTGTGCCTTCTGTGGAAGGTTGGGCGCCGGGCTGGCAACTAGACACCATAAACCTCCACTGCCAATAATGAATGGACAGGTGATCCGCTGTGTTGACCCCTAACAGAGAAAAGCTGAAAGAAGAAGGATAGTCATGTCCTGGATATTATTGGCTAGGCTTGTAAATCCTATTATGCCATTAGCCTAGTAATCAGCTATGAGAGACTGTATGCCCACAAAAAACTTAGATCAAACAGTTAACACAATCAGCATATTTAAACTCCAGACATAGAGCAAGAGTTTGGAGTGAATCCGGACTGATAAAGCAGTAACACTAACCATCATGCCACCATTAATTTTACATTCTCAGCATCTTTACTACTAATCATTCTGCTTTCCTTTCAGAGTGTGGTGCCTTTATAAATGACTCCATTGCTTGAACATAATTTCCAAATGATTTAGAGCAAAACACACCCGCATCAATTTAAAGTTCATCCAAGAGCAGTGATTTATGTACTAACTCTGGACTCCTGGTACATCACATCAAATAGCACCACACAATCTTTCCAAGACAACATACAGACACATTGTTTAATGAAGAAATAAAACAAAATAATTCAGACATGTTTGATACCTGAAGCTCAACAGGGCAGAATTTTACGTTACACCATTAAACTTTCTAAACGCTTCTCAAGAAATACAGTATCAGGATGAACATCTGGTTTGCTTTGTGCCTACCATAACACTACTCCCTATTAAATATTAACCCTTTGCAATTTCAGAATAACCTAAATAAAACAAGACCTTGTTGAAAAGTAATCATTTTGGAAATCTATATGACGCCTTTGCCACCCAACTAAGCATCTTCCAACACAGTACACTATGATCCTCTGGCAGGGAGAAAATCCTTGCCACTTCCTCCAAATAAACCAAGGTCTCACCGGACTTCTTCCAAACCAGAAGGGGGTGTCGGATCCTCTATTCTACAAGCAATGATTCCACAACTCAGCGACAAAACCCATGAAATGGGGAGAAGGGTCATTAGATTCAGGCCACAATTCTTAGTTCAAATTAAAAACTGGAAACTAATGAAAATGTGCACTACACTTTTGTACTACTAGGCTACTGCAACTATCGTAATACAGGGAGTCAAAAATAATTCACAGTCAGTACACAATGTGAAATAAGCAGAATTAAACAGGACACTAGGGGAAGTAAGACAGAAAAAGGCATATATTAACTTCAGCATTATCTAAAGTACACATAGGACTACTGGGTTACGTTTCCAAACTAAAAAATACCCTTACGGAAAACGTTATTATTTTATTAATGCCCATCATATCAGCCTTTCTAACAGTTAAAGAACATTACCAAATCTACTACTAAAAATGTCATAATATCAAATGCATAAAAACCTCAATATAACACAACCTTCAGAATCACCTCGGGAGGACCGGAAGTTATTTTACCATGCGGAAGCAGCTTCGTTTTCAACACCGGCCAAAAGAGTAATGTGGATGCTGGGAATTGTAGGCTAAAGTGTGAGCTTTTCTCCTCCACGTCAAATTTGGGCATAATAACAATAATACTAATAATGTATCTGTTTTATAAACGTCTCCCAGATAATATATTGCTTCTGTTTAAGAGATTAAACATTTTAGGTGATGGTGGGTTTCACGTTTAAAATGTGAACGCAGTTCTGTTTTTTTTTTCCATACCGAAAGATTTTTTTTGTTTGTTTTTAATGTCGACGGTAGTACTGTGGGTTACTAATGTTAAAGCGAATCTACTAAACGTTACCGTTATACTTGTTCATGGGTCAGACAGTTGTCAAAATAAAGCGGCAAGAGTGTTTAGAAGGAATTTAGCTAATTATATTCTGTATCTTCTTATGTCAAAATTTTCGGACCGAGATTATAGTTTAAAATGTGCTTCATTGACTATGCATAGCTGCAGAAGATTACATGCCATCTTGCTGTCTGAGAATTATTGAGAAGATAGAAACTTATGGTTAATTGTGAGTTAGTAGTAAATTGAATGATATTTCGGAGTCGATTGCTATAGTTTGTTAAGCGGTTAGAATCTACGGCTCATGGTACGTGTTGTAGGAGAGCCCCAATAGGCTATATAAAGGACGTTTTGTGGATAGGTCCAACTTTAGATTTTGCACTGTTATATCGAATATTACAAAACGTTAGGTTCTACCGAGATTTGAACTCGGATCGCTGGATTCAAAGTCCAGAGTGCTAACCATTACACCATAGAACCGGTTACTGAATTACTGAAAACCGTCTCCTCTGACCTGCATCGGACTGAGTTATGTTTTCTATTTTGAAATAAGTATGTGAATTATTGTTAGTCATAATGGATGTAACAGTTTTTGCCTGCTTTTAGAAATGATATAAGTACATCAAACAACAGCAAATGATTACGAGTGAAAACTGAAAAGCTTAAAGTGGCAACCTGCAAGCCAGTCAGGGCAATGCCGATAAATATTCCTAGTTAACACAGGAAATAAATACATTTGCAACACGGCTTGCAGTGAGATTTCCCGACTTTATGCAAGCACAGCACCCCCAAGCCACCCTATCTCCCAAAGAGCTACATAACTTTTTCTATTGCTTTTCTAAAATATTTTAAACATTAATGGAAAGTATATTTAAGTGGGGTTCACTCGTTTCTTTAAGATTTCTTTTATTAACAAAAACAACGCATTTTTGTTTGCTTCTGTAACATATGACACAGGTAATCAACAAAATGCGTTTTTTTCTGTAAGGAGTTATTCTCTACTTAATATGACTTAATAGAATACATGGAAGTGATCGAGTAAGCTAAATGAGTAGTAGGTAGTTGCTGATAATTTTAATATACAAACAGCAAGAAATGTAGATGCATTTTTTGCAGAGTAAGACTAATAAAAGTAATCCACGAAAAGCTTATACATGTATGTTATATTCATTAATTTAGAAAACCCAAGCATGTCTGTTTTTGGATTGGGGTACATTTTGCCCTGCATTCCCAAGAAGCTTCTCTCCATCACATTTCTACCATTAATGATACTGGTAATTCTCCTCCCTTATGTCACTGGTTCACTGAAAAAGCAAAAATATGCACTGTCTAGTAATTCTTGGTAGTTTTACTCAAATACGCCTTCAAGAGTCCATCTTTGCAAAACATTTGGAGTAAATAAATAAATAAATGTGATAAACTTGCAGTTACTCCAGTCCACCCTTCATAGCTTTACATTACCAACCCTGGTGGACTAAATTTTAAGTCGACATATCACTGTTCCAAGTCACAGCTGTCACAAATTCCCAAAAATATGCCTGCAAACTGGCATATCCGTGCTCACACAAGCAAACCCTGAATAACGTTGTGCATGATGACTACTTCAACGCATGTGACTCCTGTGTGTTTCCAGATGGAATTATACTGTTGGTGAAAGACCGGCAATGTGATTGCTATTTGCTTGCAAAGAATTGTATGAGACAATAATACTCCAAATGCACTGCACCTTCCCATAACATTTTTTTTTCAGTTGTAAGTTTACAAAAATATCCTTTTGGTCATTTCATCTTGCAGTTTAAGGTTTGCTGAGTTGGTCTTTGAAAGACCAACTTAATAACGACTTCTAGGCAATGATTTTTACTGGCTGTTTACATATCTGTGCATGGGTATTTTTTTTTTTGTCTGTGCTCCTTCAATAACGACTTCTAGGCAATGATTTTTGCTGGCTGTTTACATATCTGTGCATGGGTATTTTTTTTTTTTTGTCTGTGCTCCTTCAATAACGACTTCTAGGCTTGTAGGAGAGCCCCAATAGGCTATATAAAGGACGTTTTGTGGATAGGTCCAACTTTAGATTTTGCACTGTTATATCGAATATTACAAAACATTAGGTTCTACCGAGATTTGAACTCGGATCGCTGGATTCAAAGTCCAGAGTGCTAACCATTACACCATAGAACCAGTTACTGAATTACTGAAAACCGTCTCCTCTGACCTGCATCGGACTGAGTTATGTTTTCTATTTTGAAATAAGTATGTGAATTATTGTTAGTCATAATGGATGTAATAGTTTTTGCCTGCTTTTAGAAATGATATAAGTACATCAAACAACAGCAAATGATTACGAGTGAAAACTGAAAAGCTTAAAGTGACAACCTGCAAGCCAGTCAGGGCAATGCCGATAAATATTCCTAGTTAACACAGGAAATAAATACATTTGCAACACGGCTTGCAGTGAGATTTCCCGACTTTATGCAAGCACAGCACCCCCAAGCCACCCTATCTCCCAAAGAGCTACATAACTTTTTCTATTGCTTTTCTAAAATATTTTAAACATTAATGGAAAGTATATTTAAGTGGGGTTCACTCGTTTCTTTAAGATTTCTTTTATTAACAAAAACAACGCATTTTTGTTTGCTTCTGTAACATATGACACAGGTAATCAACAAAATGCGTTTTTTTCTGTAAGGAGTTATTCTCTACTTAATATGACTTAATAGAATACATGGAAGTGATCGAGTAAGCTAAATGAGTAGTAGGTAGTTGCTGATAATTTTAATATACAAACAGCAAGAAATGTAGATGCATTTTTTGCAGAGTAAGACTAATAAAAGTAATCCACGAAAAGCTTATACATGTATGTTATATTCATTAATTTAGAAAACCCAAGCATGTCTGTTTTTGGATTGGGGTACATTTTGCCCTGCATTCCCAAGAAGCTTCTCTCCATCACATTTCTACCATTAATGATACTGGTAATTCTCCTCCCTTATGTCACTGGTTCACTGAAAAAGCAAAAATATGCACTGTCTAGTAATTCTTGGTAGTTTTACTCAAATACGCCTTCATGAGTCCATCTTTGCAAAACATTTGGAGTAAATAAATAAATAAATGTGATAAACTTGCAGTTACTCCAGTCTACCCTTCATAGCTTTACATTACCAACCCTGGTGGACTAAATTTTAAGTCGACATATCACTGTTCCAAGTCACAGCTGTCACAAATTCCCAAAAATATGCCTGCAAACTGGCATATCCGTGCTCACACAAGCAAACCCTGAATAACGTTCTGCATGATGACTACTTCAACACATGTGACTCCTGTGTGTTTCCAGATGGAATTATACTGTTGGTGAAAGACCGGCAATGTGATTGCTATTTGCTTGCAAAGAATTGTATGAGACAATAATACTCCAAATGCACTGCACCTTCCCATAACATTTTTTTTTCAGTTGTAAGTTTACAAAAATATCCTTTTGGTCATTTCATCTTGCAGTTTAAGGTTTGCTGAGTTGGTCTTTGAAAGACCAACTTAATAACGACTTCTAGGCAATGATTTTTACTGGCTGTTTACATATCTGTGCATGGGTATTTTTTTTTTTTTGTCTGTGCTCCTTCAATAACGACTTCTAGGCAATGATTTTTGCTGGCTGTTTACATATCTGTGCATGGGTATTTTTTTTTTTGTCTGTGCTCCTTCAATAACGACTTCTAGGCAATGATTTTTGCTGGCTGTTTACATATCTGTGCATGGGTATTTTTTTTTTGTCTGTTATCCTTCCTACTATCAGGCCATCATCCCAGCAGTAATCAGAGTGGTTTTCTTTATGCCTTACATTTCCACACTGTTGTTTAAGGGAGGGTGTGTAACAGACAATTGCAATGGCTGTTACTTGTTGTCACAAATGATGTAACCCTCAGAGGTCATGCCCTTTTGTCACACTTGGTTTCACATCTCCAGTCTCCACTGAGGATTTTAGCACAAAAGTTTCCTCCGCAGACACACAAGCCCACCCCTTCTCCTTTGAAAGAGGCATGCAGGCAGTATCTCATCACTCCTCTCTCTCCCACTGCGAGGTCCTTCCGTGTTTAGGTCACTACAGTGTATGTGTTTTTGTGTGTATTAATGAGATGGGGTGGAATGAAAAGTCTCTTTCTTCTAATCTTGTTATGTCATCATTCAGTTTCTGGAGTTGGATTGCTGCGTTAATTGTTGCTACCTCTCTTCATCAGGAGACATATTCCAATTTTCTTCATCAGTCATGCCCAACTTTTATAGGTCTTCTGTCATGTAATCTGTTCATCTCTGGGCTGGATGTTCTTGCCTCTTCTAAATCTGCTTTACCAAATCATATGCTGCTTTCCTGCAGATGTAACTGAACCACTGCAATCTGTTTTCCTTGACTACTGTGCAATTGTGGTTACTTTGATTTTAGCTGTGATGTCTCAAATGTCTTCACCTGTCCCACAGTGTACACCCTACTGTCCAGATCTGGCACTTTATTACCTCAAGTTTCCTCAGCTGATGTGCCTTTCCTGTTTAGTTTTCTGTGCCACAAAGAAACATTGGTAACAGCAGTGTTTTGTACCCATTACTTTTCTCCTTCTTTGACATTCACACACTATCCCTGATACTGTGCTACTTGACTGCAGAATCTATACTTGTAGGCTTGGTCTCATCATTTCCCTTCTCCTCAAATTCAGATGTCTGAAGCTATTAACCTGTTTCACGAGCTTCCCTTCTCTCTCAGTTTTTCAGCCTTTTCTGATTCTTCCATTTACTACCATGGCCACTGACTTGACTGTACTGTTTTATCCTGTGTGTTTCATATTTTTCTCATTCTAGTCCCCTATCATTTGCTAGAATCCCTGTTCAGAGTCTGCTTGTAGTGCCACATTTGCCAATAGTAGCTTTTTTGACCTGTTCTCTCTGTCGTGGATGCTGATGCAGTCTGTCAACACTATGATCAGGAGTGAGCTCAATTTGTACTTGTGTCACCGGATCCTTGTACATAGCCTGCGTTAATTCTGTCTGCTTTTAGGACTCTGAGCCATCACAAGACTGTCCAAATCACCTTTCTTCAGACCTTGTTATATGCTTTCCCCATGACTAGGAATGCCCAGTTCATATTATCATGTCTTGTGACTCAATTATAGAAATATTTATTTGATTTAGGAAATCATTTGTTAATGGTACATGTTGATTTGCACTGAAAATGGAATAACAGAGGCCAGTACGGGGGGAGGGGGACAAAATACAGAAGCAACTGTCTTGTATTAAGGGTAGTAGTCAGAAAAGAATTCTATAAAGATAAGCGACAACTAGGTGGTCAATTGAATTGTTTTTCTCTGTACATTTTTGTTTTTCTGTATGTAAGTCTCTCAGTGTTTTCATGTAAAGTACAGAATATTTCTGTAAGGCAAGAATGTTTACTTTTAAAAGGCAAAATACAAACTACAGTTTCAGTATGTATTGTTTGAAATCAACATATATACAGCAGAGTGTTTCTTCTAGTTATCAAAATGAACTTTAAATTGCAGGCAAAAGAACAGCTCACATAAATGTCTTCATTGCATCCTATAAGCTTTGTGATTTTTGTCTTTGAAAGCCATGCTGTTATCTAAAGCATCCAGTTTATAGCTTACCACTCTGTCCAGAAGTTTACATGGTCAGGGTGAATGCCATAGCTGGTTTAAAAAAAAGTCTTGCATTCTAAATTTCCTTGTTGCAGAATAAATAACTGCAGACATTGTTATGTGTGCATTTCCTACAGCTGACATAGTAAAATATCTTTACAGTCACCATTGTGATTTATATGAAATATTTTGTTTTCATTAGTGATTTATCCATACAGAATATAAATATTGCCTGATTTTTTTTTTTTTTGAAGAGTCCGTGTGTTTTTCACTGGTTCTAATTTCAGTAGTTCCCAAAAGTATAGCAGAAATACTATGCTGAACCACAGTAGAAAAATGTGAAATGCAGAGGTAATGTGACGATTTTGTGTGCTAACTTAGGTTTTACAATACTTTTACTCAATCTTTAGACTAATAGGAGCCCTTCATCGGGAACTGATTAAATTATTAAAGCTAAACAGAGTGCTCTAAAATCTTTAACAACCGGCACTGAAATAACTCTATTTTAGCATAATTTTTTTTACTTTAAAATCAGTATGAAACTGACTAAAAAACTATCTTCTTCTTCATGGGGAGTATTTGATCATTGCTTACAACACCATATGAAACTAATGTCTAGAATATGTACACTACGTCCTTGTTACACAAAAAGTAGCAAGTCATTCTTATTTCACCAACCAATGCTATATTTATGTTAATACATAAGAGTGTGAGGTGTAAAGCCCATCCACTGACAATGGCATTGGGCTGGTTCATGAATCAGACTTGGTGTGCAATTAAATATTTAGGGGAGGGATCAGGATGGCATTCTAAGTGTGCTTTGCACCTAATCATCTTACTAAATATCCCTGAGTGTTTATTGCAAAGATCCTTAGGAGAATTGATGTATGAGTTCTTATATACAGCTAGCAAATCCAGCAGTTTATAGGACTTTTGTTGTTACAGTTTCTATTTGGGGCTATTTCACCTCTACTTAAAAGACTTTGATGAAGCCAGTGTCCAGAATACATGGGGACTAAGTTCTCATTACATCAAAACTAAAACATATTTCTTCTGTGGAAATATATATGTCACAATATATTTATACATATTCAGTCACAGCTGCTAATAGCTAACATGCCTAGTATTTGAACAGTTAATGGGGTGAAGTCAAACTCAGCACACTGCTGCACTGAAACTGCTTAGTCTAAATGGGTGACTGGTTCATGAACTTTTAGAAACCATACATTTACAAGTGTTCACTCCTGTAGCCTGATAGTTTGCATTATTCCTGGTTTCCAATGGAATTGTTGCTTTCAACTTCTCTTCCGAATGCGGAACACAATAAGAACACAATTATGACCTAGACTTCTTCTTTACTGAGTTATGATTAGATCAGAAGTAAGCATCATCTATATTTCACCATAAAAGTTAAGTTGGGTATTCAGAAACACATAGTTTGCTGCACAAACTATTTCTAGCAGCTTTGCACAGTGTGAATCATGCTTCTGATTTAGAGACTGCTGCAGCAGAGTAGCAGTAAGCAGCCAGGGGAAGAACTAGGGCAGTCCAACAGGTATTAATTACTGCATAAAACTACAGCAGTCAGGGGGTGTGGCTAATGCAAATTAGTAATATGATCACACCCAAAATATTTTCTCAGAATTGAAGTAGCACCGTATAGCTTATTTCAAAGCAAAGTAATGAGAATATGCACCATCTTCTTATGTGTGCACCCATTCCTGTCTGTTGCAGAAGTGAAGTAGTAGTACTGCAGTTGTACTTCAAGGCTTTGTGCACGAGGGGAAGTTTAGGCTGCCATGCAGTGAGACATTCCCCTGCAGTACATCTGATTGTGAATATACAGCTGAAGTGAAATTCTGCTACACAAACAAGGCTGTCACAAATTCACAGGGGACATAGAGAAGCATGCACCATAATGCCCACAACTTCAATAACTAAGTATATGTGGACGGCACAGTGGTGCAACATTAGCATTGTCGCCCCACAGCAAGAGGTTCTCCGGTTCGATTTTCAGCTGGAGTGGCTTCTGTGTGGAGTCTGCATGTCCTCCCTCCATTTGTGTGGGTTTTCTCCAGATGCTCCAGTTTTCTCCCACGTTCAAAGACATGTGTATGGAGCATTTCTCTCCAGGCCTCCACTGAAAATTGGCCATGTTCCAAGTTGGACTTTCCCATTTAACAAATGTTAAATAAATAAATAAAATAAATATGGTGGGGGGAGTAATGTCCATTCACCCTTAAGCCACCTAGAGACAACAGGCAGTATTGCAGGCAATGGCATCAGCAGCAAGATGCTTGATGGGCATATCAGTGATGGTGAAAATGCAGTGTAAAATGTATAATGCCTTTATTAATGGTGTGTGTGGACTGTTACCCCCTTCATAGTGTCTAGAGAATATTGCCTAAATCAAATATTGTAACATAAATGTAACTGCAGCAGCATACATTCTTTTCCTTATGAGGTAGGAAACATCTACATGTTGTAGAAGCATATGTACATCAACCAAGCATACACAAGTTCCCTTGCTCCATACATTTGCATATTGAAGCTGTGGGAATGGCACTGTGCTTCTCTATGCCTGAAGTGAACTTGTAACTGTCATGTGTCTCTGCTGCTGAATTTCACTTTAGCCATGTGTCTTTATCCCAATGAACTGCAGCGAAATATCTTGCCATCTAGCAGCCCGAATCTGTGTGTGTGTGCGCGCGTGTGTGTTTGTGTGTGTGTGCGTGCACGTGTTTGTGTGGGTGTGCGTGTGGGTCTACCTGATAATACCGGCAGGCTAAAACACAGACAACAAAATCACCAACACCACAAAACCGAAAAGTTCAAAAACACGAAACATCACATGCCCAATAAACCACAATCCCGACAATCAACAAACAACACAAATCCCCTGTCCAAAAAGCACACACACAACACAAGCACACCAAAAACCTTACAAACCTACACTAAACCTTACATACACAACTATCTATGCACTAACCTTAACCCAAACCCTAACCCTAAGGTCCGCCACTATCGCACACACCTAACCCGCGCACTAACCCTAACTCACTTAACCCACCCCTAACCCTAGAGTCTGTCTCTATCGCACACTCACCTGACCCGCGCCCTAACCCTAACTCACTTAATCCGCCCCTAACCCCACACTTACCTTAACATGTCGGTGTTCTCAGTGTTGAGATGTTCAACTGTCGATAATCTCCGTTGTCGATCTTCCGGTGTCGGTGTTCTCGTCGTTGGTGTTTTGCAGTTTCGGTGTTATCAGTTATTAATGATAGAGCAAAATCCTAAAAAGGGAAGGCATCACTGATCAGTATTAGCAAAAAACTACGGGCACTCATAAAATTGTCTAAGGCCAGCTTCGAGAGACAAATTGCACAGGACACTAAGGATAATCACAAGGCTTTCTTTAGTTATGTTAGGAACCTGGGTGGTAATTCCCAGATATGCTCAGAATTAGTCCAAAATGACAAAAATACACCGAACCCACAGACATTGCCAACAGGTTCAGCGCAAACCCCCCTCCCCCACCAAAAGGGCAAATATCTATCCCAACAGAGTGCTGCACCCCTGACATCTCAGATGCTCAGGCAAGAGCCGCCCTCTCCAAAGCAAAAAACACAGCATCAATGGGACCAGACGGTGTCCCGGGCTGCATCCTACATGAACTCCAAGAAGAGCTAAACCCAAACATAAAACTACTGTTCAATCTCAGCCTTACTAAAGGATATGTGCCCAAAGAGTGGCGTACAGCAACAGTGGTCCTGCTCCATAAAGGTGGTGCCTCAACAGATCCTGGAAACTATAAGCCTAACTAGCTTGGTCTGCAAAGCTATGGAAAGGATCATCATGGACCTCATAAATAAAGATATTGGGGACCTACAGACACTGGATCCTACCCAGTTCGGCTTTGTTAAGGGCAGATCCTGCCTCTTAAACCTGGTTGATTTCTTTGAAACAGTCACCAAGGCCATTGACGAGGGGAAGGTGGTCCACACAGCCTACCTGGACCTCGCAAAAGCCTTCGATACAATACCTCACTCGGGCATTATAGATAAGCTCACTAGCTTAAATATAAACCCCTATGTCACTAGATGGATTGCAAACTGGCTCAAGGACAGAACCCACATGGTTAGAATTGCTGGAGCCATGTCAGACTCCAAACCAGTTACAAGTGGTGTCCCACAAGGCTCAGTCCTGGGACCTCTCTTGTTCGGTATATATTTCTCGGAGGTATAGGCCAACACGGAAGGACTGTGGCTGACCAAGTTCACAGATGACTGCAAACTGGGCACCATAATCTACTCTCCAGCTGACACAAGCATCCTCCAAAAGGGCCTCATAGAAACAGACAACTGGTGCCAGAGCCATGGCCTCAAGCTAAATGCAAAAAGTGTATAGTCATCCCCTTTGGCAAAAACAAAGTGCCCACAAATTACCACATAGGTGGTAATCCATTAAGTACAGAAGAAGTAATTAGGGACCTGGGGACCCAAGTTGATTGCAATCTTTCATTTGATAACCACGTGGCCAAAGTGGTTAGAAAAACATTTTATATAGCCCACCTAATCATGAAGGGATTCACATCTAGATCAGGGGAGGTCATTGTGCTTCTTTACTCATCCTTCATCAGGCCCATAATTGAGTACAATGCCCCTTTTGGGATGTACCTTACCAGACACCTGCAGCAACTGGAAAGACCCCAAAAGTACCTCACCAAGAGGATTAAAGGGCTCAAACAGATGCCATATGCTGCCCGGTTAAAGAAACTCCAGCTCTACTCAGTGGCATACCGCCTGTTCAGAGGAGATCTGTGCCTGACATATAAAGCCATGTCCAACCCAGAATTAATGGACATGCTGCACCTCAGAAAATCCAAATCCCATCGAGCTACACGCTCGAGACTTGAACCTCAGCACTGAAATAAATAGGACATGCTGGAGGGACAGATTCATAACCCAGAGGCTCCCTTCACTCTGGAATAAAATCCCAGTCCAGGTTAGGCAGAGTCCCTCATTGACTCTCTTCAAGAGGAATCTTGATGAGTGGATGGGAGATCGTAGGTTTACCCCGGATATCACTTCTGTGTCACTGTTAGACAGAGGCACAGTATACTAACCTCGAAAAAGGGCATAGCAAAATAAATTTAAAATGGGTGGCGAAAGCCAAACACATTCTGGCTAGGCTTATAAATGCCCTAGGGCAGATAGCCTAGTATGAACCTATGAACCTATCAGGTAGACCCGTGTGAATGCCAGTAGTTGCCTGTGCAACACATTGTGTGGGTTGGTGGGAAACCATTACCATGGCTGGTCCAACAAGACTGTGTCCAATACAATTGCATGCAAATAAGCCACTGGAGAGCTTTTGCTCAATATAGCTCTTACATATTTCTGAATCACTTGTTATCAAGTAGTATTACTAGATCTTGCTAGCAAAGCAATAGTTCCACTATAGTGATAATAGCTCTGAATACTGATATGTATATTCTTTTCTTGGGTTCATAGATGCATACTGTAGGTTGTTACTAGACTAATGACCACCAGGGTCCTTACAAGCTAAGCCATGCAACCCCAAAGCAGTTGGGTCAGGAGTATCATGGGGATGAATATGGGAGAGCATATTCATAGGGGGTTAACTAAGGGATTTGTAGGGGGTGTTATGGGTGTTTATTTAGGAGAATACTTTTCTTATTTATGGCCTGTGTCCATAAGGGACATGGGGGCTGGACCAGGGGTAGATTTACATTTCCCCATCCAATTGTCAAGGTTTTGTTTGAATAGGGTCAGGGATGAAATCTGTTTTACATGGATGGAAAGCCTATTCTATAGTGTGGTGATCCTTTGGAACACATATCCATATTTCAAGCACATTCTGTTTATGTCTCATGTGAAGTTCAGATCCTTGGATATAGTATTTTTGGAGCTGTTTGTTTTGTGCACGTGCAACATATCTATAAGGGCTGGGTCTGAGGAAGCCCTGTAAGTCAGGCAAAGATCCCCTCTCAGCAGCTTGTAGGAGACTGGATACAGAGACAAAGTCTTTAGGTGATCAGTGTAGGACAAGGTATTCATGCCCTGAATTCTGCTGGTGAGAAAACGTTTGTGGATGTTCTAACTGTTGCAAGTGTCTGGTTAGTTACATGCCAAAGGGGTCATTGTATTCAATGATAGGTCTGATAAGAGCGAAGTAGAATGTTACTATAACTTCCTTGGACTTGGATGCCATATCCTTACTTATAAATTGGGCAGCATAGAATGATTTTCTTACTCTCTTAGCTACATGTTGGTCGAAGGCCAGATTACTGTCCACTTATGTTCCCAGAACCCTTCCTGCAGGTTTCAACTCTTAGGGGAGTTTTATCGCTGGAGTAATTAACTTGGGTTGACGGTTTCCCAAATGGCATTATAATGCATTTTTTTTGGAACTGAGTTTTAGACCATAACTTTGGTACAAGTCATTTGTCTGTGTCAAACCCACTTGAAAGATATTGGTGTCTTGGGGGAATCCATAATAGTTCCCAGTTTACAGTCATCTATGAACTTGCCTTGAACATTAACCTTGACTTCCTAGAAATAGATGCCAAACAGGAGTGGTCCCTTCTTAGAACCCTGGGGAACTCAGCTGGTGACTGGTCTCTTGGTGGAGGTGGTTTCATCAATCCTGACTTCTTGGGACCTGCCTGTGAGCTGCTGGCAATCCAGAAAGTTGTGTAGGGATTTATGCCTAACTGAGATAGCTTGTCAACAATGCCTGAATAGGGTATTGTATAGAATGCCTTGGCCAAGACAAGATCTGTAGTATGCACTTTCCCCCCCACCCCCATCCATTGGTTTGGTTACCATCTCAAAGAAGTCTGCTAGGTTAAGTAGGCATGACCTTCCCTTAACAAAGCCAAATTGGAATGGCTCCAGTGTCTTTTGGTTGCCAGTGTCCTTGTTTATTATTTCCTAGATAATTAATTCCATGCCTTTGTATATTAGGCTTGTTAGACTGATGGGTATGTTGTTCCCTGTGTCAGTCAATCAGAGTTGATGATCCATCCTTGTGGAAGGGTATGACTTTTGTGGTCCTCTATTGACTTAGAACCTAGCCTGTTTCAAGGCTGCAGTTGAAGGTTGCCTCAAGTGGTCCTGATAGGTCTTTTAGACTGTTCAGGAGGCAACCAGGAATGTTGTTGAGATCCAAAGAGGCAGTGTTCTTGGCTTTAGTGAGTGCTGCCTGTGCCTGGTCCCAACTAATAGTTGGGGGAAATATGTTGGAGTGCATTTCACCTCGTGGAGCTGAGGGGGGAGTTGGGGGAGGGGTGAAGTTTTTGCAGAATCTATCGGCCGGTAGATTTGCTATGTTACGCTGATCAGTGAAGGTGGTACCATTCACTACCAGGTCAGCACACTGCTATTTGTTACCTTTAATGTTTCAGGCATAGCTGAAGAAGGTCTTGTGATTGTCCTTAGTCTGCGAGGCTATCCTGATCATGTAGTTGTCCTTGGTGAGCTTAATCAGACCTCTTAGTTTCTTGTTTAGTTGCATAAGAGAGCGCTTGTCTTTATGAGTGATGCTCTTCCTGATTTTGGTCATGAATTTCTTCTTTCATTATATTCCCCATTTAGATGAGGATTTGTTTGTTTTTTAGTGTTTGTTTTGGGTTTACATCTAGTAGGTATGGCAGCCTCTATGCAGCCAGTCACATGTTTGTATGGGGACTCTGTGAATAATTCTGCATAGGTAGTTTTGTTCTCAAGGTTAGAGGGAGCCTTAAGTTTTGAAAAACTGTTACTAAATGGGATGTAGTTTGCCTTGGAATAGTTCCTAACTGCTACTGGTCTACCTGGGTTTTCTGAGTTAATCTTTACTTAAAGGAGATGGCTTTGTGATCCAACCTGATTGTTGAGGATGTGACATGGGAGAAGGCAGCTGTAGCACTCTTCCTTGCTGGTAAGTATCACATCCAATATGCGTATGCTTGATCCTGGTTGGGGCATGCATTTCCAGGGTGCTTTTGTTAATAATGTCCAGGAAGCATTGTGCCTGTACTTTTGAGGCAGTATAAGTTTCCTAGTCTACAGAGGGGGTAGCTAAAAGTCACCCATGAATAGGGTGTTTGGTTGGATGGTGCATGCCTCTATTAGGTTTAGGTAAGAGTCATGAGACTCTTGGGTCATAGACGGTGACCAGTAGCTAACCATGGTATGGTGAAGTATGTTCCATTTAACATGCCAAATGTTTGAGCAACTAATGAGGTTAGGTCAAATTCAGTGTGTTGCTGCACTAAAACCACAAAGGATAGAACAGGATTCTTAGGTAGTTTTTGTAACTGAGCTTCCTTTGTTATTGGCTGAAAGGTTCATAATGAGATCTGAAAGGGGGACTGAGGACTAGCTTTCAATATACAGGTACTACAGCCATAAATATATAGGTTCATATGTGTGTACTAGGTTAATGGCCCTGGAGCCTTTACAAGCCTAGCCCATAGAAGTGCCCTGGCATCGTGCTGCCAGGTGTTAGTTCCCAGTGCCTCTATCAAGTAGAGCCACTGGAGTGATCCCCAGGATTAACTTTCTATTACCCATCCACTCATCAAGATTTCTCTTGAAGAGGGACAGCAAGATGCTCTGCTTGACATGTATGGGAAGTCTATCCCAGAGCATGGGCAGTCTGTGGGTGAGGAACCTGTCCCTCTAGCATGTTCATTCGATTGTGGTAATGAGGTTGAGGTCTCTGGAGCATGTGGTGGAGAGGGATTGGGATTTCTTTAGATGTAGCATTTCTAACAGAGCTGAGTCAGACATGGCTTTGTACATCAGGCAAAGATTGCCTCTAAGTAGGCAATATTAGACAGAGAATAGCTGGAGTCTTTTGAGTCTGTCCATGTAGGATGTGTGTTTAATGCCTAGGATCCTCTTCATGAGGTACGTCTGTGGCCTTTACAGTTGTTGCAGATGTCTAGTGAGGTACATGCCAAATGGGACATTATACTCAATGATTGGTGTAATGAGGGAAGAGTAGAGAGAAATGATGACCTCTTTCTTCCTGGATGCAAAACCCTTGGTAATGAGATGTGCCACATAGAAGGACTTTCTGACCACAGTGGCAATGTGGTGGTCGAAGGAGAGGTTGCTGTCAACCTGTGTCCCCAGATCTCTTATAATGCCTTCAGTGTTCAGTGGGCTCCCATTGATGTGGTAATTAGTCAGTAAGGCCTTTCTGTAGGATGTCTGCATCACTTGGGGAGTTAATAATGACTCCCAGCTTGCAGTCATCTGGGAACTTGGTCAGCCAGAGTTCCTTTGTGTTGGCCTGGTCTTCTGAGAAGTAAATGCCAAAGAGGAGAGGACCCAGGACCGATCCGTGTGGGAATCCACTCGTGACTGGACGGCAGTCTGACTTGGAGTCTACTACTTTCATGCTGTATGTTCTGTGAGCCAATTTGCAACCCACCTAGTGATATAAGAGTTGATGCCTAGTTTGATGAATTTATCAGTAATTCCCAAATGAGGAATGGTATCAAAGGCCTTGGCCAGATTGAGGTAGGCCGTATGCCTTAACTGCCTTACCTTCATCCACAGCCCTGGTGACTGACTCAAAGAAGTCCACCAGGTTGAGTAGGCATGATCTCCCTTTCACAAAGCCAAATTGTGTGGGGTCTAGAGTTTGGAGATTTCCTATATCTTTGTTAATCAAGTCCATGATAATGCACTCCATAGCTTTACATATCAGATTCGTCAGGCTAATGGGGTGATAATTCCCAGGATCTGTAGTTTCTCCCCCTTTATGGAGAGGGATGACTGTAGCAGTGCACCATTCAGTAGGGACAAAGCCTGAGGTGAGGCTGTGACTGAACAGGGCACACAGATGTGGTGCCAGTTCGCTTTGTAGTTCATGTAGAACACAGCCAGGGATATTATTGGGTCCCACGGAAGCTGTATTCTTGGCCTTGGATAATGCAGATTTAACCTGTGATGCAGTAATGCTGGGTGCCTGGCATTCTTCTGGTATTGTTATTGGTCCTTTGGGGAGGAGAGAGGGGTAAAGTTGGCACTGAATCTGTCAGCCAGTATATGGGCAATATCTGTTGGCTCAGTATAGGAGGTATCATTGCGCAGTAACTCAGAGCAAATCTGGGCATTGCCATGGAGGTTCTTGATATAACTATAGAAGGCTTTGTGATTGTTTTAGTGTCTGCCACAATTCTGCTTTTATAGCTGGCTTTAGCGGATTTGATGAGGGATCTCAACTTTTTGTTGTGGCTAATAAGGGAGTTTTTCTAGTCTTGTGACTTCACCTTTTTCTGCAACAGTTTCTTCCTTCTGTTGTAGAGTTTATTAATGGCAGGGAACCACCAGATTGGCTTCCTTTTTTGGAGAAGAGCATCTTGGTTCTGCTGGGTATGGCTAGTTCCATGCATTTATGTACATGTTCGTACAGTGCATTGGTGTTTGATTCTGCAGTCATGCAGCTATTTTCCATTGACATGGGTGTCATGAAGTTAGCCACCTCTGTTTTTAGGAGCCCAAAGTCAGCTTTGGAGAAGTTTTTCATGGTGGTTACCTTTGCAGGGGGTGTGGGTGAGATGTGTTTTTCCATGGTGATTAGTTTGTGGTCAGATATAACCAGGGAGGAATTGGCTATTGATGTAGAGCAATAGTTGCCAATGTTAGTAATAACCAGGTCAAGGATGTTACTTCCTCTAGTAGGGGGTAAGAATGAGCTGGTCCAGGGCATTGGAACTGATGAATTCCAGAAAGCATTGGGCCAGTGTATTGTTGCTTGAGTAGTTTTCCCAGTTGATGGAGGGGTAGTTCATAGCTGTTTGCTGCTGCTGTTCTCTGACAGTTGCATTGTAACTGGTTTCCATTGGAACTGTTATTTTCTGCTTATGATCAGCACACATCAACACAATAAGGGCCTAGGATGCTTCTTTTGTGAATTGCATATTTTACTTATTTATTTGTATTTGTTTTCTGTGGGTAGAACACTGATCTCCATGGATCTTTTTCATACTCAGCCTGGGAGCAGTGCCTGGTTAACTGGCTTGCTCAGAGTCAGACAATTAGGTAATGGAAGCTGACAAAATGCACCTAACACAAGAAGTAAAAAATCCTATTTATTTCTCCTGAATACAGAATTCTTTTGCTACTGAACTTATGAACCCTCCCCCAGTTTAGTCTTGTGCAGTGAACTACATTACATGAAGATAAAGTTGTATAAGTATCTTTACGGATGGAACCACCAGCTAAGTACTTTTTGTAGCTGAGGATCATCATGTATCATTTAAGAAATTTGCAGCAATGCTTCATACTGTAACAGTTAAATATTCCTTTATTGCAATAATGTCAGTAGTCTTATATAACCATTAGGGAGCTCTGTTTTTTGACATTTGATTCACAAAAGGTATGTACATTTTGCTTTTTTCAGGCTGACTAATTATTTATCTGATTCATATAACTGATGTATTCTTATGAAATAAGAATAAAAGTAATACTCTATACTCAGAAAAAGTGATATTTTCTATCATTTTATATGTTAGAGCAAAATACACATATTCATAAGATCATATAAGGTTACTAGGCTAAATAACTAGGGCCCTTACAAGCCTGTCCAAGTTCAACCCTTATTTCAATGATCATCACAAATTGCCCGTGTTTGAGAGACACAGGTGGAACCCCCAGGGTGAATTTACCATTACCCATCAAATCATCCAGGTTGCATTTGAAGAGGGCTAATGAGGTGCTCTGTTTGACATGAATTGGGAGTGGTATTTCACATGTTCTAACACATGTGCACATATGTGAGATCATGTCAAATTTCCCTAAAAGCTATAAGGTATATAAAACAAAATAAAATGATGTTGTTTGTCTTTCAGCTTTTCCCGGTTAGGGGTCGCCATAGTGGAACTTCGGTCCGCTAATGATTGGCAGTAGATTTTCACGAACGCTAAGGTGCCAGCTCTACATTCAACCTTCAATGAAGGCATGCCCATTTATGCATGTCTTTTGAATGCCCACCCAACCGCGGGGAGGACATGCAGACTCTGCACAGAAGGCACTTCCTGCAGTCCAGCCGAGAATCGAAAGGGAGAACCTCTTGCTGTGAGGCAACAACGCTACCGCTGCACCACCACGGATTTATAAAACAAAATAAAATCTCTCTCTCTCTCTCCTGCTGTAAGATATTCTTATGAAATATTCTGGATAAATAAGACTCCTGGATTATAAACCATAAAGCAAAATAAAATATGGTTTATAATCCAGGAGTCTTATCCAGAAAATTTCATAAGAATATCTTAAAGCAGTAAAGAGAGAGAGAGAGAAGGAAATTGTTATTTGCAGTTAGGGCTTAATTCAGGTGAAATGAGCTGTTGGAATTGACTAGATATAACATTTTAAAAACAGTGAGATGAAAATAAGTATGTACCCTTCAAGTTTTCTTCAGGATAAAATAAATAAAAGTTATCAGAAACATAAATATATAATATTGGTGTTATTAAAGCCTTAAAAATTACGTGTTTCTATATAAAAGTGATCTTTTTTAAATGTTGAGGTGTAAAGCAAGGGACAGAAAATTAGATTTTTTTTACTAAAGTTCAATACTTAGCCACTCCTTTGCATATGAGGATAAGTATCCAGTCTAATTGCATTGATAGATAATTGTGCGCTAACATTCCTTGAGAGGTTCATAAAAAATGAACCATTTTGGAGATACAGGCTTTAGACACATATAGCAAAGATAGGCAGAAATAGTCAATGATTAAGGGACAACCCTTTGGAAAATGATTGGTTGTCAGTATTAACACCACTTTTATCTAGAAAGGCAAAATAAAGACACTTTAAAAAATAACAGTTTGATAAAATACTTCCATATGCAGTTCCAAATTTTTTCAGATGATTAAAAGAGGGACAGACAGACTGCATGAGAAGTTGTCATGTCATTTGTGATTGCCATTCACAACTGCAATCCTAAATGAGTGACAGTATAGGATTGCAAATAGCATCCTCACACATCCTGCTACTTATTAAGTATAAACTCCTAGGTCACTCCATCACACAGGAAAAGAGAAATCCCTGATGTTCCAGTAATTTAACCTTCAGGGAAAAGCCTGGCAATAGCACAGCAATCTCTGCACATATGTAGGGTTACCACCTGTCCACTTTGCGAGGGATAGTCCCTCTTTGGGCAGTTGTGTTCTGACAAAAAATTAAAAAAATGGCAAATGTCCTGAGATTTTAGGACAAAATTATTTCCTATATTTTATGTAATAGTTGCATAAAACAGTTATTCTGTATCTAAAATGCCTAAATGTTATAAGAAACAGAATAAGCAACTAAAATGCTACAAGAATAAGTTTTTTTTATTTAGGCAAAAAAGTTATGTTCTATCTTTTGTACTAACCATGGGTATGTGTCAGCCTGTAAAATCTGATGTTTGTACCGAAAATATCCCACTTTGGCCATTTGAAAAGGTGGCAACCCACATAAGAGTGTTGATCACTAGCATATCTCTGAACCTGCTAGCCCTCAGAATCATAGCAGGGACTGTCAAAAATCGTAGCATAGAGTACAGGCATCACAGAACTTAAATTTTGTCTATGCATAAATTCTCACTCTCATGGAGTGGTATTAATGCGTAAATTCTCACTTGTGAGACACATGTAATTACACACATGCATGTGTGTGTGTGTGTGTGTGTGTGTGTGTGTGTGTGTGTGTATTTATAGAGCAAAAAATTCAAGCTTCAAATTTGACAGGCAGATAGACACACACACGCGCGTGCATGCATGGACACACATGAACTCTATTCTAAGAGTACTTCAGCCCTACTACCTGAAGTGATGAAATACCCTTTTGAAGAAAAGTAGTACCAATGTCTAAAATATATAGGCAATACTATGATAAACTAACATCCACTGTAGATATCTGTTTTTCAAGCACATAAAACACTTGCCTTCCATCCCGTGTGTTGTGTCGCCCTTGTTTCCCCACACAAAGATAATTCGATCTGTCACTCAGCAGTGCTGCTGTCCATTAAAACCCTATATGCAGCACTTCTCTGGTGTCACTGTGTATCTTTATCCAGCAGAGATGAGCACTACTTGTTTCAGTCCCATTTAGTACATGTAGTTCATAGTACAGTTTCAAAAATAATGTACTTAATACCTAATAATTTCAAATGTTCACGATTCCAGCATTCATTTATTTTACTGTCAAATTGCCCTGTTCATCAGACAAACCATCAGAAAATAATCTAAAAATTACCACATTGCAGTTTATTATGCTGGCCATGCCCAACTTACTATTTTCCCAAATTGTGCCTTTAAGTGATCCAAATAAACTTGTTAAAAAGCTGAGTTACAGACCAAATCCAGGATATTCCAGTATTAATCAGCAGCCAAAGGCAAGAGAAACAGGAATACTCGAGCTTCCATTTATCTTCTGCACCGTAAACCTTCTCCTGTGGTGTACTCATCTCCAAAACTCCATTCTGAGTTTACTGTATGCCATGGCACACCATGCAGGCCTTTAGTTGCTATCCAGTCTGTTCAGCTGGGCTAGAGAGACAAGCTCAGCTAACAGTTTGTAACAGTCAGTGAAGGCAACAAAAACAAGAGGCTGCTTACTGTGCTGATATATTCCTTACTCTTCAGAACTGCTATACCTACAAACTATCAGATACAAAGTGGGAAAAAAGTGTGATGAGCTGCCCAGTCCCTGACTTGATCTGAATAGGGAGCCAAGCTTCCACCAATTGCCCCCTAGCCAAGGTCAGTAAAGCATTTGAAGCTGATTTATTTCACTGTAAAGGATATATAACTTATTTCCTAGCCCTGTACTATTAGTGACCTCTGGGTTACCCACTCATACTGTAGTTACAAGTGGAAGAAATGTCACTGAAGAAATGTCCAAAAGTAGACCAGACAAACTCCGTACTACTATATCTGTTGTACTTTATTTGTGTCAGAACAAATTCTTGCCAAACAGTTAATTCTGTCAGAGCTATTTCAATTCTATTATAACACAGCTAGACAGATGTATAGTCTAAGGCACACTTAGTCTAAGACGTCACTACCAAGTGAAACATACTGTCCAGTTTATATACTGTTTTCAACCGATGTTGTTTTTAATGTCCTTGTGACTTGTTCTTCTGGTTTTTGTCTGTGTCATGAAAAAGTCCATGGTTAGTTCATGCCCTTTTTTGGTCCTCGCTGTATCTGAAGACTTCACAAAAGTCTCTCCATGTCATCTTTGTGTCACTTGACCTGTCTGTATTTTATTTATTTATTTCTGCATCTGAAAGCCAAGAAAGTCAACTTCCTTTTTTTCTATAACAGGATGCATTTACAGTAATGCCCACAGCTATATGTTATTAATATCTAAGCTGAACATAACTCTTCTTGCAAAGCAAGCATATTATTTTGAAAACTGCTGTTTGGCCTTGCACATTTCCTTTCACTGTACACACAGTATATTGGGGAAAAGCATTTTAATTTACACAATATCTATCAACAAGATGAATTATACAAACTGTTGACCCTACATCCTGAACTAACCCCCTACCTGCTCCTCTCAGACAACTTCTCCGAAACTGTCCTTGACAGGTAAGGCAGAGTTTTAGCATAGAACTTGCAGTTACCCAATAATAACAGTACGTGCCAGACTGAAATGTTGTCTTTACTGCCCTTCCTGTTGTTTATTTAGTACACACTCCTAACAGTATAAGGAAGAACTCTTAAATCAGCAAATGAATTCAACAAAGAACAGTGTGCAGCATTAGGAATACTAGCTAATGCCACACTAGTTGAGAACCAAAGAGACTTCAGAAAGCAGCAGTCATTAACTGAAGAAAAGCAGCTGTTGTGTTTAAGTATTAAAGCAGATTAGTTGATAGGTGTGATCACTATTTCACAAACAAGCCTAGGTCCCACTCTGTATATATCTGTATATCCACCTGAAACCATATGTGGTACAGTTTGTTGCCATGCAAGTAAAGGTGCTTGTTGAATGATACCTTAGAATGAGTGTAGAGACAATTAAGAGCAAGCACTTCAAGTGTTTATAGATTTAATGTTTAACATTTACTGTATTTTAAATGGCCACATAAAGCCTTAAGTCTGGCCACTGGGATGCTTTCCACCATAAAAATCTAACCCCATAAACATATTTGCCTGCGCATGTTTCCAAGTCATTATTGAAGGAAGAGAGAGGATGAGATACTATAATATGTAATGGTAAGGAATTCCAGATTTTATCCACACTGTGAACAAAGAAATTGTCCTTTATTACTGGTGATGTATTCAACAACTTTACCAAAATATCTCTATTTCTGCTATTTGCACAGTGATCTGAAATGTATATGCCATAAACTGATGTCATTATTTCATAAGTCAGACATTTGTACAATAAAATACGTCTCCCATTGTTAAATATGCCACAGAGTATAATTTCAGGATCATGTATTCCATCCATCAAAAAACATACATTTGCCTTATGAATGTTCCCTGAATCCTTTCAATTTGTATATACGAGACTTGAAGAACATACTAGCAACCCCACCTTAATCAATATGTGGTCTAAGCAGTAAATAAGCAAATTGTCATCTTACTGTCCCTATTATTGACTGTTCTCAGCATATCCTTCATAATATGATAACATCTATGCATAATTCCAGTAACCTGCTTGCCAAAATGTACATTTTCATCAATAATCAGTTTCATGTTTTTTTTCTAGGCAGTTAGGCAGTTTATACAAGCATAAAGAGCCTAACCAAAGTACTTGAATAGTTTATAGATTCATAGGTTAGTACTAGGCAGGTGCTTTGAGCAACCAAATAGAGCCTAGTCATATATCTTTGTGAGTATCGCCAGTGGATTTACCTCCCTTCTGGATAAGGCCATAGTAATAATCCCTGTCACAAATGTGTGTGAACTTATCAAGACTTAACTTGAAGAAGGCAAAGGTATTGCATCACTTAACATACAAGGGAAGTTTATTTAATGATTAGGGAATCCTTTGGGTAATGAACTCATCCCTCAAGAAAGTCCTGTTTATGTTACAATGTAAGTTGTGAGTATTTGGAATGAGAGTTCATACTATTAGTAGTGTTTCTAAGCTGGTGACACTCTCATAAGATAGGGGCTTTTGAAGCCCTAAACGCAAAATAGAGTTCTGCAAGTAGGGGGTCAGTATGAGATGGATAAAAAGTTAAAGACAGGAAAGTGAAGGGAGCCTAACCCTTGATCCTTTTGGGTGGAAAACTCGAGGTATTCCAAGCTGGGATATATGGTAAGATATATATCAAGCAGAGCATTATAATCAATGATCAGCTTTATAATAGAATAATATATGGGTCTGAGACCTCTTTGGATGATGAGAATATACCATTGATAATTAACTAGATGTTGTTTGTCTTTTTGGCTTTTCCCGGTTAGAGGTTGCCACAGTGGAACTCCGATCTGCTAATGATTGGCAGTAGATTTTTATGGTGCCGAGTTGCCAGCCCAATGCCCAACCTTCAGCGAAGGCACGCCCATTCACGCATGTCTTTCGGAGGCCAATCAAATGCGGGGAGGACATGCAGACTCCACACAGAAGGCACTTCAGCCGAGAATCGAACAGGAGAACCTCTTGCTGTGAGGCAACAACGCTACCGTTGTACCATAATGGAAAAAAATATTTCCTTACTATGACTGATACTTGGTGAACCAAGTTCAGTTTATTATTGACAAAAGTGCCTAGATCTCTAACAACTGTAGTTTAAATTTAGGTGGGGTTCCATTTATCTGATAATCAGCGAGAAAGACTTGTTTCCCAAATGCAATTGCACTGCATTTTTTTTTGCATTAAGTCTAATGCCATGTCCATAATGTCAGGCACTGACTCGAGCATTTCTTGGGGAATATGAGAGTTTATGAGGGACTCAGTAACTGCACCCAGTTTGCAATCATTCCCAAACTCATTCAACCACAAACCTTGGTCATCTGTCTTTGTGTCAGAGAAGTGATGCAAAAAAGAAACAGACCTAGCCCAGAGGCCTGAGGGCTCTACTATTAAATAATTTATTGGCTGAAAGCCACCAACTTTCACATTGTGTGTAGGATCACAGAGCCAATTACCAGTCCATTGAGTAATATAGGAATTTGATATTTAAACTGGTAAGTTTACCAATAATGCCTGCATGGGAACTGTATTGAATGTGTTAGCAAGGTTCTAATAAGTTTTAGGGGCTGAATGACCTCCATCACATCATCATTCACATCCTCAAAAAACTCATCTAAATTGAGCAAACAAGACCTACCCTTCATAAAACCATACTGGCTAGGACTTACTGACTCTACTTTACTGATTTTACTCTTAATAAGATTTACTTAGATCAGCTCCATGATTCTGCAGAGAATACTAGTGAGGTTAATGGGACAGTAATTTTCAGGGTCAGTTGCAACACCACCCTTATGCAGAGATTCTACACTGCTGCTCTTCAGAGCTCACCCATATACCCGGTGGGGAGGCTGAGATTAAAATGATTAGGGAAAAGTTCAGCAAAAACTTATTTTTGCTAATGAGAAGACAAACTGGCTATATTGTCCAAATCCGGGGAACTGTTGTTTTTAGTTTTGATAGTAGCTCCCATGACCTTATCCATAGTCATAATGTGAGGAGTAGTGTTAAAAAAAATAAAGGGACTTGATATTAGGGTGTGAAGGAGGGGAAAATCTGAGCTAAATTTGTCAGTCAGGACATTTTGCTATGTCTTTGGTTTCAGAAAAGGTAGTGCTATTTACTGTGAGTTTGGTGCAGTTTTGGCATTATTTCTAATATTCCTAATTAAATTGAAAAAAGACTTGTGAATATCCTTCAAAAAGTTAGCTACTTTTAATTCTTATTCACCCATTGTATAGGCTTCCTAAAGATGCCTTTGTGTTCCCTGCAGACCTGCTTATACCTCTGTTTATGACTAATGATGGAAATGTTTTTTTTTTTTTATGAGATCCGTATAATTTTCTTCTCCTATTATAATGTTTATTTATCTGGGGATTCCTCCATTAGGGTTTACCACAAAATTTTTGAAAATGCTTAGCCCTGTTAGGCACTGATTGGATTCATGTTGACTTAACCAAAGGCATTCAGTTTGAATGCTGTTAGATACAAAAATATCAAATAACCACTTCTGATGATCTTAACAAAATTTTTTTTGCAGGAGGTAACCCCCATGCTCCCCCATTGTGGGGGAGACCACTCACCCTCCTCAGCTTATATATACCAACTCTGAGGATAGAAAACAGCGGGGAAAAGTGGAACCTCAAAGATTGGAAAAAGTGATTTCAGTTATTTTTACTCTACTGAATAGCATCTGATGTAAATGCCATAGGTAGATCAGTTGTAACCTGCACTGACTTATCTATACATTGGTTGAGATAGATGTAAAAGTCACAGGTAAATGTGAATGTGATGATTATGTTGCTTTTAACTTACAGTATTCATTTTCTTGGTAATTCTGTTGTGAAAATACTTGATGTATATACGTAAAAAGACAACATTGCACCGCTGACTGATTTTTATCTTCTGCCTTGAGCAACCATGGCAGTGGTGATACATTCTGCCACTGTTTGCAGTTCGCTTTGTCTTCTTGTGCCACATAGCTTCAAGCTACTGTAGTCAGAATAATTCTGCTATGCTGTCAACATGCTGGTTTTAGGGTCTGAATTTAGAGACTGACCTTACTTGAGTTTTGTATACAATAAATGGGGTAGTTAACAGTATTCCTGGCTCCAGCGATGAGTGATATTGGTAAGCAGATACAGTAGTTACAATCATTTGGGTAATGGGCAAGAGCCATCATTCCTTGGGGACATTAAGCAAATTGAAACACACCACATGTTTAGACTCTGAAGTATTTCAGTTTGGACATACTACAATATTCAGAATATGAACTATTTCACTTTAAAATGTCATATTTGTTTTCCAGGGGAGTGTTGTACTTTGACCCACCTAGAGGTATTAGAGTTTTTTCCCCCTCAGAATTTCATTTATCTGAAGCTCTTGGAAACAAGTTTATTTTTTGACTCAAGAAGGGTTAGCCAGCTTGCAAGCTTGTTTTGTAACCCAAGCTATCTGCTTTGTCAATAATAAAATGCACATACTCAAGAAGTCTCACATGTGGATCCAGCGTGCACTCTAACTTTTGAAAATAGTTACATCTTTTGAAATATATAATGAAAGTTAAAGGGGGTATTTAAAAAATGTGCACTGTCTGCAGGACTAAACAACATGGAGAAATGGATATGCAAAATGAAAGGATGCAGATAACCTGGTTATTGGTCATCACAAAGACAGAAAGACAGCTTCAGAAATAAAATACTGCAGGCAAGTGAAATAAACAGATCAGTGATTTATAATAGGTGTTGTCCAACCCACAAGAGAAAATCAGTGTTTAAGTCTCAGAGAGGACTGGAAGAAACTTTACTCTGCTGAATGTACAATGCATAATCTCTGTTGTCTTGGGAAAATACATCTGTAGTTAATATGCTGTTTATTTCCTGGATAGGAAGGAAATAGTGTGTAAACTACAATAGTTTTAAAAAAGGAAGGAAATGGTGTGTTCTAATAGGAGATCGGGTTCAGTTGGGACAATATTGCACAAAAGTATACAGAACGTAACAAAAATTGATAGAAACAGGTTATTAACCATTTTGTAACAGAAAGATAAATTATATAAGTTAAGTAGAATAAAATATAAGCTTTATTATGGCACATTTAATTTTGAATGTGACTGGGCTGGTTGAAAGGAAAAAAAAAACAAGACAAGATATTGACACATGTGCGTACTCTAAAAATGCACAGATAATAATGTTACAAAAAATGCATCTGACTCGTAAAGAGAAAAACGTTTGTAAAGGAAAGTGGGAAGGGGGATTTCCTTGCTAGAATAAAAGAAGAGTGAAAGAAAAGGGTCATAATATTAATTATGAAGGGTATAGGAATAAAGATTGAGGAATAAATGAAAGACAGGTAGGAAAGATGTATATTGGTGAGAAGTCACTTTTAAGGTATAAGAAATGCACTGTCCACACTACATATCCACTGAAAAGCAATGAGATAAGATATAAAGAATTGTATGGGAGGAGTTATAGCCTTTCACCAATAATATACAGTAGTAGCTGGAGACTGGTACATGAAAGGAAATAAGGCAGATGCCTCTGGAAGGCCAATGTATAACATAATATTGGCTGAGGCAGATACAAAATGCATGCATGTATTTGGGTGTATTGATGTAGTGAGAACTAAGGCAAAATGAAGTGAAATATGTACATTTTTCAATAAAATATGGTTCTTAGGCAAAATTAGATAGAAAGAAGACTGTAATATGGTCAAAACCATTACAACACAATGGGTGGTGGTGTCAGACCATGCACCTATACAAAGGAAGTTTTGTAAGCAAGTAAAAGTCTATTGCAAGTCTTTTCAGGCTTGTTGGCTGTTGGTGAAGCACCCACCAAGAGGAGAAAATGCTGAGAGAAGAAAGGAGCCACTTTTGAGACTTTAAGTATTTTTCCTCTGTTTATTTGCTAAGTTTTTCTGCATAACTGCCTATTTTGAGCATTTTCTGGCTTGTTAAATTTGATTTCTGCATTAGTAACTGTATTTAGAGCACAACCTAGAGCTGTTTACTGAATTTCCTGTTTGCACTTATTTTTAAAATCATTTTTTTCTCAAAACTTGCATTTTATCTGTCTTTGGCCTAGCACTCTTGTGTGGGGTCATTTACTGCACTGTTATTACTTGTTGATACTTGTTAACCTCTGCTATCTCTGAAAAAACAAACAAAAAAAAATCTTGCTTTTTTCCCACTTTTCTGAGATTTAAAAAAGTTCAGTTACAGGCTTGCTGTTCTTGAACTGTTTGTAAGTTTCTGTGATGCCATTTTTTGCTTGGGCTAAAGGAAAGTCTCTCTGTTGATCAGTGGCAGTGAAAAACATTGAGCAGCCTGCCTGTCCCTGTGGGAGTGGTTACTGACTTGAAACTGTAGTTTTATTGGCCATTCTGGGTCAATTCCAAAACTCCTTCATCTTCCTCTCTTAAAACCTGGTTGTCTCATGGTTTTGGTGTCTTTTCAGGCTTGTTGGCTGTTGGTGAAACACCCACCAAGAGGAGAAAACGCTGAGAGAAGAAAGGAGCCACTTTTGAGACTTTAAATATTTTTCCTCTGTTTATTTGCTAAGTTTTTCTGCATAGCCGCATATTTTGAGCATTTTCTGGCTTGTTAAATATGATTTCTGCATTAGTAACTGTATTTAGAGCACAACCTAGAGCTGTTTACTGAATTTCCTGTTTGCACTTATTTTTAAAATCGTTTTTTTTCTCAAAACTTGCATTTTATCTGTCTTTGGCCTAGCACTCTTGTGTGGGGTCATTTACTGCACTGTTATAACTTGTTGATACTTGTTAAGCTCTGCTATCTCTGAAAAAACAAAAACAAAAAAATCTTGCTTGTTTCCCACTTTTCTGAGATTAAAAAAAGTTCAGTTACAGGCTTACTGTTCTTGAACTGTTTGTAAGTTTCTGTGAGGCCATTTTTGCTTGGGCTAAAGGAAAGTCTCTCTGTTGATCAGTGGCAGTGAAAAACATTGAGCAGCCTGCCTGCCCCTGTGGGAGTGGTTACTGACTTGAAACTGTAGTTTTATTGGCCATTCTGGGTCAATTCCAAAACTCCTTCATCTTCCTCTCTTAAAACCTGGTTGCCTCATGGTTTTGGTGTCTTTTCAGGCTTGTTGGCTGTTGGTGAAGCACCCACCAAGAGGAGAAAACGCTGAGAGAAGAAATGAGCCACTTTTGAGACTTTAAGTATTTTTCCTCTGTTTATTTGCTAAGTTTTTCTGCATAACTGCCCATTTTGAGCATTTTCTGGCTTGTTAAATTTGATTTCTGCATTAGTAACTGTATTTAGAGCACAACCTAGAGCTGTTTACTGAATTTCCTGTTTGCACTTATTTTTAAAATCGTTTTTTTCTCATAACTTGCATTTTATCTGTCTTTGGCCTAGCACTCTTGTGTGGGGTCATTTACTGCACTGTTATTACTTGTTGATACTTGTTAACCTCTGCTATCTCTGAAAAAACAAAAACAAAAAAAAATCTTGCTTTTTTCCCACTTTTCTGAGATTTAAAAAAGTTCAGTTACAGGCTTGCTGTTCTTGAACTGTTTGCAAGTTTCTGTGATGCCATTTTTTGCTTGGGCTAAAGGAAAGTCTCTCTGTTGATCAGTGGCAGTGAAAAACATTGAGCAGCCTGCCTGCCCCTGTGGGAGTGGTTACTGACTTGAAACTGTAGTTTTATTGGCCATTCTGGGTCAATTCCAAAACTCCTTCATCTTCCTCTCTTAAAACCCTCTTTTGCGCATTTTGCACGTTTTTGAGCATAGCGCAACAGCGGGCAGCGCCGCCTAATTGGGTTTAAACTATTCCTGGCTCCACAAAGTCTGCTCTTCACTTTTTCCCTTAGAACTGCTCTATCTCTCAATTTAAACACCATATTCTCATTCTAAGGCCCTTCACTGGTCCAATTAAGTAATCCTACAAGTTAGCACTATTAAATCATAAGCACTACTTACTCTTAAACTCGCTACGATTACCCTGTCCTCTATTAGTCCATCTTAAATTCAGTTTCCCTATTAATCTAGCATGTCCAAAGGTCAGTCAATGGTTTCCTCTCCAGTCTAGCTGGTGAATCTGGGAATTTTGAGGCAATGTTACAACTGTCTCATGTACACGGACAACCCTCTCCTCCTCCAAACAGGTTCAAATATATGTGAGAGATGCAACTATTTAGCCAAACTGGAGGCTGAGCTCTCTCATCTCAAAACTGGTGTAACCAGTCAGGAGGAGAAGGTAACCTCACACAACACAATTCCAGTATCACGTAGTCCCACCACATCAGTGAACCAAACACATAAATACACAAAAACATACTCAGAGGCTCTAAATAAAAATCTACCTAAGCAACAGAGACCTCCAAAGCAGACATCCAAGCAAACGCTACCTCAAAACAAAACACACACAACACATAACCCACAAAGTCAGTGTGCCAAGCAGCCACAGCTCTTAAGGCTGAATAACACATCTGATACTCTTGTTATAGGTGACTCTATTGTCAGACACACTGACATCCCGCTCACCAGGCTGAATAAAGAGAAGGTCACAGTGAGCTGCCTGTCGGGTGCTAGGATCCGACACATAATGCAAGCACTCAGGTCACTCCAAAGCAAATACAAATATGACTCAGTCATTGTACATGCTGGTGTGAATGACCTGAGACGTACCTCCTGGACTACATGAAAAGAGACATAGAGGAGCTCTCTGATCATGTAGCCCAGGCTGGTATGACCCTGACCTTGAGCAGCATCTTACCCTCACCTAGAATGATGCCACAGTACAAAGACAAAATGATCGATTTTAACAATTGCCTAAAATTTTGGTGTCATTCAAAGGGGATCCAGTGTCTGTCAGCCTGGGATGACATGCTCGACAAGCCACGTTGCTTCGCTAGGGATGGCTTGCACCTGTCACCACTGGGCTTTCGGATATTGGCAAAGGCTCTTGCCACCCCATAGTGCCTTTTTAGGCAAGGCTCAAAAGTCAAACCCACCCCCATAGACAGCACAAGGAACAAGAAACTAAGGGTAATGCTGCTAAATGCCAGAAGTCTTAACCTCAAGATGCAGCACTCGAAGCTCTCCTCAGTATGGAGAACATCGATATCTGTGCAGTGACAGAAACCTGGTTCAAGGCTCCAGAGAGCACCCCAGCACTACCAGGCTATACCTCATATCATGCTTTTCGGCCCCAAAACCCGGACCGAACCACAAAAGGAGGGGGAGTTTCCATATTTATCAAGGATATCCACACCTCCAGGTTAGTGGCATTGCAAGAAGTATCGGAGACCATCCATGTGCAACTAACAGTGGGCAAGACTGCTTTTCAGTTTATAGCATCCTACAGACCACCCTCTCAAAGTCAGGAATCCCATTCGGCTTTCCTGAAAACATTGGAGAACATGAAGATCTCTCTGAACACCATTATATTGGGTGACTTCAACTACCCAAACATTGACTGGAAGCACTACTCAAGCCCCAGCACCTTAGCCCAAAGATTCCTGGAAATTATAAACTCAAATGCTATGGAACAACTAGTCACCACTCCCACAAGAGGGGACAACATACTAGACCTGATCATTACCAACATGGGGACTCTATGCTCCACACCAGAAGTATATCCCTCATTGGTAAGATCAGACCATAAATTAATTTCACTGGATGTCCACATCCCAACCCCACCCCCAGCCCAGAAAACCACAGTGAAAAACTTCTCAAAAGCGAACTTCTCACTTCTCAAAACCGAAGTGGAATCCTTCAAGGCCCCAGGGCCAGTGGAAACTACAGCCCAAACTGCAGAATCCTATATAAATGCATTCTACGGACATCTCCAGGAATGCATGGATCATGCTATCCCAAACAAAACCAAGACCCAATCATCCAAAGGCAGGCATCCAGTCTGGTGGACTCCTGCCATAAATAAACTGTACAACAGAAGGAGGAAGCTACTACATGATAGAGCAAAATCCCTAATAGGGAAGACATCTCTGATCAGTACTAGCAAAAAATTTACGATCCCTCATAAAATCCTCCAAGGCCAGCTTCGAAAGAAAAATTGCACAGGACACCAAAGACAATCATAAGGCTTTTTTTCAGTTATGGTAGAAACCTGGGATACAACTCCCAGACTTGTTCTGAGTCAATTCTAAATGACAAAAAATACACTGAACCCACAGACATTGCCAATATCCTGGCAGACAGATTCAGTGCAAACTTCTCCACCCCCTCCCCCCCAAAAGAGCAAGCATCTATCTCGGCAGAGGGCTGCCTCCCAAACATCTCAGATGCTGAGGTGAAGGCTGCCCTCTCCAAAGCAAAAAACACTGCTTCCATGGGACCAGATGGCGTCCCAGGTTGCGTCCTACATGAACTACAAGAGGAACTAATCCCTCAAATTAAACAGCTATACAGTCTCAGCCTCACTACAGGATATGTGCCCACAGAATGGCGTACAGCAACAGTGGTTCCACTCCACAAAGGTGGAGCCTCTACGGACCCTGGAAACTATCGCCCCATAAGCCTGACTAGCTTAGTCTGCAAGGCTATGGACAGGATCATCATGGAGCTCATAAACAAAGACATTAAGGACCTACAGACATTAGATCCTACCCAGTTCAGCTTTGTCAAGGGCAGATCCTGCCTTTTGAACCTGGTTGACTTCTTTGAAACAGTCACCAAAGCCATAGATGAAGGGAAGGTAGTCCACACAGCCTATCTGGACCTTGCAAAGGCATTTGATACAATACCCCACTCGGGCATCATAGATAAGCTATCCAGCTTAAATATAAACCCCTATGTCACAAGATGGGTTGCAAACTGGCTCAAAGACAGAACCCACAGAGTGAGAGTTGCTGGAGCCATGTCAGACTCGAAACCGGTCACAAGTGGCGTCCCACAGGGTTCTGTCTTGGGACCACTCTTGTTTGGTATATACTTTTCCGAGGTACAGGCAAACGTGGGAGGACTATGGCTTACCAAGTTCTCAGATGACTGCAAACTGGGCGCCATAATCAACTCTCCAGCTGACACAAACATCCTTCAAAAAGGTCTCACAGAGACAGATAACTGGTGCCAGCGCCATGGTTTAAAGCTAAATGCTAAAAAATGTATAGTCATACCCTTTGGCAAAAACAATGTGCCCACAAATTACCACATAGGCGGAAATCCATTAAGTACAGAGAAAGTTATTAGGGACCTGGGGACCCAAGTTGATAGCAATCTCTCCTTTGAAAACCACATTGCCAAAGTGGTTAGAAAGACCTTCTACATAGCCCACCTCATCACAAAGGGTTTCACATCTAGATCAATAGAGGTAATCGTGCCCCTTTATTCATCCCTCATCAGGCCCATCATAGAATACAATGCCCCTTTGGGATGTACCTTACCCGACACCTGCAGCAATTAGAAAGACCCCAAAAGTATCTCACCAAGAGGATCAAGGGTCTCAAACAGATGCCATATGCTGCTCGGTTAAAAACTCCAGCTCTACTCAGTTGCATACCGCCTACTTGAGGCGATCTATGCCTGACATACAAAGCTATGTCAAATCCAGAATTAATGGACATGCTCCACCTCAGTAAATCTAAATCCCTTAGAGCCACACGCTCGAGGGACTTGAACCTCAGCACAGAAATAAATAGAACTTGCTGGAGGGACAGGTTCATAACCCAGAGGCTCCCTTCGCTCTGGAATAGAATTCCAGTTCATGTGAGGCAGAGCACCTCACTGAATCTCTTCAAGAAGAATCTCGATAAGTGGATGGGGGATCGTAGGTTTGTCCCAGGGATTACTCCCGTGTCACTATTAGACAGAGGCACAGTAAACTAAACCTTAAAAAGGGCACAGTATACTCAAATCAAGGGGTGGTGTAAGCCATACAGAATTGGGCTAGGCTTATAATTGCCCCAGGGCAGATAGCCTAGTATGAACCTATGAACCTATGAACCTATAAGCATTAGCATTTCCTAGTATTTCCTCTCTAAATGAAGTCATTCAATGATCAGTACATATAACTGTAAGTGAAATGTTATTAAACTTGAACCTAAGTAGTAAGGAGCTTGCAAACAGCTGGGATACTTATAAATTTTAGATTAGAAATGTGGTCACAATGAAAGCAAATGAGGTATGGTATAATAGTCACAGTAGGTATCTAGAAGGCTTAAAAATAACAGATTTAGAGAAGAAGAAAAAAGACGTAAATGTTACACAACAAATTGTAGAGCATTTGAAAGATAGAAAATATGAATGAACACAAAGCAATGGTTTTAAAACAATTATTTTTGTCAGTAACACAATAACAGCCAAATTGTTGGCTTGGTGTTTGAGGCAACACAAGGTTGAATGGATAATAACCAAAATTAGGAATTATGAGAATAATAGGGTAGAAACAGACCCAGTAAAAATTGTGAATGTATTGCTAAATGATTTCAGTACACTGTATAGACAAAATCTAGGAGTTAAAAGCAACACACAGTAAATGCTAACATACTTGAAATAATTACAACTCACTCGGTTAACAGGAGTAGAAAGAGGGGTATTAACATAAAAAGCAAAGGAAACTCAAAGATTCATAGAAACTTTATTGTCTTTAGGGCCACACAAGTGCAGCCTAAATGAAATTACAAATGTCAGCTCACGAGAGAAATGCAGTGCAAATAACATAGATACAGCGGTACCAAAGTATAACATAAGAAAGAAAATAACACACATGACATGCAAGAGGTTGTTCACATTATATAAACACACTCAGTACCCATTATCTAGTGATAAATAATAAATAAATACCCACCACCAAACCCCTACACTGTTAAGATATAGAATAAATAAAGACTAGTGAATAGCAGCTGTTTAGTTACCATATTGCACTTGTTAACCTTAGACGTGAATCAGTATAGCAGTCATATTACATAATAGTAATGCTGGCGGTAATTGCTCTGAGCAGCAGGATTAAATGAAAAAAAAGAGGATTCTATGTATCATGTATTATGGTTGCTGTCTGTATTAATAAGTCTCACAGCTGTAGGATATAAACTGTTCCTGAATCTGGTAGTCCTACAGAGGAAGCTGCAGTACCTCCTAGACGCAAATTGTGAGAAACAGTTGTAGGCCAGAGGGGTGTAATCAGCAAGCATTTTATATGTTCTCTTTCTTGCTCTTGTAAAGAAAAGCTCCTGAATAGAAGAGAGGTTTGTGCTCAAGATTTTCTCAGCAACCCTCATCACCCTCTGTAGTTTCTTCTTCTCAGCAGCTGTGCAGTTGCTGAACAATGCTATGAAGTTGCTAGTGAGGATGCTCTTGATAGCTCCCCTGTAAAAACTGGTAGGAGCAGACAGTGGAAGCCTGACCTTTCTGAGCTTTCTCAGGAGGTGAAGCCTCTGTTGAGCCTTCTTGACTATACGGTTGGTGTTAGCAGCCCAGGAGAGGTCATCAGAGATGTGAAATCCCAGGAACTTGGTTGTTTTGACTTTCTCTACTACCTCTCCTTTGACAGTGAGTGGTTGGTGAACTGTTGCCTTTCTCCTGAAGTCTGTAATCATTTCTTTGGTCTTATTAACATTCAGGTCCAGATTGCTCCTGTCACACCAGGCAACGTATTCACCTCATCCCTGTAGTTATGTTCATTCCCACCATTAATGAAACCCATGACTGTGGTATTGTTAGCAAATTTTTTAATATGGTTTGACTTATGTTTTGCAGTGCAGTCATGTGAGGATGGTGAAGAGCAAGGGCTAAGCACACAACCTTGAGTAACACTAGTGTTCAGGACTATGCATTGAGAGGTGTGGTTTCCAGTGCATGTCCACTGGGGTCTACCAATCAGAAAATCAAGAATCCAGTTACATAGATGCTTGTTTATCCTGACTTTCATGAGCTTATCCATCAGTTGCATCAGTATCACAGTGCTGAACACAGAAATGAAGTTGATGTACAGCATCCTCAAGTAGTTGTTCCTCCCTTCAGATGTTTTAATGCAAGGTGTAGCATGATGGATATGCAAACTGGAGTGAATTGAAGGATATAGGCAGACTCGAAGATGAATGTTTCTTCACAATCCTTTCAAAGCACTTTGTGACATTTGAGGTTAAAGCGACCGGTCTGAAGTCATTGAGGCAGGTAGGGTTGGGTTTCTTCGGAAGTGGGACAGTACTTGTTTCCTTGAAACACAAGGGAACTTTCTCCATAACAAGGGATTAGTTGAAGATGTCTGTCAGTACCAGACATAACCGATCAACACACTCCTTCAACATCTTGCCAGGTATGTTGTCTGGTCCAGCAGCCTTCCTAGGATTCACCTTCTTAAGCTGAAGTCTCACCTCTTTGGAGTTTAAGGTGAGCACTGTCTCCTCTTTGTCAGTGTTTGTTTTAGAAGGTACGGTGGTGTTCTTCTCCTCAAATCTGCCAAAGGAGTTTAGTTCATTTAGGAATTCCAAGCTGTCATCACATTGGGGTGATTTGGATTTATAGTCTGTGAGCTGCTGTATCCCCGCCACATGATTCTCGTGTCACTCATGTCTTGGGAGAAGATCTGAATTTTCCTTCCATACTCCCTCTTTGCCTCTTTGATGGTCTTTTGCAGATTTGACCTGACCACCTTTAACCTTTCTTTGTAATTTGCCTTGAAGGCTGTGTTTCTTTCCCTCAGTAGCTTATAGACATTCCTGGTGAGCCAGGGCTTCTGATTAGCTCTTACAGTGATGACATTCATGGTAGTTACATCCTCTATGTATTTATTTATGTAGGCAAGAACTGATTCGGTATAGATGTCTATGTCTTAACTGGAAGTTGTGCATAGCCGCTTCTTTGAAGACCTCTAAAATTTAAAAAAAATTTAAATTAAAAATTAAAGAAGCAGTGATGAGCTGATAAGTATATGTTTTGGCACTTTAACTGTTCAGAGTTCTGCACTGTCTTTTATTTTTGCTTGACTGAATTATTTGTATATTTATATATTTATATATTTGCTGGCAGAATTTAGTTTTCTGAGCTTGCTGACCCCCACCCCTCCACCCCACCCTATTGCTGTTGTGTTCTTAAAGTGGTAAAACTGATCTAACAACTTTTGTGTTATCTGATTGTCTCAAAGCTTGGCTTCTGTCGTGCTGGTATAAAAATATTATCATTTTGTAAATTCCTGCATATCCTTGCTAGAATCTCCTTATGTTCTGACTGAGACAAGCTATCTGGAAATATAGAGATAATACGTATATTTTTGGCACTTTAACTGTTTCACTTTAACTGTTCAGAGTTCTGCACTGTCTTTATTTTTGCTTGACTGAATTATTTATTTATTTGCTGGCATAATTTAGTTTTCTGATATTGCCGAACCCCACACCCGTTGCTGTTGTGTTATTAAAGTTGATGCCTTTTGCAGTGGTCTGCCCCTACTGTAAATTTGATCTGGGACACTCCTTCCAGTCCTATCTCTTTAGCTCATTCTACCTAATACAGAGATCATTTTGGAAGGCCAAACCCTTTAGTGCCTTAACCTTGAATTATATTTGCTGCTGCTCTCTCCCTTTTCACTTTATTAAAAAAGACACTTTATTCACCAGCTTATATTTTCTAATTTGTGTTTCTTCCTACTACTCTGTTACTTCATCTTGCTTTGCTTTTTCCTGCTACTTGCTGCTTGTTCTCTAAAGAGTTCAACTGCATCTTTTCTGTTGCATTTATTACTGCTTGTTTATAGCCTGTCTAAATTGTTAAGTCTTATTCTTAAGTGTTATTCTAAGCTCTTAGTTTTGGTTTAAGCACTTGGGTTTTAGGCCCACCCCTTAGCTCTCCCTGGTCTTTCTCCCTCAGATTTTCACAAATATGGATGGACAATTTCCTACAGTTTTCCCTGCCAGACTGGTTGATATGGGCATCTTGAGACAGTCTAGCAACTGCCTCATGTACATAGACAACCATCTACTACTACCACCTAGGAACACAATTTGTGAGAGATGCAATTACATTAGGAACCTAGAGTCCAAGCTCTCTCCCCCTCAAGACAGTATATCTGGCACCGAAAAGGTTGTCAACACAATCACTGTACCTCAAACACCACCCACACCTACACATCACACATCTACATATGCGGCCGTCCTCCACATAAACATGCCCAAATAAAGGAAACCTCTGAGGCAAAAACGCACACAATCTCCACAGCCCTCCACACCACATATCATGCATAGTCCACACAGCTGTGCCTCACAGCCACTAAGACTTCACAATAAACCCAACATATTAGTCCTAGGAGACTCCATTGTGAGACACACAGATGTGCCTCTTAGCAGGCTGGATAAGTAGAACATCATGGTTAGTTGTCTATCTGGTGCCAGAATCCACCATATCACATACGCACTCAAGTCTCTCAACAACAGGTACTGTTATGACTCTGTCATAGTCCATGTTGGCGTGAATGACTTGAGATGTACCTCTCTGGACTATATGAAAAGGGACATGATTGAGCTCACTGGTTATGTGTCCCAGACAGGTATGTCCCTAGCCTTAAGCAGCATTCTGGTGTCACCCAGAATGATGCCTCAATACAAACAGAAAATGATTGACTTTAACAATTGGCTTAGTTTCTGGTGTCATTCCAGGGAGATCCAGTACCTGACAGCCTGGGAAGATATGATCGACAGAGCACGATGCTTTGCCAGAGATGGCTTGCATCTGTCTCACCTGGGTTTCAGGCTTCTGGCAAAGGCTCTTGCCTCCCTTAGAGTGCCTTTCTTAGGAAAAGTGATGAGGTTAAAACTACCAACATAAAAATTTCAACAAAACACAAATTAAAGGTCATACTGCTAAACGCTAGGAATCTAAACATGAAACTGCACTCATTGCAAGCATTTCTAATCCTGGAAAATGCTAACATCTGTGCAGTCACAGAAACCTGGTTCAAAGCTGCAGAGAGCACCCCAGCCTTACCTGGTTACTCATCATATCATACATTCAGACCCCAAACTATGGGCAGTAAAGCCAGAGGAGGTGGAGTTTCAATATAAATTAAAGACATTCACACCGCCAGGTTGGTCAAACAGTATGACGCACAGGAGACACTCCAGGTGCAGTTAACCATTGACAAGACCCCTATTCAAATCATAGCTAGCTACCGGCCCCCAAATCTGACCCAAGATGCCCAATCTGCCTATTTGGACCTGTTTGAATCTATCAAGATTTAACCCACTACTCTGATCCTGGGTGACTTTAACTTCCCAAACATAGATTGGATGAACTCCTCATGCCAGAACACAAATTCCCAGGAATTCCTTGATTTTAACAATGCAAATGCCTTGGAACAGCTAGTTGATACTCCCACAAGAGGTAATAATATCTTGGACTTGGTATCAACCAACATGAGTAACCACTGCAGCATCCCTATAGTATCATCCTCCCTGGTAAGATCCGACCACAAAGCGGTCACTTTTGAAGTCACCATCTTCCCCCAACCCCCCTCTAGCTAGGATCAGACATAAAAACATCTCCAAAGCTGATTACAGCCTCCTGAGAGATGATACAAACAGCTTCACAGCCCCCTCCCCCTCTGTAGGAACTGGCACAAATATCCAAAATTACACCAAAGCACTATATGAGCTTTATATAGATGCACAGAATCAGGAATACCCAAGAGGACTAAATCATCCTCTGCAAGAAAGAGTAGACCTGTCTGGTGGACATCTGCAATAAATAAACTCTATAACAAAAGGAAAGATTTGCTGTCCAAGACCAAGAAGAAGCAGGTGCCCAATTGGAATCAATCTCTCCTTAGCCTAAACAAGCAAATAAGAGCACTAATGAAATCCTCCAAAGCAAACTTCAAGTCCAAACTGGAGACATAGACAATAATAAGGCCTTCACATATGTCCTCAACCTCAAAGTACGCACCGAGATCTGTTCAGAACTGGTGGTCATGGACACCACATATACAAATGCCTTAGATATAGTAAACTTGCTGGCTGACAGATTCAGTGAAAACTTTACCCCTCTGCCCCCCCCATCAGTAAATCAGGACATCCCCAGTACTTGCCCCCTTCCCCTTATATCTAAGTAACTGGTCATCACTGCTCTCTCAAAGGCAAAAAAATACAGCCTCCATGGGACCTGATAACATCCCAGGCTGCATCCTACATGAAATCAGGCAGGAACTTGCAGCACCATTAGGCATCCTATTCAACCAAAGCCTGAGTACTGGCTTCATCCTAGCTGAGTGAAAGACAGCCACTGTCATCCTTTTACACAAAGGTGGAGCATCCACCGATATGGGAAATTATAGACCCATCAGCCTAACTAGCCTGATTTGCAAGGCCATGGAATGGATTATCATGGACCTCATTAACAAGGACATTGGAAACCTCCAAACACTTGATCCCACACAGCTTGGCTTCATCAAGGGGAGGTCATATCTGCTAAATTTGGTCAACTTCTTTGGGACAGTTACCAAAGCCATGGACAAGGAGAAGATGGTGCACACCACCTACCTTGACCTGGCCAAAGCCTTTGATAAACTCTCTCAACTAGGCATCAATCCATATGTTACCAGATGGGTAGCAAACTGGCTCACTGATAGAACCCATGTAGTCAAAATAGGGGAAGCCACCTCAAGCAGTAGACCCGTAACAAATGGTGTACCCCAGGATTTGGTCTTAGGGCCTCTGTTATTTGGGATATACTTTTCTGAGGTGCAGGCCAAAATCAGTGGGCTATGGCTGACCAAGTTTGCAGATGACTGCAAGCTGGGGTGCTGTAATTAGTTCCCCTAGTGATGTGGACATCCTCCAAGAGGGTCTCACTCAGACAAATGACTGGTGTGAGAAACATGGCCTCAAGCTGAATACCATAAAATGCATCATCATCCCCTTTGGGGAGAGGAACGTCCCCACAAATTATCACATTAATAACAATGTCCTAAGCATGCAATCAGCCATGGGGGATGTGGACACCCAGATTGATAGCAACCTGACTTGACCACCATGTTGCTTCTGTTGTATGGAAAACCTTCTACATGGCCCACCTCATAAGTAAGGGTATCTCATCCAGGGATAAGGAGGTCATAACATCCATGTAGTCTTCCCTTATATGGCCCATTATTGAGTATAGCGCCCATTTCAGCATGTACCTCACAAAGCACATGCAGCAGCTGGAGAGACCATAGAGATTCCTCACCAAGAAAATCCAGGGCCTCAAAACAACTACCATACACAGATAAGCTAAAAGCCCTATCCCTCTACTAAGTTTCATACAGACTCCTCAGAGGTGACCTCTGTCTGGCATACAAAGTGATCACGGACCCCACCTTGATGGGACTGCTGTATATCCACAAGTCAAGCTCCACTTGAGTAACCCGCATGCACAGCCTCAACCTGGTCTGTGACATCAACAAGACTTGTTGGCGGGACAAATTTCTGTCCCAGAGACTCCCCCATCTATGGAATAGACTCCCTCTTCACTCAAGCAGAGTACCTCTTTACCCCTTTTTAAGTACAACCTGGATAACTGGATGGGAAACAGAAAATATGCCTCTGCGATCCACCCGTGTCCCTGCTGGACAGGGACATCAGGTGCTGATTTGTCTAAACATGGGCTAAACTCTTGGCTAGGCTTATAAGGGCCTCAAGGCCAATGGCCTAGTAACTTCCTATGATCCTATGAGAAACCAGAATACAGGAAAACACCCTGGCAGTGATGGAATTCCAATAGATAGGTAGAAAATAAGGTCTGTCTAGTAGTTTTTAACAAGATTTTTCTGGGTAGAGGTGTGCTCTTGACTTGGAAAGTAGGAGAAGTAGTAAGTATAACAAAGGAGAGGAAAGCTCTTTACACCACATCTGACCCAATGGCATCACCCTCAGTGTTTGCTTCCTTTTAACACTTAGTTGCCCACCTTCCTACCATTTTGAGTCCTTTCCATAGTTCCTGCTGTTAGACTTTTTCCTGAGTAGCTTCTGTCCCTGGTACTCGGCAGTATATTTCCAAAATATAGCTTTTTTTCTACTAATCCATCATTGTTTCTGCCACCCTCCCATATACTTTCTCTTTTCTCAATCTCCCCTGTTTAGTAATAACAACAGTAGGGATTTCACCTGTAACAACTCTCTCAAATACGTTTATTCTTCTGTAAGTTTTAAATACAGGTACTTGTTTGGATATATAGTTTTCCTAGCACATCATGGTAGTCAAGTAGTATTGTGCATTTACAAACTAAATGACTCCTGCTAAAAGAGAAGGTGGTTGGCTTCACTCCCCTCCTTCCCCCAATTCTCCTGTCCCTGTGGTAACCATTACCATATGCCCTCCATTTGTCTCTTTTTCTTAAAGGATCATCTAATCTTTACAAAATTACACAGGCTCAAATATTTATTTTTTAATTACATTTAGACCCTTGTATTATAACACTAAATTAATGATATAGGCTAAATACACCTGACTTTATCACAGCAGCCTCTTCTGTTTAAGTTATTTTATAATTTACTTTATACCAAATTCCAGCTACAAACCGCACCTACTGTGATGTATATGACTCTGATGTCTTGGACAATAACTACCTCAACCTTGTATCATCAATCACTTCTTTCTTACCCTTCACTCTCAAATTGCAACAAATCTCACCACCATCACCCCTTTATGGAAATACATTCTAAAATATATACTCCCTCCTTCATAACCTCTCTGACTATGTCTTCATTCCAAAGCTGTATAGTTGTACTTAAAATGGCAAATAACAGAATATATCTACCCATCCATATTTCACCACCCATTCCTTATCTGCCCCACCAGCTAGCAAAACATCTTCCATCTAAAGCAGCCTTGCTAAATAAATTCCTTAGGTCCTCCATACAGCCTACAACATTAATCCAAAGTCTTGTACTTCATAGCTATGTTGAATCCGGTCCAGGTCCTCCACTTCTTCATCCCTATTATTGAAACCTAAACTTTGCCTTAATAAATGCTGGCAGTTTGCTCAATAAACCTGAGCAAGAACAGTTATTCTTTTATACAAAGAACCATGGTATCTTAAGAGTAACCAAATTGTGGGATAAACCAGACACCCCAAATATAAGCATTTATGTTCCCAACTACTAATACCTTGTCAATGCTTGACCCAAGAAAAGAAAACAAGGAGGCCCATCATTTTTTATTGAAGAACATATACAAATAAGTGGTAACACTCAAAGCTCCATGTAAAATGATCATGACTCAAACTGGTTAGTTGCAAAAATCAAACTTACAAACACTAGCATTTTTACTATTGTAGTTTCCAATCTCCCTCCTCCAGCCAACCAGAACTAATGTAAATTACTCCAGCTTGAAATTTTAGAAAGCACTTCACTTTTTAAAATTAACCCCTCAACCACATCAACATTGATATTGAAGACTTCCCAACTAACCTCAGATTTCCCCACACATTGAGGAAATTACCAGACCAAGCTTTAACACAGGTAACCACTCCCTCATAGTCCTTCTGATTACCAATAACCCAACCATAATTACAAAACTGTCCATGCTTCTTCCCTTCATCAGTGATCATTGCTCAATCACTTTTACTGTAAAATTACCAAATTAAAGTACTCCATTAACAAATTTCAAGCATAAAGCATGACAGAACATCAAACCACTGCAAAGTAAGCTCAGACAAATAAAAAGGGAGGACCTGATGATCAAGCAGTACTCATCAACTGTAGCCAACACATTCAGTTTTATAAGCTAAACAGGTTACTAAAATATTCAAAAATGGCTCCCTAAAGAGATGAGGTCACTGTGTAAAATATGAGATGAAGCACGGAGACAATGGAAAAAGGCACCCTCATCAAAAAACAGACATAAATTCACCATAGTAACACATCTAGCAAAGAGAACTACTAGGCAACACAAGGCAAGCTTCCTTCAAGCCTAACTCTTACTTCAAAACACTCACCCTCCAAGAATTCTGGAATCTGGTAAATAAAATAACTGGCTGCTGCTCCACTGAATACTCTTTTACAAGTACACTCTACTAGTCAAAGTCAGGTTGCTTAACTCCATATAATTTTGAAATAATTCTCCACCTTACCTGCACCAATCCAAACGGCCAAGACCCTTTTATCTCAAAAGGTGACATTTGAGTAGATTCACTATCCTTTTACTTTAAAACAATTAGAACAAAATATATTGCCTCCTTCTAGAGAAACTCCCAAGAGATACCCCCACTGAAGCCACTAATATCCATTTATGGTTAACAATGCTATGTAAAGATCAAATGTTCTTCCCTCTGAAATACTTATACAAACTATATATATCACTAAAAACATCACGTCTAGCCAATGGAAAATAGCTATAGTAAAACCTCTACTTAAAGTACCTAATCCAATCCTTCCAATGCTTAGAGCTTTAGACCTGATTCAGTCTTTTTCCTATACTAGTATAACCATTAAAAGTAATTTACAGCCATCTAAGTCAATGCATCCAGACCTACAAGATTCTGTCTCATCATCGATGTGGTTTCTTGTCTGATCAGAGTATGGTGACCACCCTATATTCCCTAACTGATGGCATGCTGTAAAACATAAATAAATCCCTTCTTATAAGATCCATTTTTATTAACATTACAAAAAGTTTCTACATAGTTAATCACCTTTTACTGCTAAACTTTCACTAAAGCAGAGATAAAACTCACGTTACAAAATGGGTTAAAGACTTCCTTGCTTATAGAGACTTCTAAGTTCACATAGGTTCAAATTCATCAACTCATGCTGCTCTAACCAACAAAGTTCTGTGGGGATCTATATTATCCATTCCACTGTTTTCCTTCTTCACAAATAAGTTGCCAATAGAGATCTCCCCTGTTTCCAGTCATTCTATTTGTAGGCAACATTGTTATTCATAGATCTGACACTACACCAGCAGGACTCATAGAAATAAACTGGGAACAAAATAGCACCTCTCATCAATTGGTTAGTTCAGCATAACCTCATACTTAACATTAAAATCACACCACCATATAAAGTAGCCAAACTTACAACAACCTGAAGCATTGTCCATAACAACAATGAACTTATAGAAACAGTCCAGTTATACAGATGCCTGAGCATCTGGCTAGATCCCTCAGTCAGCTTTCACTACTATGCCCTAATTACTAAGATAAAAGTCAACAAGCTCATTTCTTGGGCTAAGAAGATACCTCAGTTTATGTCTTCTCAGCTGGGAGAATAAGCATAGGAAACGGAGTCCTTCTTCCCCAAATTGGATACAGATAATCATTGATTCAGCCTCATAAAAGAATCTCACATCACTGCAGACTACAGTCTTACAATACCTGTAGATTTATAACCCTTTCGCTAACAAAAGAACAGCACCATTACACTCTAACAAAAGCAAAGTAGCTACCTGTCACCCAGGAAACAGCATTCTTTATGGAATCCCTAATCTTTTAAATCATTTATCTTAATACCTTTCCCTACTTTGTAGGTAGAGTGTCTGAGAGGCCTATCCCATATAACCTAAGATCCTAAGGGCTAGCCTGAAGGTTCAAATAATCCAAATTAAACTTAAATGTGCTGACTATTCCTCAGTTCTCACTTGCAAGATGAATCCCTTCCTTCACCCACAAAATCCTTACATTCTTACCTGAACTTTAGTCATGATATAAAAAAAAACATTTTCAAACAGGCACAATGTAAATGTACTTAAAGAGAAATGTACTTAAAGAGTACTGTTAACTAATAACAAATCACACTATTTATACACACACTACTCCATTAGTTTAAAGTCCACCATATTGATCTGACTCGGTTGCATAGCCTTTACAGCCCTTTCCACCTACACTTCTTAACGTTCTCATACCTTTATTGTACACACTTCCCTGTCACTTGAACCCCTCCTCAGTATCTCTTCTCCCACCCTTTTTCTCCTTCTAGAAATTCCTTCTTCATACTTGTCCCTCCTAATAATCATCTTTCTACATCTCGGAAATCTCCAAACTGCTCTCTGTCTAGGTTTTCCTTTCCATTCTTTTTGGCAAAAATTTTTTTGTAAATATTTTTAGAGAAACCTAGTGCACATACTGTGATGGCATGAGGTGTAATATAAGAGTTCTGTAAAGTCTGATTGATTCGCTGAGTGTACTCATGCAACTGAAATGTGTTCTTTAATAACTTGTGAGATATCTTCCAAGTATATAAGTAAAAAGTACAAGTCTGTTGGTTTATTTCTTTGTCCATAGGCTGACTAGAAATTGTTCCATTGGATCGATGTTCTGCCTCATTTAACATTAAATAAAAAATGAAAAGTATATACTTATGTGCCAATGTATATGTTTTCTTATGGGTGCATGCATATGCTTTGGTGACTACATACAAAACACAATATATAAAGTAGTAGTAGTTAGAACAAATACATTTTAGTTAGAACAAAAAAATTTTTTATTTTTTTTAAATAGCAAATAGTTAAACATTGTTAGAGAAAATACTAACTACCATACTCCAACTGTGCATAGCAAGAATAGTAAACAGCAAGCATAATATTTATGAGAGGCTGTTATATACATATATTTATGAAATTCATTAGCAGTTTCATGGTAAAAGGAATCTATAAGGGTAAGACTATGATGATGTATGGTAGTTACTGGTGAGAAGTAAGAAAGTTAGTCAGGATTAGTGCAGGAACATAACCAGTGTGTATTGAGGTATAGTTTGAGTTTCTTTTAAAAAGTGTAAGAGAAGACAGAGTTGTGAGTTCAGTGGGTAGTAAATTGCATAGCTTTCCAACAGTATTAGACAACAGGGAGTCACCTGCTGAGTTGTTGGATCTGCAAGTGTTAAACAGTAGTTTGTTTGATGAGCGTAATTTTTTTGGATTATTGTAGGGGGTAAAGAGGCTTGAGAGTATTGGAGTATTGGTGGGTTGATACAGGGTCTTGTGGGCTATAGCAAGCTGTAGAAATTGGAGATGGTGTAGAAACTCTAGCCAATCAAGTTGTTTTAGATTAAGGCAGTGATGAGTTCTGAAAGGAGAGTCAGTAGCAAATCTGGCAATATTGTTATAGGATACTGACAGTTTGTTGAGGTTGCTTTTAGAAAGATTTGAATAAATGGGTGAAGCATAGAGTAGAGTAGAGATTAGGTGAGTTCTGGCTATTGCAGTCCTGGCTACTGGTGTAAAGAAAGGGTTTGATTCTATAGAGGGATCCCAGTTTCTTGTTGACTATTTTTATTGTACTGTTAATATGACTATCAAAGTTGAGGTTATTGTCTATTGTTATTCCTAGGAGTTTAGTAGTTGGGTCGGGAGAAATAAGAGTACCATTGTTAGATGTAAGTGTGAAATGTATAGGGGTGGACTTACGGGTTGGTGAGAAGAGTAGCAGTTTAGTTTTTTTTGGGTTTAGGAGGAGGCTATGGTTTGTGAACCATTCTTCAACAGTATTAAATGCTTTCTGGGTAAGAGTCTGTAGTTCGGTTTGAGAAGCGGCTGAGCAGATAATAGTAGAGTCATCTGCATATTGAATGCAGGTAGTATGTGGAATTCATAATACCAAATCTCCAAAGCACAGAAAGGCAAAATGACCAACAAACCAAAACAAATGGTCAAAAGCAGACTCCACTTGAAATAGTAGTGCAGCAGATCGAACAGCTCACAATAAGGCTCAAAAGCTCAAATGAACAGATGATTTATTTCAACGCTAACGCCAACAAAATGATACACACGTTTTCATCAATAGTATGACTTCGTCAGACAAACTCAGAATTAATCACACAGGTATAAATACTCAAAGGCAACACACTTGACCCTAATGAATTAATTAATTTAGTCAAATTTAAAGGCACAAAACACCCTAATGTGAAAAAATTCAGTGTGTACATGTATGCTTAGTAACATCTAAAAATCAAAGTTAAAACCACATTTTAAAACCATTTTTCATAAAATAAAATGTTGCCATGATACTAGAAAATGTTTTATGACCACTATATTTATTAAAAATTGTATATTAAAACCTTCCTGATATATTTCATGTTAAAAATTAAATCCTGTCGGATTTTAACTTTAAATATGGAACAATGGATATTGCATCATTGAGCCCAGGGAATCGATTGGATTCCAAGGAAATTTGCCAGTGTGTTTCCCTGTGGGATAATAATACCTCCCATGGTCCGCCCCTGGCGTCCTGAGAAACGGAATCCAAAACGAAAAAAGTAAAGGTCGCTTCAGGGCATGTAGTAAGGTGCTTGTAAAGTGCATTGTTTCTGTCACATTTTTGTATGTCGTAAAGGTGCTCGTACACCCTTCTACGGAGTTGTCTTTTGGTCTTCCCAACATAAAATGCCTGACATGACTGGCACACTGCCAAATAGACAACCGCATAGGAAAGACAATTGTAGAATCTTTTTGAACTGATCTTCCTATTTCTGCTTTCCAAATATACAAACTCTTTGTTAAAAATGTGTTTGCACTGAGAACACCGTCCACACTTGAAAGTCCCCTTACGGGGATATTCAAACTGATGTTGTGTGGTACCCTTTTCTAAAATTCTCTTAATGTTAAAACCTTTTCTATATACTGTTTTAAGGGTTATATTCTTGAATCCATTGAGGTCTGTTAATTCCTGAAAGGATTTAAATTCCCTGTCAATAATCCTACTAATCATCCCGACGTTACCACTGTATTCTGTAATAAACAGTAACTGGTGACCGTCGCCATCCAATTTGTCGTTACCCTGCTCAGTGTGTAAATACTCTTGCCCCAAAATGGGCATAAACCTTGTGGGTCTACCTTTCAAAACTTCTTCCTTAACCGAATTAATCATGGCTACAGGATACCCCCTGTCCGTAAACATTTTAATCAGCTTGTCACATTCAATATTGAATTGGTGGTCCTGGGATGTCATTCGTGAGGCCCTGACAAACTGTCCCTTGACAATACCTCTCTTTTGGAACCCTGGGTGTGAACTGGAAAAATGCAAATAACTGTTTGAAAAAGTTGGCTTTCTATACACCGTAGAGGTAAATCCTGATGTATCTTTACTTAAAGTCACATCTAAATAATGAACAGATTCCACAGATGTCTCATAAGTAAAGTTTAGAAAGGTAGT
>NC_056733.1:1194276118-1194363618 GCF_019279795.1 Protopterus annectens
AATCACTCCTGACACTCTTCTCCACCCACTCCATCTTGCCTGTACTCTCTTCTTTACCTCTCTTCCACACTCACCATTACTCTGAACTATTGATCCCAAGTATTTAAACTCATCCACCTTCGCCACCTCTACTCCTTGCATCCTCACCATTCCTCTATCCTCCCTCTCATTCACACACATATATTCTGTTTTAGTCCTGCTGACCTTCATTCCTCTTCTCTCTAGAGCATCTCTCCATCTCTCCAGGGTCTCCTCCACCTGTTTCCTACTCTCACTACAGATCACAATGTCATCTGCAAACATCATAGTCCACGGGGACTCCTGTCTGATCTCGTCTGCCAACCAGTCCATCACCATTGCAAATAAGAAAGGGCTCAGAGCTGATCCTTGATGTAATCCCACCTCCACCTTAAATGCATCCGTCACTCCCACCGCAGACCTCACCGCTGTCACACTACCCTCGTATAGCTCTATACATATATATATATATATACATATACATATATGCGTATATATATATATATATATATATATATATATATATATATATATATATATATATATGTAAAATCTATATACGTGTGTGTGTGTGTGTGTGTGTGTGTGTGTGTGTGTGTGTGTGTGTATGTACACATATATATGGGTCTACTTTGAAACATCTAAAACCCATAACATCGAATTTCATAACATCTAACACTACAAATCACAAGAAAATAACATCCCCTCTGCATATAACAACACCAAACTACCAAACACACTTTTTACTATGTTTATGCAGGGGCAAGCCCCCCTGCAACCCCCATGTGGAGGGGCTCCGCCCCCACACCCCCCCGTAAATTAAATATACCAACTCCAAGATCGCACTATAGTGGAGAAAAAGTTAATTTCTTAACCCACTGTATCAAGCCCCCCTGCAGAAACATAGTAAAAGTGTGTTTGGTAGTTTGGTGTCATTATATGTCGTTATATCTGGAGGGGATGTTATTTTCATGTGATTTGTACTGTTAGATGTTATGAAATTCAACGTTATGGGTTTTTAGATGTTTTGGGTTTTAGATGTTCTGGTCTCAGTGTTATGAAATTAGATGTTATGGGTTTTAGATGTTTTGAAGGGGACCTATACATATATATATGCATTTACAAGCAGATGGGTTCATCATATATACACATATCTATGAGCTGGACAGAAGTACATTACAAAAGGGTATTAAAAAATTTTACAGACTTGTATCATGCAGGAATAGGATGTTTTAGTATTCAATAAATCAGTAGTATTTATGAGACTAAATATGACAGTATTCAGTAAGTAGGTACTCTGTAAATGTATAATTGCAAGCTAAAAGGGAATACAGAAGTATGTGACACTATAGTTTAAGAAACTGCGAAGTAATACTAGACGACCATTAACAGCAACTGTGAAAGCTGCAGATTATGAACATCATTTGAAAGGCTGTTTCTGAGTACTAGCAAAGGTATACATGCTGATCTACTGACAGCCATTTCTGTGATTGCCCATAGATTGCAAATATTATGCCAAAATACCTTTTAGCAAATCACAAAAACTTTTTTTTTTTGCAGGGGGCAAGATTTTCTCCCCTGAGAATTGTATATATCTATTTTTAGGGTCATGCAAAATGGAGAAAAGGTGTTTAAACATAATTTTTTCAATTTATTGTTAGTCAAATAAATGGCTGTTGATAAACTACATAAAAAAAACGTGAAAGAAAGATCAAATAATGACTGTCCACACAGATAAAAAGTTAAGAGCTTTCTTTCATTTTAATCACAACAAACTTCTTCAGAACTGACCAGTAAACCAATTAGTCAGGTTTAAATATAAAATTTAGTTAATAAATAAACCAGTCAAATGTTCATTCATCTAATTATTAATTAATACATAGCATTTTCTTTTTGTATCTTTCGGCTTTTCCCAGTTAAGGGTCGCCACAGCGGAACTCCAGTCCGCTAATGATTGGCAGTAGATTTTTACGTACCGACTTGCCAGGCCTGACGCACAACCTTCAATGAAGGTACACCCATTCATGCATGTCTCCACATAGAAGACGCTTTAGCTGAGAATCAAACAGGACAACGTCTTACTGTGAGGCGACAACGCTACCGCAGCACCACCACCGCATTTTCTTAAAGGCAAAAATATAAAATGTGAAATATAACCCTTGACATATGTACAAAAAGCATATAGTACATACAGATGTGTGCTTACTATAAAAATATTTGTCAAATAAACCATTTAATAGTATAGTCTATTACTTAAAAGACATTTAACATTTAAGGTCTCATTTAGTCCAGGAATGTGATCTGCCTTAAGGAAAACCTACCATCTGAGCTTCTTGTTTTCCAAGGCATTAATGAATTCTGTAACAAATAGAGTCAAATCTATTTCTTCCAACACAAAAAAATACAAATTTCTTAAAGTTAGGGCACTCCACAGCATGTTTGGCTAGAGCATTGTTAGTGTCTTTATTTCTAATAGCCAAACAATGTTCATAAATCCTTTTGTGTAGGGCTCTAGTTGCTTTTCTAACATAAAAATTATGACAGGTGGATCTCTTAGCCAAATATACTACCCCCATACTTTTGCAGTTGCATCTGCCTTTACTGACCACCATTTTATTAATGCATGGAAAAAATATATTTTGTGATGAGTCAATAAACCTGCATTGTTTGCAGTTATAACACGGGTAGATGCCAGTGGCTCGTCTAAAAGTTTTGTGTTCTCCTATTTCTAAAATAGACTTTACACTTGCATCCTTTTTATAAATAAAGTGTGGGTGGTCCCCTAATACTCAAGCTAAGTTTCGGTTTCCCAAAATAACTTTCCAGTTGTTGGAAATTACCTGTTTGATACTGTGACAGTCAATACTGATAGGAACAGGAAAGGCACAGTCCATTTATTTTACTTTCCCACTGTTGTTATTAGTTATAAACCCACCAGTTAAAATTGGAATTTTTCGAGCAGATATTATTGTTTAGGGTGGACAAGTTCCCACCAATTTTAACTCATAATTTTTATGTGGGGAAAACAACTAGAGCCCTTTAACAAGGAGCTCAGATGGCAGGTTTTCCTTAGGGCAGATCAAATTCGTAGTCTAAACGAGACCTTAAATGTTAAATGTCTTTTAAATCATCATCATCATCTTCTTTTGGCTGATCTCGTTAGGGGTTGCCACAATGGATCATCTGTTTCCATTTCCTACTGTCCTCTGCATCTTGCTCTGTCACACCAACCACCTGCATGTCCTCTCTCACCACATCCATAAACCTTATCTTAGGCCTTTTTCTTTTCCTGCTACCTAGCAGCTTCATCCTTAGCATCTTCTTCCCAATATACTCAGCATCCCTCCTCAGCACATGTCCAAACCAATGTAGTCTTGCCTCTCTGGCTTCGTTTCCAAACCTTCCAACCTGGGCTGACCCTCTAATATACTTATTCCTAATCCTGTCCACCCTCGTCACACCCAGTGCAAATCTTAACATCTTCAACTCTGCCACATCCAGCTCAAACTCCTACCTTTTTGTCAATGCCACTGCCTCCAACCCATATAACATAGCTGGTCTCACTACTCTCTTGTTGACCTTCCCTTTCACTCTTACTGGTACTCGTATGTCACAAATCACTCCTGACACTCTTCTCCACCCACTCCATCCTGCCTGTGGACTCTTCTTCACCTCTCTTCCACACTCACCATTACTCTGAACTATTGATCCCAAGAATTTAAACTCATCCACCTTCGCCACCTCTACTCCTTGCATCCTCACCATTCCCCTAACCTCCCTCTCATTCACACACATATATTCTGTCGTAGTCCTGCTGACCTTCATTCCTCTTCTCTCTAGAGCATATCTCAATCTCTCCAGGGTCTCCTCCACCTGTTCCCTACTCTCACTGCAGATCACAATGTCCTCTGCAAACATCATTGTGCACGGAGACTCCTGTCTGATCTCATCTGTCAACCTGTCCATCACCATTGCAAATAAGAAAGGGCTCAGAGCTGATCCTTGATGTAACCCCACCTCCACCATAAACTCATTCGTCACTCCCACCGCAGACCTCACCGCTGTCACACTACCCTCGTACATATCCTGTACCACTCTTACATACTTCTCTGACACTCCTAACTTCATCATTCAATACCACAACTCTTCTCTAGGCACCCTGTCATATGCTTTCTCTAAGTCTATAAAAACACAATGCAACTCATTCTGACCTTCTCTGTACTTCTCCATCAATGCTCTCAGAGCAAACATCGCATCTGTAGTGCTCTCTCCCGGCATGAAACCATACTGCTGATCACTAATCATCACGTCCCTTCTTAACCTAGCTTCCACTACTCTTTCCCATAACTTCATGCTGTGACTGATCAGTTTAATCCCTCTGTAGTTACTACAGCTCTGCACATCACTCTTATTCTTAAAAATCGGTACCAAAACACTTTTTCCTCCATTCCTCAGGCATCCTCTCACTTTCCAAGATTTCTTTAAACAATCTGGTTAAAATCTCCACTGCCATTTCACCTACACACCTTCATGCTTCCACAGGTATGTCATCTGGACAAACAGCCTTTCCATTCTTCATCCTCTTCATAGCTATCCCTACTTCCTCCTTGCTAATCCACTGCACTTCATGATTCACTATCCCCTCATCATCCAACCTTCTCTCCCTCTCATTCTCTTCATTCATCAACCCCTCAAAGTACTCTTTCCATCTCCTCGACACACTCTCCTCGCTTGTGAGTATGTTTCCCTCATTATCCTTTATCACCTTTACCTGCTGCACATCTTTCCTAGCTCGGTCCCTCTGTCTAGCCAATCGGTACAGGTCCTTTTTTCCCTCCTTAATGTCCAACCTTTCATATAACTCTTCATATGCCTTATCCTTAGCCTTCACAACCTCTCTCTTTGTCATGCACCTCATCTCCTTATACTCCTGTCTACTTTCTTCATCTCTCTGACAATCCCACTTCTTCTTTGCCAACCTCTTTCTCTGTATACTCTCCTGTACTTCTTCATTCCACCACCATGCCTCCTTGTCGTCCTTCCTCTGTCCAGATGTCATACCAAGCACCTTTCTAGCCATCTCCCTTACTAGCTCTGCTGTAGTTACCCAGCTATTTGGTAACTCTTCACTGCCACCCAGTGCCTATCTTAACTCATCCCTGAACTCCACCTCACAATTACACTTTCAATTTCCACCATTTGATCCTTGGTGATGCCCTCACACTCCTCCTCCTCCTCTTGATCATCAACATCATCCTACAAACCACCATCCTATGCTGCCTAACTACACTTTTCCCAGTCACCACTTTACAGTCTCCAATCTCCTTCAAACTGGCCCTCCTACATAAGATATAAGCCACCTGTGTGCATCTTCCTCCACTCTTGTATGTCACCCTATGCTCCTCCCTCTTGTTAAAATACATATTCACCACAGCCATGTCCATCCTTCACAAAATCCACTACCGTCTGACCTTCTGTATTCCTTTGTTTAACACCATACCTACCCATCACTTCCTCATCCCCTCTGTTCCCTTCACCAACATGGCCATTGAAATCTACTCCAATCACCACTCTCTTACTCTTGGGTACAGTCATCACCACTTCATCCAACTCACTCCTAAATTTTTCTTTCTCATCCATCGTACACCCAACTTGTGGAGCATATGCACTAACAACATTCATCATTACACCATCAATTTCTAGCTTCATAAACATCACTCTATCCGACACTCTTTTCACCTCCAAAACACTCTTAGCATACTGTTTCTGTTTAAACCTCACTAATTGGTTTACTGATCAGTTCTGAAAAAGTTTGTTGTGATTAAAATGAAAGAAAGTGCTTAACTTTTTATCTGTGTGGACAGTCATTATTTGGTCTTTCTTTCACATTTTTTTTCTGAAGTTTATTCTGACTTTCGTGAATTTGGTGTTTCTCATATTAAATGGCTTTTGATAGATTGACTTATACCAGGGGTTTTCAACCAGTGTGACACAGCACACCAGGTCAACAGGTGTGCTGCAAGATTTTTTAAAAAGATACTTAGCCTTTTAAAACTTAAGGATTACTTCACTCACCTGCTGTTGCTGCCACCAAAAATGTCCATCCACCACCAACCAAAAGCCACTTTGCCTCCCTATAATATATGTTTTGGTGTGCTGCAAGATTTTTATAATTAATTTATGTGTACCATGAGATGAAAAAGGTTGAAAATTGCTGACTTACACCCTTAGAAAAGAGTAACTCATGACTCTATTAACAGAGGATAACACAATAAGAATAGTGTGCCAGGGGTATGCTTGCATGGGTGTTTGTGTAGCTCAATATATAAAACTGCTTTGCTGGGGTGTGTGTTTAAGATGGCTATGGGTGCTTACTATTTCAATACTGATGTGCAGTTGGCAGGACTACAGATGGACACTAAATATATATGTGAAAAGATGGGCTTGAAAGGGAAATAGGAAGGCCGTGATTAAATTATGCATGTACTGGTACCCAGATAGATCTGGAAGAAGCTTTCACCCTACTGAAAGCTCTTTCTATCAGAAGACATAGATGACAGAGGGGAGGGCTGATATGTTTGTGAAGAGAATGCAAGTGCAGTGAATGAAGTGACAGACCTAGGAAGAGTAGGATGAGAATAGGGCCCCAGCGGGAGGCCTATGTTTAATGATGTGTGAGTGCTATGACTGTATATACATTAGGAAGAGAGTTTACTGTTTTCACTGGATGTAGTCCTTCTGCCTGTCCCAGCTATTGTAGCTGGCTGATACTTAAAGTGGAAGCCTCTGTTCTGCTACTGTGGCAAAATTAGAATTTATCCACAGGTGACCTAGCAACAGACCCAGGGAATTACAGCGCCATAATCCTGACTAGTCTCATCTGTAAGGCCTTGGAACATATCATTATGGACCTCATAAATAAAGATATAGGTGACCTCCAAACCCTACTCCTACCCAATTCAGCTTCATCAAGGGCAGATCCTACCTGTTAAATCTGGTGCATTTCTTTGAAAATGTGACCAGGCCATTGATGAGGGCAAATCTGTGTACAAAGTATACCTCAACTTGGCAAAGGCTTTCGATGCAATCCCACATTCAGGCATTACCGATAAACTTGGCAAACTGAATGTAAATCCCTTTGTTGTAAGATGGGTTGCCAACTGACTCACAAACCAGGCACACTATCAAAGTGGGTGACTCCACATTAACCAGCAGACCTGTTACCAGTGGGGTACCACAGGGGTCAGTGCTGGGCCCCTACTATATACTTCTCAGAAGTTCAGGACAAAAGTAAGGGGTTGTGGTTGACCAGGTTTGCAGATGACTGCAAACTAGGTGCAATCATTGAATCCCTAAATGATGTCCATATACTCCAGGAGAGTCTCACTCAGACCAACAACTGGTGTATTAGTCATGGTCTCAAACTGAATGCAAAGAAATGCATCATCATTCTCTTCAGCACAAACAATGTCCCTTCACACTATCAAATCAACAATACCCTAAGTACTCACAAAGTGGTAAGGGACCTAAGATCATAAGTTGACTGCGACCTTAACTTTGACCACCATGTGGCTACTGTATTAAGGAAGGCATTCAATGTAGCACACTTGATTAGTAAAGGCATTGTCTCGAGAGAAAAAGAGGTTATAACCCCTCTATACTCAGCACTTATCCAGCCCATAATTGAGTGTAATGCTCTGTTCGGCATATACCGTACAAAGCACACGCAGGAATTGGGGAGATCTCAGAGATTTCTAACAAAGAAGATCAAGGAGCTCCAGCATGTGCCTTACACAGACCAACTAAAGTCTCTGTCACTATACTCTGTATCATATAGACTTCTTAGGGGAGACATATGCCTGGCCTACAGAGCAATCCAAGACCCAGACCTAATGAACTTGCTGCATATCCATAAATCAAACGGGACTAGAGATGCCCATTCCAAGGACCTAAATATGGCCTGTGACTCAAATAGGACATGCTGGAGGGACAGATTTATCTCTGAGCGATTGCCATATCTTTGGAACAGGCTACCAATTCATATGAAACAGACCACCTCTATGAAACCGTTCAAGAGGAAGCTGAACGAGTGGATGGGGCACCATAAATTCGTCCACAACCCTCCTGGATATTGGCAGTCATCACTAAATGCAATCTTGATTATTGAATAGCATTTCTATGCTATTACATTGGGATGAAACGGCTAGGGTTAAAATGACTTCTGGGTCGATAGCCTAGTAGTCCCTTATGATCCTATGATACTATCCAGTACCAAGCTTAGTGAATTCATGCTGCTTACTGCATGAGGTTAGTCAAACATATATAATGTAAGGGGTCTACTTTAAAAGACCGAACCGACGATTCCCCAACACGCGGAAAACGAAGACCAAACGACCGACAGGTAAGTTTACCGACACGGTGATTTGCCGACAGCGGAAAGACCGACAAGGGTAATGTGCGATCGCGACTCGGTAAGTGTGCGACAGTGACGGCGTTAGGAGCGGTGAGGTAAGTGTGCGATATTGTGGGATTTCGGGTTAGGCTGTGGGAAAGGTGAGTGTGTGTTAGTGTCGGAGTTAGGGTTCGTGTAAGGTAAGTGTGTGATAGTGAGGGACTGTAGTTTAGGGACGGGTTAAGTGAGTTAGGGTTAGGGTGCAGGTAGGTGAAGTGTGCGATAGTGTCGGAGCTTGGGCTAGGGGTGGGTTAAGTGAGTTAGGGTTAGGGTGCAGGTAGGTGAAGTGTGCGATAGTGTCGGAGCTTGGGCTAGGGGTGGGTTAAGTGAGTTAGGGTTAGGTGCAGGTAGGTGAAGTGCGATAGTGTCGGAGCTTGGGCTAGGGGTGGGTTAAGTGAGTTAGGGTTAGGGTGCAGGTAGGTGAAGTGTGCGATAGTGTCGGACCTTGGGGTTAGGGGTGGGTTAAGTGAGTTAGGGTTAGGGTGCAGGTAGAGTGAGTGTGTGATAGTGTCGGACCTTAGGGTTAGGGTTTGGGTTAGGGCTAGTGGGTATGTTATGTAGTGTGATGTGTTGTTTACATTCGGTGTCTCGGTGTGTCGGTGTTATGGTGTTCGGTGTTTTGCGTTGTCGGTTTTGTGTGTTGTCGGTTATCTGGCGTCGGTGATTTTTGTGTCGGCGAAGTAGCATTTCGGGCTTTCAAAGTAGACCCATAATGTAAGCCATGCCATACAAGTTATATTTAGGGGACAAAAGTTTATCCAAGAAAAGGACAATAAATGTTTCACCTCCAGGCACAGAATATGCTTGTCATAGTACTATCTGCATAACTGTTTCTGTTATTAAGAATTTTAGCATAGTTGATGCATATCTCATTGTGCATTTAAGATGTAAATGTTTGTATAATGAGCAGATTGTAGGGGAGGGGCTAGCACCATAAAAGACTGATGTACAAATCTGACATTTCTAGCTGTGTCTTTGCTACACACCAATGGTTTCCTTGTGAATCCCACCATTTGCCATGTTCAGAATAATATTCTGATCATTTTAAGTGCCTCACTTGCTGAATTCCACCATATTTATATTTATTTATTTATTAGCATTTGTTGACTAGGAACCCATTTTCAGTGGAGGCCCGGGGAGAAAAGCTCCACAGTTTACAGTCAAATATAGACAGTAGACAAACATTTTTAAATAGCAAAAGTAAGCAAAGTTAAAAGATTATAAAAGTAAAATATATAGACAATATAAATCTTATTAGTATATATCAGAACTTATATGAACTTTGATAACAGCTGGTATTATAATACAAAATCTTGAGTTGTTTCTTTATGGTATTGCATGAGAAACATGACAGTTCTTGCTGAAAAAGTTTTAGTGGTAATAGAGCTGAGATGCTGTCCAGGTAGAAAGATATTGTGAAATATAAAACGGGGTTAGAATTAAGTAGTGCTGGTGTTATGGTGGTTTGTCTGATTTGCATTAGCATTTGAGGTTGTCAAGGAAGTAAGTTTTTAATGCTACTTTATATGTCTTTATACAGTCTATTTGGGTAATATGGGAGGGTAAGGAGTTCCATTTTTTTGCAATGCTATGGGAGAATAAGCATTGTCCAGCTGTTTTATTGGACTTGGTTACAATTAGTAGCAATTTGATGGAGGATCTTAGGGTACGTGTAGGAATATAAGTTTGTAGTATTGATGTATTGATGAGAGTACTGGGCAGGTATTTGGTTTATAAATTAATTTATGGGTTAGCATTAGTTGGGTATAGCAAAGATAGTTTTGGAAATCCAACCAGTTCAGTTCAGAGATTGCTTGGCAGTGGTGTGAACGGTAAGGCTTTCCTGAGGCAAATTTAGCTGTTTTATAGTAATAAGACTGAAGTTTGTTGCTGAGGGATGAGTGAAGATTAGAAAAGATGGTACTACCCTAAAGTAAGGCAGGGATGAGTAAGGTACTTGCCAGTTTTGTTTTGGTGTTTTTGTCCATGTAGTTTATTATGGTAAAGTTTGCCAAGTTTAAAGTGTGTTTTCTTTATTGTGTTGAGAATGTGTGTTTCAAAGGTGAGTTTCTCATCAATTGCAATACCTAGTAGTTTGGCAGATTTCATTATTTCTATTTCAGTTCCATCTTTAGAGAAAATTTTGAAGTCTATATCTGGTGGGTTTGAAAAGAATAATAGAAGTTTTTTTTTTTTTGGCATTTAGTAGCAGTTGTGAGTTGTTTAGACATGATTCAATCTCTGTAAAAGCATTTTGAGTAAGTGTGAGGAGGTCAGAGAAATTATTTGAAGTAGAGATTATAGATGAATCGTTGGCGTATTGGATAATTTTACCTAGTTGTGAGACTTTGTGGAGGTCATTAATAAAGACGTTGAAGAGTAATGGTCCCAGAATGGAACCCTGTGGGACTCCTATATTGTTTGAGAGATAATCAGATTGGATATTATGCCACTTTACAGATTATTGACTATTGTTTAGGTATGATGTAAACCAGTTGAGGGATGTGGGGGTGCAGCCAAGTTTTGTTAATTGGATCAGAAGTTTAGTATGTGATACTGTGTCCAAAGCCTTAGATAGATCCAATAGGACTACTGATGTGGGGTGACCTGTATCTAAGGCTTTATTGACAGTATCGGTGAAAGAGAGCAGGGTCATAATCCTGCTGTGCTCAGGGCAGGAGCCGTGTTGGGTGGGAGACAGAAGATCATTAGCAATGAGGTACTTGAGTAATTGTGTGTTTACACACTTCTCAAGGATTTTGGATAACAGAGAAAGTATAGAGATGGGGCAATAGTTTGAGAGGTCATGAGAGTTTCCACCTTTATGTAGTGGAGTAATAATAGATTTTTTTCCATAGATGTAGAACATATCCTTCTGTGAGAGAGCAGTTTATTAGAATACTAACTGAATATGCAATTGCATTTGCTGCTAGTTGTAAGTATTCTGGGGGAAGGTTGTCTGTGGAAAGGGAGCAAGGTTTAACCTTTTTTAATAGTTTACATACGAGAGAAGTGGGTACTGGTTGAACAGAAAATGAATGAATTGTGGAAGGATTGGAATTTTTGTTAGGAATGAGGGGTACATTGTCATTTTGTTTGGTAATATTAGTACTCAGGGAGTATGGGTTTGGGCTTGTTGAGGAGTCTTTGATTAGTTTTTTGATGGTGGCAATAAAGTGGGTATTGAAGTCATGGGAGATTTGCTGTGGGGTCTTGTTGGGTGTGGGAGATGGATTCTGTAGAGTGCCAGGATTGAGACGGGTGGAAACTGACTTCCAGAATTTCTTTGGATTGTTATGTAAGGTTGTTAGCCTAGAAGAAAAATAGTTTTTTTTGTCTTGTATTATTAGCTTCTTGGCTCTATTTCTTAGTTGTTTGAAATTAATTTTGTTTTGTTGTGTTCTGTTTTTTTTTTGCCAAGTTTTCCATGTTTTGCCTCTTTTAAGGATGCATTCTTTGGTCAATGTTATTAGCCATGGGGCTTGATTAACTTTTATTCGCTTGATACGTATGGGAGCTAAGCTGTTAGGAGTATCCAAGAAGAGTTTATTGAAATAATTAACTGCTTCATCTAGGGGGAGAGTTTTTAGTGGAAACCAGTTATGGGTTTTTAGAATGCTTGAGAATTTATTTTGGTCAAAGTGGCTGAGATTTCTGGATGCTTTATATGAGTGGATCTTGACTATGTGAGAGTGGGTCCTGCAGGTGTATGATGGGAGGTGGTCACTTAGTATATTGGGTAGGGTGCCAGAGTTAGAGTAGTTATGGGGGTGGGTAACTAATACCCAATCTAAGATAGATTCTGATCCTGTAGATAGGCCATGGTTGGGAGTATTGATAAGCTGAGTAAAGCTATGTAAATTTATGCTGTTGGCTGGGGAGTTGGAGGTAAGATTTTGCCAGTTAATATTTGTATGTCCTAGGATTATAGTTTCATTTGATATGTTTTGGTTTATCCATGATAGAAATTCCACTAAAATGGGAATGTTTTTGCCAGGGGGGATACAGACTACTGCGATAGTTAGGTTTTTATTGTTGTTTATTTGAAGAGTTGTTAGGAGAAATTCTAGGTTTTGAAAGTTAGGGATTGGCTTGGGGTAGGAAGTGATATTTAGGGAAATATTATATCTATATCTCTTTACTGTCTTTTAATTTGCAGAACATCCCTGGTTTTGCTTCCTATTTTTGGCATGTCCCTCACAGTTTTTTTTGTTTTTCTGATAAGTAACTGAAGATTATAGTCAATTAATAATACCAGACATTAGTGTTTCATATTTCATATTGTTCAAAAACTGTATGTTGGTGCAAATTTCAGTGAGTAAATATTGTGTGTCTTCGATTTAGTAAATATTGTGTGTGTCTCTGAATCTCTGCAGTAGTTGTTAGACTGCTTTGAAATTCCTTTGTTAAGTGTTAATTAGCTTGGGGGTTTCTGCTAACATTAAAATCTGTGTTGGTTACATTTCTAGTAATCATTTTAAATCGAGTTGCTGGCTACTGAGATTTATCTGCATACATCAACTGGGCATAAGCTGATTTAAGTATATTTTCTGCACTTTTTGTGGTTTTATAATTTGCACTGTGATTCCTCATATCTAGCTCTGTTGAAACTGTCTTCCCCATCCCCCCTCCCTGTTCTTGGTTGTAGTTTAAATTTGGTGGCTTTTGCAGTGCCCGCCCCACTGTAGATTTGATCTAGGACACTCCCCCAGTCCCATCTCTTTACCGCATTCTACCTAATAAACCCTTTCTGCACTTGCTTTTAGTCCTTTTTAATTTAATTACATGTTTTCAAACTGTGTGTGGACTAATGTTGCTACATACTCAAGTGTGCCAGCTTGCACTGCATGTGAATTATTTTAAATACTGTTTTTGCTACTTTTCTGAAAAAAAAAATTTAACTGCTTTTACTGTATTTCTTCCTACTTTATTTTGCTTTTGCGTCATCTTAAAAGTACTCAGTTGTATTTATTACTTCTTGGTGTAACTCATTCTAAGCCTTTTAGTTTAAGCACTTGGGCTTCAGACCAGTTGTTTTACATTAAAAAGGTTTGTGGTCTGCACTGTAGTGGCAGGACAGGTAGCTTACATCCTTCTAAGTTGGGAACTGCTGATTTAGGGCTCAGTGTCTGTTATTCTAAAAGTGTATTAATTCTGGTTTAAGCACTTGGGCTTCAGGCCAGTTATTTTACATTAAAAGGGTTCATGGTCTGCACTCTTGTTGGAGGAGAGGCTGGACTCTGCCCTTCTGAGCTGGGAATTTCTGGTTAAAGGCTTATAGTGCCTGCATATTTGAACTGCTTCTTACTGAAATTGGTACACCTTGTTTGCTGTAGTGTAGACTAGATCCAGGCCTGCTGAATCTAGCTTTGTTTGTATAACTTGAGCACTAATCCAGGCATTCGTCAAAGTATTCAATTGTATTTATTACTGCTTGGTAGCAACTTGATTAAAGTGTAGCTATCATTCTAAGTCTTTTGGATTAAGCACTTGGGCTTCAGACCAGTTGTTTTACATTAGGAAGGTTTGTGGCCTGCACTGTGGTGGCAGGACAGGTAGCTTACATCCTTCTAAGTTGGGAACTGCTGATTGAGGGCTCAATGTCTGTTATTCTAAAAGTGTATTAGTTCTGGTTTAAGCACTTGTGCTTCAGGCCAGTTATTTTACATTAAGAAGGTTCGTGGTCTGCACTCTTGTGGGAGGAGAGGCTGGACTCTGCCCTTCTGAGCTGGGAATTTCTGGTTAAAGGCTTATAGTGCCTGCATATTTCAACTGTTTCTTACTGAAATTGGTACACCTTGTTTGCTGTAGCATAGACTAGATCCAGGCCTGCTGAATCTAGCTTTGTTTGTATGCTTGTTGTTTGTTTGCTTGTTATTTCCCTGAAACGCTAATACCACCTAAAACGCGGCTTTTCAGCGCTTTTGTGGATCCCTAGTGATATCTGCATTGCTTACTGTACTTATTTCCTTGTTTCACTTAAAAGAAAGTTACTGTTTGTCATTTTTGCATTTAAGTTACCTGTAGCACATTGCATTTAAGTTACCTGGCACTTGCTCACTAAAGCAATTATATAAGTCAGCACTAAAAAATTAAAAGCACTACACCCTCACAAACTCCCGTTGAGTACCTTGTTCCCCATTGGCCCTTTTTTTCAATTATAAAGGAATTCCCAATACTATTCTAGCATGTCCAAAGGTCAGTTGTCAATCTCCTCTCCGGTCCAGCTGGTGAATCTGGGAATCTTGAGGCAATGTTACAACTGCCTCATGTACACAGACAACCCTCTCCTCCTCCCAACAAATTCCAACACATGTGAGAGATGCATCCATATAGCCAAACTGGAGGCTAAGCTCTCTCAACTCAGTACTGGCGTAACCAGTCAGGAGGAGAAGGAAACCACACTCACTACAATTCCAGTCTCACATAGACCTACCACAACCGTAAACCAAACACATAAACACACAAAAACATACTCGGAGGCTTTAAATAAAAATCTGCCTAAGCAGCAGAGACCTCCAAAGCAGACACCCACGCAACCGCTACCCCAAAACAAAACACGTGCAACACATAGCTCACAAAGCCAGTGTGCTGAACAGTCACAGCCCTTAAGGCTAAACAACACACCTGATACACTTGTAATAGGTGACTCTATCGTCAGGCACATTGACGTCCTGCTCACCAGGCTGAACAAGGAGAAGGTCATGGTGAGCTGCCTGTCGGGCGCTAGGATCCACCACATAACACAAGCACTCAGGTCACTCCAAGGCAAGTACAAATATGACTCAGTCATTGTCCATGCTGGTGTGGATGACCTGAGACGTACCTCCCTGGACTACATGAAAAGAGACATAGAGGAGCTCTCTGAGCATGTGGCCCAGGCCGGTATGACCCTGACCTTGAGTAGCATCTTACCCTCACCAAGAATGATGCCACAATATGAAGACAAGATGATCAATTTCAACAATTGGCTTAAGTATTGGTGTCATTCAAAGAGGATCCAATGCCTGTCAGCCTGGGATGACATGCTCGACAAGCCATGATGCTTCGCTAGGGACGGCTTGCATCTGTCACCCCTGGGCTTTTGGATATTGCCAAAGGCTCTTGCTACCCCCATAGTGCCTTTTTTAGGCAAGGCTCAAAAGACAAACCCACCTCCATAGGTATCACAAGGGATAAGAAACTAAGAGTAATGCTACTCAACGCCAGAAGTCTAAACCTCAAGATGCACGCACTCGAAACTCTCCTTAGCATGGACAACATCGATATCTGTGCAGTAACAGAAACCTGGTTCAAGGCACCCGAGAGCACCCCAGCACTACCAGGTTATACCTCATACCATGCTTTTCGGCCCCAAAACTTGGACCGACCCACAAAAGGAGGGAGAGTATCAATATTCGTCAAAGATACCCACACCTCCAGGTTGGTGGCACAGCACGAATCATCAGAGACTATCCATGTGCAACTAACAGTGGGTAAAACTGCCTTCCAGTTTATAGCCTGCTACAGACCACCCTCCCAAATCCAGGAACCCCACTCGGCCTTCCTGAGAACACTGGAAAATATGAAGGTCTCTCCAAACACCATTATATTGGACGACTTCAACTACCCAAACATAGACTGGGAGCATTACTCTAGCTCCAACACCCTAGCCCAAAGGTTTCTAGAATTTATAAACTCAAATGCTATGGAACAACTTGTTACCACTCCCACAAGAGTGGAAAACATACTGGACCTGATCATCACCAACATGCGGACTCTATGCTCCAGACCAGAAGTGTATCACTCACTGGTAAGATCAGACCATAAACTAATCTCACTGGATATTCACATCCTGACCCCACCCCCTGCCCAGAAAACCACAGTGAAAAACTTCTCTAAAGCAAATTTCACACTCCTCAAAACTGAGGTGGAATCCTTCAAAGTCCCCGGGCCTGTGGAAAATATGGCCCAGACTGCAGAATCCTTTATAAACGCATTCTATGAACACCTTCAGGAATGCATGGATCATGCAATCCCAAATAAAACCAAGACCCAATCCTCCAAAGGCAGACATCCTGTCTGGTGGACCCCAGCCATAAACAAACTATACAATAGAAGGAGGAATCTACTAAATGATAGAGCAAAATCCCAAAAAGGGAAGACATCTCTGATCAGTATTGGCAAAAAACTATGGGCACTCATAAAATCGTCTAAGGCCGGCTTTGAGAGAAAAATTGCACAAGACACTAAGGATAATCACAAGGCTTTCTTTAGTTATGTTAGGAACCTGGGTGGTAATTCCCAGATATGCTCAGAATTAGTCCAAAATGACAAAAAATACACCGAACCCACAGACATTGCCAACATCCTAGTTGACAGGTTCAGCGCAAACTTCTCCCCCCCCCCACTAAAAGGGCAAATATCTATCCCAGCAGAGTGCTGCCCCCCTGACATCTCAGATGCTCAGGTAAGAGCCGCCCTCTCCAAAGCAAAAAACACAGCATCAATGGGACAAGACAGTGTCCCGGCTGCCCTACATGAACTCCAAGAAGAGCTAAACCCAAACATAAAACTACTGTTCAATCTCAGCCTTACTACAGGATATGTACCCAAAGAGTGGCGACAGCAACAGTGGTCCCTCTCTACAAAGGTGGTGCCTCAACGGATCCTGGAAACTATTGCCCCATAAGCCTGACTAGCTTGGTCTGCAAAGCTATGGAAAGGATCATCATGGACCTCATAAATAAAGATATTGGGGACCTACAGACACTGGATCCTACCCAGTTCGGCTTTGTTAAGGGCAGATCCTGCCTCTTAAACCTGGTTGATTTCTTTGAAACAGTCACCAAGGCCATTGACGAGAGGAAGGTGGTCCACACAGCCTACCTGGACCTGATAAGCTCACCAGCTTAAATATAAACCCTATGTCACTAGATAACTGGCTCAAGGACAGAACCCACATGGTTAGAATTGCTGGAGCCATGTCAGACTCCAAACCAGTTACAAGTGGCGTCCCACAAGGCTCAGTCCTGGGACCTCTCTTGTTTGGTATATATTTCTCGGAGGTACAGGCCAACATGGAAGGACTGTGGCTGACCAAGTTCGCAGATGACTGCAAACTGGGCGCCATAATCGACTCTCCAGCTGACACAAGCATCCTCCAAAAGGACCTCATAGAAACAGACAACTGGTGCCAGAGCCATGGCCTCAAGCTAAATGCCAAAAAGTGTATAGTCATCCCCTTTGGCAAAAACAAAGTGCCCACAAATTACCACATAGGTGGTGAAGAAGTAATTAGGGACCTGGGGACCCAAGTTGATAGCAATCTCTCATTTGACAACCACGTGGCCAAAGTGGTTAGAAAAACATTTTATATAACCCACCTAATCATGAAGGGATTCACATCTATATCAGGAGAGGTCATCGTGCCTCTTTACTCATCCCTCATCAGGCCCATAATTGAGTACAATGCCCCTTTTGGGATGTACCTTACCAGACACCTGCAGCAATGGAAAGACCCCAAAAGTACCTCACCAAGAGGATCAAAGGGCTCAAACAGATGCCATATGCTGCCCGGTTAAAGAAACTCCAGCTCTACTCAGTGGCATACCACCTGCTCAGAGGTGATTTGTACCTGACGTATAAAGCCATGTCCAACCCGGAATTACTGGACATGCTGCACCTCAGAAAATCCAAATCCCATCGAGCCACGCTCGAGAGACTTGAACCTCAGCACTGAAATAAATAGGACATGCTCGAGGGACAGATTCATAACCCAGAGGCTCCCTTCACTCTGGAATAAAATCCCAGTCCAGGTTAGGCAGAGTCCCTCATTGACTCTCTTCAAGAGGAATCTTGATGAGTGGATGGGAGATCGTAGGTTTACCCCAGGTATCACTTCTGTGTCACTGTTAGACAGAGGCACAGTATACTAACCTCAAAAAAGGGCATAGCAAAATTAATTTAAAATGGGTGGCGAAAGCCAAACACATTCTGGCTAGGCTTATAAATGCTCTAGGGCAAATAGCCTAGTATGAACCTATGCACCTATGAAAATATGTTGTTCTATTAACTTTAAGTGAATTAGAGTAATATTTAAAAGTTTCTCTGATTTTGGGCCTTTGTCCTCACATTATAATAATAATAATAATAATAATAATAATAATAATAATAATAATAATTATTATTATTATTATTATTATTATTATTATTGTTGTTGTTGTTGTTGTTGTTATTTATTTACATTTGTTGACTGGGAGCGTCCGACTGGACGTAGGTACATTTTCAGCTGAGACCTGGAGAGAAAAGCTCCACAGTTAAAATATACAGACAGTAGTTACATTGGATTTATACAGCAATTAACAATTTGATCAACATAGCAATTAACAATTACAAACATATTTACAGATGAAGAACATAGTACATCAGTAGACAACTAGAATCTTTATCATCTGTGAAGTACATAACAGACATTAACAACTGTTACAATAAGAAGTTCCATTATTATTTTCTTTAAATTTTTAATAACTTTAATTTTCTTTTTCTTGAATTCTTGATCAAAGAAATTTAAAGCTATATGGCAAATCAGTAAGTGCCAATGTAACAGGAGTCCGTATGTTCATCATATCTGAGTGGATCACATAAATAAGTGGCTCGTGGGAGATCCCTGACATCGGTCTGGGTAATGACAGTGTTATTTTCTGTTTATTATATGGACATGTGCTACTTTCACAAGTGATTTTTAAGGGAAAACCAACACAGGGCCATCGGTTGCGTTACTACCCTAGTTTCAGTGACATCTTGCACTTTTTCAACATACCTCTCAATCTCTTAGTGCAAGAAATCTGGACAAAGCCAAAAATTATTGGGGGAACAGAAGCCCAAAATCAGCACAGATTTTAATTATTGCTCTTACAGATTTTGAAAGTTGATAGAATAATAGTTTTTTTTCAATAGTATCCTCAGTAATTTGTCAGAATGCTACAAATTTTATGAGGACCAGACAATAGCTATGAGGCAAAAATCTGGGTATTCTGTGAAAATCAGGATCCTTCAGAGGTGTGCAAATGAGCAGCCATGTCTGAAGAGATGCTTATAAAGCATGTGATCCTGAATCCTGAAATCTCTGCACCCTGCACTGAATCATACTCGCCACTATATGTCTCTCTAAACGCATCATTCACATATTACCACTGCCTGTATTACTGTTGGCATGCCTCTCAACAGTGGAGTTTGGTCATATCTCAGGGAAGTTCCAGGTCAGATCAGCATTAACAAACTTAGTTGTAATATTGGCTAACTGACAGATACACACATCCATGAGTCAAATGCTCAGTCATAATACAATAATATTAATAATATAAGCCTAATAAATTAGAGTGTTTGTAGCACTTTTCTATTTTGTGTATCAAATGGTTGCATAATAATATGGATACTGTAGGCACAGTTATAAAGTGCAGGGCAGCTGTTGCCCCAGAAACTGACCAGACTTTGTCTAATGAAGAAATAGAGGGTGCACCACTCAAAGCTGATGAAGTTCATATTAAGATTATAGCCACTGGAGTTTGCCACACTGAGCCTACAGACTACACTGTACTGCTAAACTCGCAGACAAGGCAGCATGTCTCTTCACGGTGTGAACTGGGTGATATTCCCAATTATCCTGAGCCACGAATATAGACTGGCAAACTATTATGAGTGAACCCAACAATAATCAGTTTATACGGCTTCTCTGAACTCATATCCACTCCTAATAGATACAATAAAACCATTAATAAAAGCTCTAGCATTGACTTGGATACTGACAAGTTTGGACAATAACATTTTCACTTTTGGTTCCCTTCCTTATTGTTTACATGATCACCTCCTACTTTTACAATTAGACAATTAAACTCCCCTGTGAAACACCACTGCTGTAATCTAGTATGTAAACTTGCATATTTTCATAAAGACACCTTTCTGGCCAGCTTAAGATACATTTACTAGAACTGTCTTCATATTCTCCCTTTAAGTTATGCTGTTACATACTTTAAAGGACCACTACAGGCAAATGAAAAAAAAAATGTATTTTTTATCGAGTCATGAATTTCTGTACCCCCCCGCCAAAAAAAAAAAAAAGCTGCTTGCCACAAAATAAGCATTCATTATTAATTTTATTTTATTTTATCCTTGTCTGCCCGTGCCCTCATGGGAAACTTGAAAATAACTGCCAAGTTTAAGAGTCTGCAGATAAAGTGCCATTGACTGGTATGCACGCAGGTTTACAAATGTTGCTCCCACTAATGTACTACACATTCTCTGAAAAAGCTTGCAAAAGTGCAAAAAAATTACAGAGATAAAAAAGAATTTTTACAAAGAGCAGTTTTGTTAGCTGCAATTCCTGACCAAGTTACTCCTCCCATCTGCACTCCTTCAATAAGCCAGAATCTAACGTTTCCAGCTAGGTTAGGTTCAGCTACTTATTCACCTTTGCATAACAATAGACGTCAAACAAATCACAGCCTAGTGTGCCACTAAAACTGTTCCTTCATATGTTTCTTTACTCCTGAGTTTTGACTAGCACTTTCTCCGGAATTAGGAATTAAAAAAAATATATACAAATATCAATCCACAGTTTAGGCCAATAAATCAATTTCTGAAAATATGCACAGAATTATATTTTCTTTGGATTACTTTCTGGCTGTTCTCATGGTTATTTTTGCATAGTAATTCTGTCATTGCATAACCTGAACCATCTTATGTAATGCACGGCTAAAAAAATAAGATAGTTTGTTTCTTAACAACCTCCCAAACATCTTATGGGACCCACTAGTTTCTGTTATGATGACTTTATGCAGCTTGTCTTAGTTGTACATTTGCAAGCACATCTATCATCCTCTTTGCAGACTCCTGTAGAAACCTTCCAGATCAGAAACTTTTCAGATTAGCAGTACTATTAATTCAGTAGGCTCACATAAAAAGACTGCGTGAAATGGCATCCCTTTTATGAAACATAGTTGTAAGTGCAACAAACATCATTATTTGTTCATGCGAATCCAACATCTTATACAAAAATCATTATGTCAGAGCAAATGTGTAAGCCAAAAGTAGGGACACTGGTATTTTCCCAAACATACATGTGTAGACCAGATATTTACATCGAAATAACAGAGATTGAGCTCATATAACGTATTTGTGTGTGTATATATAAACACACACACACACACACACACACACACACACACACACACACACACAAACACAAACACACACACACACACCATCAGCTAGTAAGCTAATGAGTAATCTGTTGAATTCAAAGTGATTTCAATGTCAAATGTAATGAAACTGTTATCTTTCACAGTTATGTATTAATGATCTCTCCCTGCATCATTCGCCCTTCCTCTCTCATATTCTCCTTCCTCGCCCTCTTCTTCACACCCCATTTCTTTTTCCCCAATGACTTGTACATCTTGTATATATGCAAATGTCAGTTTAAACCTGGTCGATTTCTTTGAAACAGTCATCAAGGCCATTGACGAGGGGAAGGTGGTCCACACAGCCTACCTTGACCTCGCAAAAGCCTTCGATACACTACCCCACTCGGGCATTATAGATAAGCTCACCAGCTTAAATATAAACCCCTATGTCACTAGATGGGTTGCAAACTGGCTCAAGGACAGAACCCACATGGTTAGAATTGCTGGAGCCATGTCAGACTCCAAACCAGTTACATGTGGCATCCCACAAGGCTCAGTCCTGGGACCTCTCTTGTTTGGTATATATTTCTCGGAGGTACAGGCCAACACGGAAGGACTGTGGCTGACCAAGTTCGCAGATGACTGCAAACTGGGTGCCATAATCGACTCTCCAGCTGACACAGGCATCCTCCAAAAGGGCCTCATCGAAACAGACAACTGGTGCCAGAGCCATGGCCTCAAGCTAAATGCCAAAAAGTGTATAGTCATCCCCTTTGGCAAAAACAAAGTGCCCACAAATTACCACATAGGTGGTAATCCATTAAGTATGGAAGAAGTAATTAGGGACCTGGGGACCCAAGCTGATAGCAATCTCTCATTTGACAACCACGTGGCCAAAGTGGTTAGAAAAACATTTTATATAGCCCACCTAATCATGAAGGGATTCACATCTAGATCAGAGGAGGTCATCGTGCCTCTTTACTCATCCCTCATCAGGCCCATAATTGAGTACAATGCCCCTTTTGGGATGTACCTTATCAGATACCTGCAGCAAAGGTACCTCACCAAGAGGATCAAAGGGCTCAAACAGATGCCATATGCTGCCCGGTTAAAGAAACTCCAGCTCTACTCAGTGGCATACCACCTGCTCAGAGGTGATCTGTGCCTGACGTATAAAGCCATGTCCAACCCAGAATTAATGGACATGCTGCACCTCAGAAAATCCAAATTCCATTGAGCTATGCGCTTGAGAGACTTGAACCTCAGCACTGAAATAAATAGGACATGCTCGAGGGACAGATTCATAACCCAGAGGCTCCCTTCACTCTGGAATAAAATCCCAGTCCAGGTTAGGCAGAGTCCCTCATTGACTCTCTTCAAGAGGAATCTTGATGAGTGGATGGGAGATTGTAGGTTTTCCCGGGGTATCACTTCTGTGTCACTGTTAGACAGAGGCACAGTATACTAACCTCGAAAAAGGGCATAGCAAAATTAATTTAAAATGGGTGGCAAAAGCCAAACACACTCTGGCTAGGCTTATAAATGCCCTAGGGCAGATTGCCTAGTATGAACCTATGAACCTACAGTATTGCACTCACATGTATGCTAGAGTAACACATACATGTATGCCTTTTTAACAAATGCTCTATATTTTTATTTTGAGTTTTACAGGGTATATTCAGTCTGTTGTGACCACCTTGGATAAAACTGAAAACAAGCACTTAGTTAAAAAAAATAAAAAAATGAAAATGAATCTGTTGTGTATACAGAAAACAGATTATTATATTCAGCGTGTACTGGGAGTCACTCATTTTTCCTAAATGCACTATTATCAAGGCATGTGAGAAAGATACTTTGAAGTAAGTATGTGCATCTCAAAAGGCAGAGCTGATTCTGAAAGTACAGAGGGAAAGCACCTTGTAGAGGTGACAAATATTAAGGAACAAACATCAGCTCTCAGAATTCAAACTGAAATGAATGTCTGTGAAGGTATTTGCTGTAAATAAGATTACAAGAGAACACAGCAACATTTCTTCTGAAGTGCAGGATTGACACCTCCTCACTTCAGCAGGAAACACAACAGTCATGTGTCTCTGAATGACTTTAGAAATCATAATGTGTGAGGGCAGTTGAATAACAATGACCAGAGTGTGTTCAATAAGAAAAGAGAGGCATAGTAAGGAAATGTCAGTGATTTCATCTGAAAAACAACTGCAGACATCGGGACTCCTATGTAAATTGGTGTGCTTGATTTTTCAGAGAGACAGTGGAAGAACAGGTTTGAAAAAAGGTAGTGGGTTGGCAGTTATTTCACAAGTAGTCATGACTCCCCCACGGGTGTCCTAATTGTGCTATCTGATGACTTTAGATAGATCTTAGTTCAAAGAAAATGCATAGTATTATCAGACTGGGCCATGTGTAAGAGAAAACATGTATTTTGCTCAGGTTTTGATTTAAATTCAAATACATCATCATTCCACCTGAGAAATGTGTAGATTTGTACTTAGACCATCATTCAGCATTTGAACATGTGCCTTCTGTGTCTGCCTGTGAGGGGTGAAGGCTTCTGTCCTGAAGAAGGACAGCAGTTCTCCTAGCATGATTTATAAAAGTTGATGCCAATGTGTGTCAACAACTAAATGCCTGATAGGGAACAATAAATGAATTCTGGCATGGCTACTAGAGGCACTCCACTGACTGACCCCAGACATCAAGCATGCTGTAGAACAATGGCCTATACCATTAACCAGCTAGGTGAGCTGTGGCCCCCTGGCTGTCCTGGCAGCAAATCATGCAGGTGTGCCCCCTCCCTTATGTATCTTTTCTTATTTCTTGTTTGTTGTTCAACTCTCCCCCATATCCATTTGATACCCTGTGTGTACCTGTGGCCATCCACTGTCTTCCCCACATGTTGTGTGTATACCACCCCTGTCTGTCTGCCTGTGTTTCTGTTCTGTGTTTGTCTGCCTGCCCCTGCTACCTGTCCTTCTCCCCCTCCCCTATCACAAGTGATCACTCTGTACCTTCTCCAGCGTCTCCTTTTTTTATAAAACTAAAAGGCTCTTTCCACACAAAATAAAAGGTGTTTTACCTTCCTTCTACTCATCTGTCATACCTTACAGTTACCCTTTTGTATTCACCTGTGTTTGATCTTCTCCCCTTCTACCTGCACACCAACATTGGTCTTTCTCTGCTGAAATATACATGTGGACAAACATCGCTATGTGTAGCCAACTACATAACGTAGCAACAAAGTCACTGAAAATCATTGCATAATAGAACTCTACTGCAATGGGGTAGATCACCAAGCTGTACTTGTCATATAACATGGTTATAAACCTTAAAGGATGCATCCAGATGCAAATGTAATGTGCATCAGTGAAGCAGCACGGCAGTAATAGTGTTCTACTGACTGAGTGATACATGCTTTTATTATTATTTTATTTATTTGTTTATTTATATAAATAAATAACAGTGTTCTATGGACTGAGTGATACGTGCTTTTATTATGTGCTCTAATGGTACTATAATCAGGATAACATCATCTCTGCAGATAACTGCTATAACTAGTAACATATCATGCTGAAAGTGGAAGCAACCAAAAAGCTGTAAAGTTATTAAACAGCTGATCATAACATTTTATTTCTCCCCCTGTGCCATGGTTTCTTTCTTTCTGTTTGTCTTTATTAACAGGTGATCATCATTGTCTCAACAAAAGAACTACAGACTCATTGTATTGTAATTCACACATTAACCTTATCAATGACATTTTTCCATTTCCCCTTCAGTTGTGTGATCTCTCAGCATAAGTAATATATATCTATAGATAGATAGATAGATATAGATAAATATAGAGAAATATGTAGTTATACTGCTAGATATAAATCGATATAGTCATTACCCATAGCCGGCTTTAGGCACCAGCGAACCCTGCAGTCGCTGGGGGCCCCCTGTTCCTGGGGGGGGGGGGCAACCACAGCAAGTTATCTTACCTTGATATTTTGTAACATGTCTGGCAAACCAACAGAAGCTAGTACATCAATCTTGTATACTGAATAAACCAGGTGGGTAATAGTGCTTATTTATATCGCCTTTAAAATTCAAAAATACCTTTGCTTATAGTGTTTTATCAAGCAAGAGCCATCACAATTCCATTAAATATTTTACCACTAACATAGTGTCCATGGCTTAGTTAATCCCTGCTGGTGGACATTCTCTGCACTAAAACTAACCTAGTCCGCTTTAGGTACCTGCAATACATGTGGCTGCAAGGGGGCCCCCCCTAATCATTCTTCAATGTGTGACAGGCCCACAAACGCTGCTGCTGGTTGGGGAAATGAGGAGAAAAATGTATTAATTTCATGATTATTCTGTTTAAACTGAACAGGCTGTGCTATGACCCTGTTAGGATAAAGCTGATAATGAATATGAGCAAGGCAAGCACTAGAGAGATCAGACGCCCAGTGTGACCAGTGTCTGTGTATACCTTGGATTTTAAGAAGAGCTAATACTACTCATCTTCAGGGATGGTGTTCTCTTTTAGGGAGTTTTATAAATATTTGCAGAATACCAGATACTGTAACTCTCAACTTCTTCACTGAAGAATTCAGTGCAATAACAATAATAGCAGAATAAAGGCTCAAAATCAGGAACACATTTTAAATATTACTCTGATTCAATGAAAAAGATAATAGAATAACACCTTTTGTAGCAACATGTTTTTTTTCTGGACATTAAGTGTAAAACTCTAATGTCTGGATTTATTGACTGTCTGTAATCCCGAATGATTTACAAGCAAATCAAACTTGTTACAAAGTACAACAAAATTATTTGCAAAATCAGGGAAGGTCTGTGAAATCAGGGACAGTGACAGGTTTGCATTACTCCTCACTTAGGGAAGGTCTATACAATCAGGGACAGTGGCAGGTTTGCATTACTCCTCACTGAGCTAAATAAAAGTAATCCATCCCTGCTGCTGTTTGATGACTGCTTAACAGCAGTCACTGATCTGGTGTGCTGGTACCAGTGTTGCACAACGTATTGATGAAATAATATATAATGTGTGTGTGTGTTTGTGAAAATGTTGGTGAGTTTTATCTGTGCACATATGCAATAATGCCAGGACACATACATTATTCTTCTGAGTGTCAGTAAAAACTGTAGCTAACAAGAAATTATATTTCAAAAGTAAGTCATAAAATGTATCCCAGAACATTCAGACACTTAGATCTTCTAAGTGTTTGGGGGATCTCTCTTCCCCAGACTGTATAAATGGATACAGAGGGCTTTCTTAATCATCCTTGACTGTGTTGGGGCCCCACAAACACTGTTTGAGGAAAAATGAGGTGAAAAAAATTATATATTTTTTTCTGATTATGCTCTTTAACCTGAACAGGGCTGTGATATGACCCTGTTAGGACAAAGCTGATAATGGCCTCCACTCTCAACTGCACCCATTCTAAAACCAGCCCTGTTCGGATGTGTGTGTACAGAAAGCTGTTGCAGGTTATATGGGGGGGGGGGCAGGATTGTAGTGTTATTCCTCACAGTCAAATCTCAGAGGTGTGCACATGAGGTCATTAAAACTTGTGTTTGGGCTGAGGACAGTGTGGTCATTGTTTCTTTTACTTTTCTGACATACCTCAGAGGTGTAAAAGAAGATTACTACAGCTTGTGTAGGAACAACAAAGTAGAATACGTTACTATAATCATTATTTTTTCACTCTCACAATCACACTTAGGGCACATATACAGGTGGCTGCCTTTGACAGTTTGGGTTGAGGAATGAGGAGACCTACTATGTATATATGTATATCAGCAGTCCCTTGAAATACATGACTGTGGCAATTTGAACCTCTGATTTCATCCCAGTTTAACACCAGAGGGATGCATAAGCATTCTTTTTTTTTGGGGGGGGGATTAGGAGGCAGGCAGTTCCCAGATAGGACCTGTATATCCAGACAACAAAGGGTTGTTAGTTTATTGTGAGCAACTGTTTTGTCATCTTTGAACATTAAGCCTTGAGTACAACTTGTCTTCCTTGAAAGAAAAAAAAACATAAAACTGAAATTATTTTCTTATTTCCTAAATGGTTATTACGGTACTGTCTTTGCTCAGGAAATGTATGTTGAAAGGATGCAATGAAAAACTAAAGCTGAACAGTAACACAATTTCTTTACTTAATCATAATTTCTGTTCAAGCCATTATTGGATGAAAAGGTGTGTAAAAAGAAAAAAAATGTAATGCACTTCAGAGCATGTAGAAAGTTATAGCTTCTTGAAAATGTTGAAAAGTAAGGCAAAATATGAGAAAAGGAAGAAAAAAAGTAACGTGCATGGTATGGGGAGCCCAAGATGGGGAGGGGGAATGGGGATGACTGGAAGCTATTGTGTGTATGAGGGAGGTATGCAACAGTAGGCCTAGGGCACCGTTTCACCTAAATCCAGACCTGTACATAGCATTGCTGCACTATATCAATCCTGCAACTAAATGCCAGTAACTGTAAATGTCTCTTTTTGTGAGATGGGCCAACACAGAGTAGTACACAAGTCTTGTAATGTAAGAATATTTTAGCTAAATGTCAGTCAGTGCATACTACTCCTAAAAGTTTGCAGCATGAACTAAAAAGGTTCCTTAGGAAGGGTGGAAGTGACAGGGTAATATATAGACTGGAAGTGCCTAGGGGGACCCCAGCTTGATATCTGCTCTGGGCCCCCAAAATGCTAACACTGGCCCTGCCATTACCAATATCCACACACACAAAATGTTCCATCACAATTAATCTACAAAAATGCATGTACCTATAATTAAAAAAAAAATGTTTCATTGAACACAAAAATTCAAAATGAAAAGAAAGCAGTTTCCTGTTCTGAGCTGTTAAAGTGGCAAAAAATAAATAAGTATATATATATATATATATATATATATATATATATATATATATATATATATACACATAATTTGACTAAATAGTGGTATTCTTAGAGAAAGGGTGTTTAGTATCCAATTGTCTAAGGTGAGGGTTGGGGTTAGGGGCAAGGGTTATTACAGTGATTGGATGGGGTTAGGGTTAGGGTTAGCATACGTGTACAATAGGTAAAGTTGGTAGTGTACTGTTACACGAGACAGACACAGAACACTGCACATGGACCATCACACACACAAAATTCTAAGACTATCACCTTACCTAGTCCTTACTTTAATCCCATCCTGGAAACACTGTCTCACACACATGCACACACACACACAACAGACATACAAGACTTATAAAAATATCATGGGGATGCAACAGTTAATTTTAACATACAAGACTGACAAATAGAACATGGGGATGCAGCAGTTTATTTTAACATATGTGACTGATAAAAAGAAAGTCAAATGATATGACATATTTAAAATGGAAGGCAATGTTACTTTGAGATGATTATATTACTGAAATGATCAGATTAATTACAAACACATAAGGAGACATATTACATGAGAAATCATAGAAATGTATAGCTTGGGTGTTTGCACACAGTTCTAGTGTATGAAGTTTTTGTACCTCTTATTGGAAATTATTCATATCTGTTGTGATGACACTTTTATTGGTTGACAGGTTCAGTGTGAACTTTACCCCCTTTTCACCCCCTAAAGGGCCTATCACAGTAGCTGAGGAATGCCAAGTCCCTATTTTCACGGCTATACAGGTAAAAACCACATTGTCCAAAGCCAAGGAAACAGCTTCCATGGGACCTGATAATATCCCTGGCTGTGTTCTACATGAATTACAAAGTGAACTGGCACCACACCTGAGTACCCTGTTCAATCACAGCCTCATTTCAGGCTTTGTTCCTACCGAATGGTGCACAGCTACAGTCATCCCACTTCACAAAGGGGGAGCGACTACAGACCCTGGCAACTACCACCCCATTAGCCTGATGAGTGTGATATGTAAGGCTATGGAGCACATCATCATGGACCTTATGAATAAGGACATAGGGAATCTCCAAACTCTGGACACCACACAGTATGGGTTTGTGAAAGGTATATCACGCCTGCTCAACCTGATAGACTTCTTCGAGTCTGTCACCAGAGCTGTGGATGAGGGCAAGGTAGTTCACACAGCCTACCTAGATCTTGCCAAGGGCTTCAACACCATCCCTCACTCAGGAATCATAGATAGACTCACTAAACTAGGCATAAACCCCTATGTAATAAGATGGGTTGCCAACTGGCACACTGACTGAACCCACACTGTGAAAGTAGCGGACTCCAAATCTGACTACCAACCAGTTACAAGTGGTGTCCCACAGAGATCAGTCCTAGGTCCTCTCCTGTTTTATATCTACTTCTCTGAAGTTCAAGCCAACACAAAGGGACTCTGGCTGACCAAGTTTGCAGATGACTGCAAACTGGGAGCCATTACTGATTCTCCAAGTGATGTAGACTTTCTACGAAAAGGCCTCACTGACACCAATGACTGGTGCCAGAACCGTGTCCTTAAGCTCAATACCATAAAAGTGCATTGTCATTCCCTTTGGGAAAAATTCGGTGCCCATGAGCTACCACATACATGGTAGCTCACTATACATCGAAGGTGTGATAAGAGACCTGGGGACACAGGCTGACAGCAACTTCTCCTTTGATAACCACATTGACACTCTAGTCAGAAAGTCCTTCTATGTGGCACATCTCATTACAAAAGGTTTCTCATCCAGGAAGAAAGAGGTCATAATCCCTCTGTACTCATCCCTCATTAGACCTATTATAGAATACAATTTCCCATTTGGTATGTACTGCACTAGACACTTACAACAACTGGAAAGGCCACAAACATACCTCACTAAGAGGATCTTAGGCCTTAGACACATTCCCTATTGCTGGAACCTGTGTTCTGAGAGACTACCTTTCAGACTATCTGCAATTATACAGAGCTGAGTATATTTTTTTGGTTATAGAGTTTGTTAATTGTTGCTTAGATCTCTGTTGAAACTGTTGTCTCACTGTTCTGAGAGACTGATCTGCAAATATACAGAGCTGAGTATATTTTTTTGGTTTTAAAGTTTGTACTTTTAGTTGTTGGTTAGATCTCTGTTGACACTGTTTTGTCCCACTCACCCTCCCTATTTTTGGTTTGTAGTTTAAATTTGGTGGCTTTTGCAGTTGCCCGCCCCACTGTAGATTTGATCTGGGACACTCCCCCAGTCCCATCTCTTTACCACATTCTACCTAATAAACTCTTTCTGCACTTGCTTTTAGTCCTTTTTAATTTAATTGCATTTTTTAAACTGCGTTTGGTCTAATATTGCTACATACTGAAGTTTGCTAGCCTGCACTGCATGTGAATTGTTTTTATTACTGTTTTTTCTACTTTTCTGTAAAAAAAAAAAAAAAATACTGTAAGCCTGTTTCCTACCTTTCCTGTAACTAGTGTTCCAGATACAGATTTGCTGTATCCAGGACTGTATGTAAGCTTCTGAGCCCCCCCTCAAGCCTTTCTGTGTTGGAGGGAAGCCTTCTAGCTGATCAGTGGGAGTGGTAATAGGGTTACCATAATTCTTTGCATGTTAAAGAGGACAAAAAAAATATTATTTCGTCCTCTTTAGTTGAAGAACAAAAAAAAAAAACAAAAAAAACAAGGTCTTCATTCTTGTAGGACTAAAACGAAAGACCTTGTTTTTTTTTTTTCTTTCAGCCTAGGAGCATGAAATAATAAGTGCTGCCAGCAGCACATATTTTTTCATCCTCTTTCTACTCTTAATTGAGGAAAAAAAAAAAAAAAAAAGTCCGTGTTTGTGGATTTTTGATTGGCTTGTATAGCAGTATACGAGCCAATCAAAAACGTGCACAGCAGACCCTCTTCTGTTCAATGCAGAACATCAAGCAGTTCCGCACTGAACAGAGCTCCACTTTCTGATTGGCTCGTATACAAGCCAATCAAAAAAAAAAAAAAAAGCGGAGGAAAAGCTCCGAAATAGGGATGTCTGCTTTTTGAAAATTCTGCAATTTCCAGACAAATCACAGAATTTTCAAAAACAGCCCGGACAGGAGCCCGAAAAAGAGGACGTGTCCGGGGAAACCCGGACATATGGTAACCTTAAGTGGTAAGCACTAGGTAACCTGTCTACCACATAAGGAGTGGTTCTGGCCCAGAAATTGTAGTTATTGGCCGTTTGGGCAATCTCTTCCATCTCTCTCAACTTTCTGATTTGAAAGCCTGCAATTGCACTTGTTTCTGTCCTGTAACTCATCTAGAGCAGATACAGATTCTTAGTTTTAGCACTTAAATTTGCTTATTCATGCTCAGCACTTGTTCAGAACTTGTAAGCACTAAATAAGCTACTAATTACTATAGCACTCACTCTTCCCCATTACCTAGAGGAAAACAGTTTTTGTACTTACTTTTCTCACTTGCTTAGAGAAAAACAGCTCATGTACTCACTTTCCTCACTTATCTAGAGGAAAATAGTTTTTTATTCAGGCATGTCCAAGGGTCAGCTCCCAGTGTTCTCTCCTGTCTATCTGATGAATCTGGGCATCTTGAGGCAATGTAGAAATTGCCTCATGTACACAGACAACCATCTCCTCCTACCACCCAGCACTACAACCTGTGAGAGATGCACTTATCTAGCCAAACTGGAGGTAAAGCTCTCTCCAACCAAGACTGAACCTGACAGTCATGAGGAGAAGGTAAACATTTGCACCACACCACACTCATCAAATAGTCTCACTAAATCTACACCACCAAAATCCACACATAGTAACACAAAATCATTTGTGGAGGCTCTCAATAATAATCTGTCTAAGCAACAGATACCTACAAAGTAGAAACGCAAGCAACCTCCATCCCCCAACACAACCCAAATAACACATAGCCCACAGACTCAGTGTGCCACTCAACCACAGCCAATAAGGCAAAACAACGTACCCAACACACTAGTCATAGGTAGCTCTATTGTCAGGCACACTGATTTCCCACTCACCAGGCTAAACAAGAAGGTTACTGTCAGCTGCCTGTCAGGTGCCAGGATCCACCACATAACCCAGGTACTCAGGTCACTCCACAACAAATACAAATATGACTCTCATTGTCCATGTTGGTGTGAATGACCTGAGATGTACCTCCCTGGAGTACATGAAAAGAGACATAGAAGAGCTCTCCGATCTTGTAGCCCAGGCAGGTATGACACTAGCCCTGAGTAGCATTCTGCCATTGCCCAGAAAGATACCGCAGTTCAAGGACAAAATGATTGACTTCAAAAATTGGCTAAGCTTCTCGTGTCATTCTAAGGGGATCCAGCATCTGTCTGCTTGGGGATGACATAGTAAACAGACCACAATGCTTTGCCACAGATGGCCTGCACCTGTCGCCCCTGGGATTCCAGATACTGGCTAAGGCTCTTGCTGCCCCTGTAGTGCCTTTTTTAGGCAAGGTTCAAATAATAAATTCCCCACCATAACAGGAACAGGCAAGCAAAAACCTTAAAATGAAGAACATCGATATCTGTGCAGTGACTGAGACCTGGTTCAAGGCTCCAGAGAGCACCCCTGCACTATCAGGCTATAACTCATACCACACTTTTTGGCCATGTAACCTGGACCGAAACACCAAAGGCGGAGGTGTGTCCATATTCATTAAGGATATCCACACCTCCAGGCTAGTTGCTCAGCATAATGCATCTGAGGTTATCCAAGTGCAACTAACTCTGGGCAAAACTGCAATCCAAATTGTAGCTTGATACAGATCCCCCACCATGCCCCAGGATTCCCACTCCTCTTTTTTTGATGTACTGGAAAATATTAGGGTTCAACCAAACACCCTAATAATGGGCGATTTCAACTACCCCACCATTAACTGGGAAAACTACCCATGTACCAACTCCTTAGCTCAACGCTTTCTGGAATTCATAAACTCCAATGCCCTGGATCAACTTATCTACACTCCCACCAGGGGCAGCAATATCTTAGACCTAGTCATTACCAACATGAGTGACCAGTGTTCCACACCTGAAGTCAACTCCTCATTGGTCCGATCTAACCATAAGCTAATAACCCTTGATATCCACATCCTGCCCCCACCCCCCATTAAGGAAACCACAGTAAAAACTTTCTCCAAAGCCAACTTCATACTTCTTAAGACAGAAGTGGTGAACTTCATGACACCCATGCAGATGAACAATACAGTTACAACTGCTGAATCCTACACAAATGCACTCTATAAGCACTTACACGAGTGCATGGATCGTGCTATCCCAAACCATACCAAAATGCTATCCTCCAAAAAAAGGAAGCCAATCTGGTGGTCCCTTGCCATAAACAAACTGTACAACAGAAGGAAGAAACAGTTGCAAAAGAGAGTAAAATCCCATGAGTGGAGGAGCTCCCTGGTCAGCCTCAGTAAGAAGCTGAGATCCCTTATAAGATCCTCCAAAGCTAGCTACGAAAACAAAATCACCACTAATTCCAAGGACAACCACAAAGCATTCTATAGCTATGTCAAGAATCTCAATGGCAATACCCAGATCTGCTCTGAATTATAGCACAAAGACACGAAAAATTACAGAACCAACTGATATTGCCAACATCCTGGCAGATAGGTTCAGTGCTAACTTTACCCCCCTCTCACCATCTAAAGGACCCATATCTATACAGGAAGAATGCAAAGTCCCTGTAATCACAACTACACAGGTAAAAGCTGCACTCTCTAAAGCCAAAAACACAGCATCCATGGGACCGGACAACATCCCACGCTGCGTTTTCATGAACTTCAGAATGAACTGGCTCCCTACTTAAGCACCATGTTCAATAATAGCCTCACATCAGGCTTTGTGCCCACTGAATGGCACACAGCAACAGTTATTCCACTCCACAAAGGGGGAGCCACCACTGATCCCGGGAACTATCGACCTATTAGCCTGATGAGCCTGGTCTGCAAGGCCATGGAATGTATCATCATGGAACTCATAAACAAAGACATTGGTAATCTCCAAACTCTGGATCCCACCGAGTTCCAGTTTGTGAAAGGCAGATCATGCCTCCTGAACCTGATCGACATCTTTGAGGCAGTCACCAAAGCCGTAGATGAGGGTAAGGTGGTTCACACAGCCTATCTTGATCTCGCCAAGGCTTTCAACACCATCCCTCATTCTGGAATTATAGCTAAACTCACTAAACTAGATATAAATCCCTACATTACAAGATGGGTTGCCAACTGGCTCACTGACAGAACCCCCACTGTAAAAGTTGCAGACTCCAAATCTGACCTCAAAGCAGTGATAAGTGGAGTACCACAGGGTTCCGTCCTGGGACCTCTCCTGTTTGGTATCTACTTCTCTGAAGTACAGGCTAACACAGAAGGCCTCTGGCTAATGAAGTTCGCAGATGACTGCAAACTAGGAGCCATAGTCAAGTCCCCAAATGATATGGACATCCTACAGAAGGGCCTCGCTGAGACAGATGCATGGTGTCAGAGCCATGGCCTCAAGCTCAGTGCCAAAAAGTACAGTGTCATCCCCTTTGGTAAAAACTCTGTACCCATGAACTACCACATAGGCAGCAATCTACTTAACACCGAATGCATGATAAGAGACCTTGGGACCCAGGTGGACAGTAGTCTCTCCTTTGATAGTCACATCGCCACAGTAGTCAGGAAGTCTTCTACATGGCAGACGTCATCATAAAAGGGTTCTCATCCAGGGAAAAAGAGGTAATTGTTCCCCTCTACTTGACACTCATTAGACCCATTATAGAGTACAACGGCCCTTTTGGAATGTACCTCACAAGACATCTGCAGCAGCTGGAAAGGCCACGCAAGTACCCCACAAAGAGGATTACTGGCCTCCAACAAATGCCCTACACTGGCTGCCTCAAAAACTCCAGCTTTACTCTGTAACATATCAGCTACTCCAAGGTGATCTCTGCCTAACATATAAAGCTATGTCAAACCCAGAGCTGTTGGACATGCTGCACCTAAAGAAATCCCAGTCCCTCTGAGCTCCATGCTCTAGGGATTTAAACCTTGCCACCACAATAAACAGGACATGCTCGAGGGATAGATTCCTGTCCTAGAGACTTCCCATACTCTGGAACAGGCTACCCATCTATGTCAAGCAAAATTCTTTATTAGCACTCTTCAAGAAAAATCTTGATAAGTGGATGGGAAATAGGAAATACACCCAAGGGATCACTTCTGTGTCTCTGCTCGACAGTGGCACAGGAAAATAACTTTCTTGGGTGGCATAAGCCAGGGAACCTTGTTGGCTAGGCTTACGTAGGCCCTTGGGCTGATAGTCTAGTACCTACTTATGAGCCTATGAACCTATACAGACAGACTCAAAAAAACCCAACTATACTCTGTCTCTTATCGCCTACTTAGAGGTGATCTCTGCTTGACCTACAAAGCCATGTCTGACCCAAATCTGCTAGATATGCTACACCTAAAGAAATCCCAATCCCTCCGTGCCACACAGTCCAGGGACCTTAACCTCAGTATCACAATAACCAGAACATGCTGGAGGGACAGGTTCCTATTCCAGAGACTTCTCATACTCTGGAACAACCTTCCCATTCACATCAAGCAGAACACTTCACTGGCCCTCTTTAAGAGAAATCTTGACGAGTGGGTGGGCAATAAGAAGTTCACCCCGGGGATCACTATTGTGGCCTTGCTTGACAGGGGCACTGGGAACTAACTTTGGGTGGCATGATACCAGGGAATCTTCTTGGGCTAGGCTTATTTTGGCTCCAGGGCCATTAGCCTAGTACACACCTATGAACCTATGACCCTATACTGACATGCTAAGTTTATTGAACATTATCCTTGCCATCCAGCTAGTAAGGCCTTGCCTGTATAACACTACAGTCAGGCACACTGGCACATTTTCAGTATATTTCACTGGCACATTTCCATTATTGCAAAGCTATAACAGTGAACTTTTTGTTACATTTTCAGAGTAAAACCAACTATCCTAATGTATTCTGACTGGGTTTTCACACACTGAAAGTGGTTTGTTTCTCCACAACCCTTGCTACAGTTTTCATACTTAAAAATTGCCATGCAGTGGTAACATGCCCTTAAAATCCTGCCTAATGAACTTACAAATACAGTAAGTTATGTTGAACATAATACCTATGTAAAAAAATAGTTTTACATTTTAGTAATGTGGCATATAAGTAATGTGAAAGGCAGTCTGTTTTTTTTTAATCAGAGTTGTGCTTACACTACATGTATAAAAGTAACTAATTTATCTAAGGACAATGGAAATATCTTTAAATGTCTTTGCACCTGTCCAGGGACATGAAACAGTGTAATACATTTTAATCCAATAACATAGGTTTAGCAACACCATGTCTATGTTCATTGTCTTTGTATTTTCTGTTAGTGGACCAGCTCAGCATTTCTTTTTTTTTTCCACACCTTTTGCAGTCACTTTGCAGTCAGTGAAAATGCTTGCTTTTGTTGCCAACCATACTGTTTCAAGCTTTAAGCCTCTTTCTCCTGACTGTACAGGCCATTGCTCTGAGCATTGCTCATAAACACCCAGGAAATGGAGCTATAGGCAGGCAATAACCCTTAACAGATTTAAAGTGGACAAGGAGAAGATAAGGACTTTGATCTTGTACAGTCCATAAACTGGGATGGGGGAATGCTTGGCCTTCCTAGTCTTGTGGATACCAAGCCCCCACTATGCTTGCCACTGGGACCTTTCAGAGACTGGATAGGGACACACTGGGTATCTCCTGTGGTGCTTGGTGTGATAGATTACACCCATGTTGACTATTAGGGCCCAATCTGGACAATGAGGAGAGAGGTACATAATATAGCAATAACCCACGCCTGGATATGGGTAATGCAGGATTTACCCAAGGTTGGCGTGGTTTGGTCCTGAAGGTGAAGCCCAAGGGACCAAACAAAGCCAACCGTGGTAAATCCAGCATTACCCACACCCAGAAGTGGGTTATTGCTATTATACAATGACATTATTTAAGAAAAAAATAATTACTTTTCTTAAATAATGGCATTGTATAATGCCTCCTTGATGCCCTTCCGCAGCTGTCTGGTATTCCGCAGAAGTTCTGATGTACTGCGCATGCCTACGCAGTACATCAGAGCTGTGGGCAAAGCAACGTAAAAAGATCTCTGTTGCTTTTTACTGTTTCGCTATGTTAAATGGGTTTAACATAGCAAGACAGCTTTAAAAAAAGCAATGGAGAATCTCTGTTGCTTATTTTAAAGCTGTCTCGCTATGTTAAACCCATTTAACATAACGAGACAGTTTTGAAAAAAGCAACGGAGAAAGCAAGATCTCCATTGCTTTTTACAAACTGTTTCGCTATGTTAAATGGGTTTAACATAGCGAGACAGCTTTAAATTAAGCAACGGAGATCTTGGTCGTTCTACACAGTAATGACAGTACAATGCATAATCAAAACACCTTAATAACATTTTTCAACTTACCAGCAAGTCAGGTATTCCTGAAGGTCTCACAACAAAAGCCAATGTTCAGAACCCTACTTCTGTTCTGATCCTAACTATACCCATTTAAACTATTGACTTTATTTCTGTCTTTCCCTCAGCATGCATAAACCCCCCAAATTTAGCAGCCCTAAAAATGGTGACACTCAAGAAAGTTTCAAGAAATGTACATAAAAAAAAAAAACAAACAACAACAACAAAAAGCTCTTCTACTTGAATCTGTACCAACCTGTCTGTTACAAACATAACAAGCAGGTCGGTATCTCCACATACTGAGTGGTTCAGAGCTTCATTTGAGATCACAAATGCAGTCTGGCATTTCATAAACAAATGCTGGTACTGCACTATTATGCTGTGACAACCGTGCCCTGGCCCAGCAATCAAGGAGCCTCAATCCTCACCACTAACACCAGGGAGGTCATCTCCTAGAAGAGAAAAGGATAACTAATACACACAGTAAAGTACAATTTCCTTAAGTGCACACAGAGAACACAGTTAGTCTGGGGCTGGTTGCTCCCTTGCTCACCAGGCCCACAATAAGATTCCACACCGGCACAGTTATAGGGTCCAGGTTTCAGCCTAATTGGGAAAGCTAAAACCTTCAGTACCCTCTCTGTCCAACCCGTGCTTCGTGCCCCTGCCAAGTAGCTGACACAACACACACACACACTTTGAGATAAATATTTATACAGCTTCACAGACACTCCTGGGAAAGGCTGACACAGATTATCCAACTGTGCCCCTTTACCCAGACTATATGGTAGTAATTACTGCCACCACCCAGTTAATAATATCAGCTACTAAAAGGCCCTTAAAAGGGTGTCCAATTATTACTGTGCAATATTAATATCCAATGGTAGTATGACTAACAGTCAAGGCTTACTTTAAGTGGCCTATTACAATAGCATCTATAAATATGCAGTGTACTCTAGAGCTTATCTCTACACAAATCAGCCACAGGTAGAAGGTTTTAAAAATATTTAATAATAAATAATTAAAATACAAGACAAAACTATTACACCACAGAGATATTGAAGAGTTCAGAGATCACACAGAAACTTAAAATAATACAGTAGGACAGGTCTGATTTCAAAGAAAAATACCCAATTAATCTTTACTAGCTTTAACTATTCCTACAAGAAATCACAGTGCTAAGACTTATATGTGAGCATAAGGCAGAGTGCTGGTAAGTAGGATGTCCAAATTCAAAATGCTCCCAGTCTCTTGTGAGAAATAGTATTTAAACATTACTCACAAACATGTCTCTAAGGCCCTCCCAAAATTTCATCATTAGTGACACTTAGGTTTTCCCAGTATTCATATTGTGTCATTTTAACACCTGGTCTGAGTTCTCAGGCCACAAACTGCATTATTTAGCAATCTAACACCTCCTCAGAAACTTACAACAATACAAGGCATTTCACATATACATTCTAGCAGAAACCAGAGCAATAAAACACATTCCACATCTAAATTCTGGTCATAAACTTTAGCCTTAAAACAATGGCATCAAACCTTCAACCAGCCGCACTGGAACCGACTTGCAAAACATTAAAGAGATACATAAGATCTTTTCAATTTAAAAAGACACATTTGAAATACTTGGCTTGGTTTTCCTTACAGCAGATGTTACTAGATCTCCTGTCTACATTAAAGATAGTGTAGATTTTCTAAATAAAATTTCATCTCTGGTGTTCTAGCAAGTATCTTTCTTCGACTTCCCCTCACCTGGCTGCTGTGCGTCCTGCTCCTGTTACTAGATCCTGTATGTTATTCTACTATTGTTGCACTGTGAACCAGTTTTGTCCAAACAACAATCTACCTTCTCACACCCTTCTGGAAGCCTCGGAACACTAGGGCACCATTGAAAAACCCTACTATCTCCCAAAAAGTGTGACCTGTAAAAGGCATTGGAACACTGTGAACCAGTTTTGTCCAAACAACAATCTACCTTCTCACACCCTTCTGGAAGCCTCGGAACACTAGGGCACCATTGAAAAACCCTACTATCTCCCAAAAAGTGTGACCTGTAAAAGGCATTGGAACACTGTGAACCAGTTTTGTCCAAACAACAATCTACCTTCTCACACCCTTCTGGAAGCCTCAGAACACTAGGGCACCATTGAAAACCCTACTATCTCCCAAAAGTGTGACCTGTAAAGGCATTGGAACACTGTGAACCAGTTTTGTCCAAACAACAATCTACCTTCTCACACCCTTCTGGAAGCCTCGGAACACTAGGGCACCATTGAAAACCCTACTATCTCCCAAAAGTGTGACCTGTAAAGGCATTGGAACACTGTGAACCAGTTTTGTCCAAACAACAATCTACCTTCTCACACCCTTCTGGAAGCCTCGGAACACTAGGGCACCATTGAAAACCCTACTATCTCCCAAAAATGTGACCTGTAAAGGCATTGGAACACTGTGAACCAGTTTTGTCCAAACAACAATCTACCTTCTCACACCCTTCTGGAAGCCTCGGAACACTAGGGCACCATTGAAAAACCCTACTATCTCCCAAAAGTGTGACCTGTAAAAGGCATTGGAACACTGTGAACCAGTTTTGTCCAAACAACAATCTACCTTCTCACACCCTTCTGGAAGCCTCGGAACACTAGGGCACCATTGAAAACCCTACTATCTCCCAAAAGTGTGACCTGTAAAGGCATTGGAACACTGTGAACCAGTTTTGTCCAAACAACAATCTACCTTCTCACACCCTTCTGGAAGCCTCGGAACACTAGGGCACCATTGAAAAACCCTACTATCTCCCAAAAAGTGTGACCTGTAAAAGGCATTGGAACACTGTGAACCAGTTTTGTCCAAACAACAATCTACCTTCTCACACCCTTCTGGAAGCCTCGGAACACTAGGGCACCATTGAAAACCCTACTATCTCCCAAAAGTGTGACCTGTAAAGGCATTGGAACACTGTGAACCAGTTTTGTCCAAACAACAATCTACCTTCTCACACCCTTCTGGAAGCCTCGAACACTAGGGCACCATTGAAAAACCCTACTATCTCCCAAAAGTGTGACCTGTAAAAGGCATTGGAACACTGTGAACCAGTTTTGTCCAAACAACAATCTACCTTCTCACACCCTTCTGGAAGCCTCGGAACACTAGGGCACCATTGAAAACCCTACTATCTCCCAAAAGTGTGACCTGTAAAGGCATTGGAACACTGTGAACCAGTTTTGTCCAAACAACAATCTACCTTCTCACACCCTTCTGGAAGCCTCGAACACTAGGGCACCATTGAAAAACCCTACTATCTCCCAAAAGTGTGACCTGTAAAGGCATTGGAACACTGTGAACCAGTTTTGTCCAAACAACAATCTACCTTCTCACACCCTTCTGGAAGCCTCGGAACACTAGGGCACCATTGAAAAACCCTACTATCTCCCAAAAAGTGTGACCTGTAAAAGGCATTGGAAGTTTTTTACCAGCACTGTGAACCAGTTTTGTCCAAACAACAATCTACCTTCTCACACCCTTCTGGAAGCCTCGGAACACTAGGGCACCATTGAAAAACCCTACTATCTCCCAAAAAGTGTGACCTGTAAAAGGCATTGGAAGTATGTATTTACATTGACTCAACGTAACTATATGTATGTTAAGTCTTCTAAATTTAAAGTTCAAACACTACTTTAATTAGGCCAACGAAACAGGCAGACTAGCCAGCAGCTAACCCCCCCACCTTTATTTCTTCTTCTACTGCCTTACCCTTGCATTGCGTCCTTTTTTCATTTCTTTCCCGACCCATCCCCACAAAGTTAACAACATTACCACGCCCAGTGTGGCCACTAGGTGGCACTTTTTTAACCTAACCCTGTAAAGTTTTTTTATAACCTAACCCTGTAAAGGAGTTTTTTTACATATCTGCTATCTCCTACTCAGTCTTTGTAACTTTCTAAACTGTAGCTTCTTCCCTATTACTTTCCTACACCACCTCTGTAAACTACCTGTGGAAAACCCCACTCACTGTGTTTTTAGTCTCCTCTTACAGTTATCTTCCACCTTTTCCCCTTACCCCGGCCATCCTACTTATAGCGACTAATAGTTTTCCTTTCTGCCTCTCTACCTTTCTACCTCTGCATACTGTTCAATCCTTCTCCAACCTTCACACTTACCTGTTCTGTTTCTCTCACTTTTGCTGATTGTTTTTTCCTCCACATTCTGCTCTATTGTCTCTGTTACTTTGCTTCTCCTCTTGGCTATCCTACCCCTTACGTCCTCCCTCCACTTCTGCTCAACCCATACTGATCTTGTCTTGCTTCTTTTTACTGCTGCTGCACTTATTTCCCCATGTATCCCTACTCCATTTTCTAACAAGTACCTTACCAATTCTTCTATTTCTTTTGCCCCATTGCTCTAGCTCCTCCTATTACTCAATCCCAGCTACCTTTCCTTACCTCTCACCCTTGTATCTCTCTCACGTTGTTTTATCTAACTTCCGCTTAACTCTTTCCCTCCCCCTTAGCCCCTACCCCCCCTCCACACATTATAAGTATACCTTACCTCTGGTGCCGCCATCTTTCTTCGACTTCCCCTCACCTGGCTGCCTGCCCCTGTTACTAGATCCTGTAAGTTACACCTGTTTCTCTCTTCTTGCCTGATTGTCTTCTGGAACTTTTGGTCCTGTTCTTCCCGTTCGCTCGCTCACTCCGCTCCCCACCCTACCCCGATTCCCACCCACCCCAGGGTCCTACCTTTAAACTTACTTAGACACACACCTAATTAACAAATTACCTATCTCTACTTCCTGCACATCTACCACTTAACTCCCTACTCCTACCACCACACCCTCTCCTTTATCTAAACTATACTACCTCACCCTATTATTGTCCACCGTGTAGTCCTTAACTTACTAACCTTTCACTCTATATAAACATGCCTTCAATCCTCAACTCAACCATTCCTCTTCTTCTACTTAACATCCTGCTTTACTACTACACTCTTACCTCCTATGAACATCTTAGACTTAGTCAAACTCCTGTATTAGCCAAACACACTACAACTTCACTTCCTCTACCTGACCAAACCCATATTAATATACTTTCAACTTGCCCCTACCTTCCCCCTCTCTACCATAAAGTACACCATTACAAATTTACAACCTCCAAACGGTTCCTTATAATACCCATCAAATACACGAGTATCTTTCAAACCTCACAAACACTCTTATTATTACATGGGGACATCCACCCCAACCCAGGTCCCAATACCCTCCTCAATCCCACCCCTTCAAACCATACAGCTAACTATACTATCATACCCTTCTCCACTGACTCCCTCTCTATTGCTCACTTAAATATTCGTAGCATTAATAACAAATTAACACAACTCCATGCCTTAATTGATTTCTATGCCTTTGATATCCTCTGTCTCACAGAAACCTGGCTTAAACCCAGTACCAAAGACAACGAATTTACTCCCCCAGGCTATAGCACCTTAAGGCAAGATCGTCTTAATAAAAGAGGAGTGGCCGTCCTATATAAATCACAACTTCAGGTAGCCTTAATTGACTCCTTGCCCCCCTCCCCAGGAAATGCTGAAATACTTTGCACCAAACTCCAAGTTAATAAATCCAAGGCTATAAACATAATATGTTCCTACATCCCTCCAGGTAAGAACATCAATACCCTGGAAAATATCCTTAGCTGGGCCTCCTGTAGCTTTCCCCAAGAAACCATAATCTTAGGTGATTTCAACATTGACTGGAACTCCTGCAAATCCCCCACCTCCACTCATCTTAATCTCTTCAATTATCATCAAACCATCAACTCCCCTACTAGAATAAATAAATCCACCAACAAACAAACCATTCTAGACTGGATACTAATCAACAACAATCCCCTCTCCTATAAAACAGGAATACTCCCTGATAATATCAGTGACCACCTCCTTACCTTTATCACTAAACAAAAAGTTAACAATCCCAAACCAACTACTTTCCGAACCAAACATAACAAAACAGAATTCAACCTAGCATCCTTTCAAAATGAACTCAAGGAATACAACTGGTCTACTCTAAAATACCTCCCAATAGATGAGGCTGTAACCTATTTCAACAATACCTTCCTACAAATTCTAAACCAACATGCCCCATCCCGCTTAGTCAGAGTCAAATCCAAAGCAGCCCCATGGCTCTCTAAAACAACTAAACAAACTATGCGAGCAAGAAATAAACTATGGTCTAAATGGAGGTCCACAAAAAACCCAATTGACCATCAAAACTTCAAACAGCTGAGAAATAAAGCTAAGAAGCTGACCATTCTGGACAAGAAAAACTACCACCTTCAATACCAACAAAACCAACACCAAAACCCAAAACAATTTTGGTCAGGAATAAACAAACTACTCCATCCTGGCAACACCAAAACACCTACCCCAGCTAGCCTAGCACAAACCCAACCTAACATAATAGCCGACACTTTCAACAACTTTTCTCTCAAACAGTTACCTCACTTGCAAGTACCATGACTCCCCCAACCCTCCAAACTACCCCACTCAAAACAACACACATATGCTTAAGTTCAATACTGTCTCAACAACCTATATACATAAGCTGCTATCTAAACTCAAACCCTGCACCCCTTCTGCAGACAAGCTTCCAGCTGAATATCTGCAGCTAGCTGCATCCGAGATAGCCTACCCAGTTTCCATCTTAATAAACAGAACCATAACTGAATCCAAAATCCCATCCTGTTGGAAAATCTCCCATATTATTCCCCTCCATAAAGGAGGAAACTCCAACGAACTCTCCAATTTTCGGCCCATTGCCCTTCTATCTCCTCTATCCAAAATAATGGAACGCTGCATTCACCATCAACTTCTTCATTATCTCTTAAATAACAACTTGCTTGTAGATTCACAACATGGTTTTAGACCCTACCACAGTACTTCAACTGCCCTTCTCTCCTTCACTGACTATATCAATAAAACCGCAACAACAACCTGTTCTCCTCTGCACTATTCTTAGACCTCTCAAAAGCGTTCGATATGGTCAACCATAAACTTCTCCTCGATACCCTACAATCCCTCTCACTTGAATCACAAGCATTACAGTGGTTCAACTCATACCTGACTAATAGAAAACAAGCAGTCCTCTGGGACAGCCATCTATCCTCTCAACTCCCAGTTACTATTGGTGTCCCACAAGGATCGATCCTAGGTCCCCTACTTTTCTCTATTTTCATAAATAACCTGCCCACTTCCTCCCAACATCCACTTGTATACAGTATGCAGATGATTCCACTCTCATCTGCTCTGCTTCTTCCCCAGCACAACTCCACACTGCTACCCAGGTGGTCTTCACTGCAGCAGAAAAATGGTTCCAACATATCTGTCTCCTCCTAAATCCCAAAAACTAAACTCCTACTGTTCACCCCTACCTCTAAATCCACCCCTATCACTTTTTCCATTGTATCATGCAATGGTACTGTCATCAACCTGACTTTTCCACTAAACTACTAGGCGTAACCATAGACAATCAGCTAAATTTTGACTATCACATTGACTTAACTATCAAGTCAGTCAATAAAAAGATGGGTGCCCTTTACAGGCTTAAGCCCTTCCTTACTGCCACCTCCCGAGTAGCTCTCACCAAACTCACCTCATTTCTACATTATTGTACGCTTCTCCTTCCTTTATCAATATATCTAAAGCTAATCTTCAAAAACTGAATACCACCTACCACAGTATAGCCAGATTTGCCACTGGCTCTCTATTCCAAACTCATCACTGTCTTAACTTAAAAAAACTAAACTGGCTTGAACTTCCAAACCTAATACTACTACAACAACTAATCATCACTTTTAAAATTCTACATTACCCCTCCAACACACCCACACTAAATAAACTCATCACTCCTTATAAAAATCTCACTTCACTTAGATCAGCCAACAAGCTACTAGTTACTACCTTGAAATCTCACAATAAATCAGGTGATTCCTTATTTGCAAACACTGTCGGTTCTTACTGGAATAAACTCCCCACAGAATTGACCTCCCTAGGCTCATGTCATCTTTTCAAAAAACAAATGAAAGCTCACCTAATAACTCACTGGCTATGCCCCTGCTCTAATCCTGACTGACCTCAGCAAGTTTATTACTCTCCCCAATCTGCTCCTCTGTACTTTTGCTCTTCAGTTCTAACTTCAACTGACTTCCACAGTCCCTTTTTATACCTCCACTCTTCTGTTCTTAGCTCTGTTTGACTCCCCTCTGACCACTCTGTTTTTCTGTCTCTTACATCTATTAGCTGACCTCCTATAATTCCTACTACCTTTTTCATTTCTCACTATCTTTGTTTTTCCCCCTCTCCTTTTCCTACTGCCTCTTCCTTGCCTCACTAAGTCCAGAAAACCTATACCTAACAGTAACTGTACTTTATCATTTCCTTTCTCTTTACATCATTTCTGCCTCTTACCTATCTCTAACCTCTTAATATCTTTTACACTACTAACCTGCCTGTTTTAACACTATATATTAACCACTTTTATGCTTTCAGCCAATACCTTTTTGTTGTTATTACTAGCTACTATGGATATTGTTTTAACTTTAAATTGTTTTTGATACTGAAGCATCTCTCCTCAGCCCCTGATTGAATTTTGATTGTCATCTAGTCAGATTTGTACATGAAAAAGGATTTGCATTTGTATTTTGCCATATTATACTATATTAGTTTTAGTTGTATTTGTATAGTTAGTACTATTAGTGACTTCATATATTGTAGTGTATTAGTCTGATAGTGGAGCTTTTCTCTTCGGGCCTCTGCTGAAAATGGACATGTATCCAGCCAGACTAGCCCGGTTAACAAATGTAAAATAAATAATAAAATAAATAAAATAAATGTATTGGCTTGTGGTTAATGTTAAAAGCTTATATACCTCCATCCAGCATAAGGATGGTTTGGAGGCAATAAGGTTTTTCTTGGGAGATAGCCCTTTAACTTGTTTTGTTATTGAAATGATAGATTTTTGTTTAAAGAATAATTATTTTTATTTTGATAATATATTATATAGACAGAAACAAGGTACAGCAATGGGGGCAGCATTTGCCCCTATGTATGCAAACCTTTTTATGTCTTTTTTGAAAATAAGTTTTTATTTGATTTAGATTTTATAAAGAGACATGTACAATTTTATTTTCGTTACACTGATGATTTGATTTTTATTTGTGAAGGTGGTATAGAACAGGTAGATAAATTTATGTCAGATAGACATAGGAATCCTTTTGGTTTGGCATTTGACGGACTCCAGAAGGGTAATAGGGTGGTAGTTTTGGACCTTATTTTGGAAGGCACAGAGAAAGGGAATATTTCATCTAATATACATAGAAAGTTTGTAGATGGTAATCAGTATTTACATGCTTCAAGTTGCCACTCTCCTCATGTGTTAGAAGCTTTACCCTACGGTGAGTTGGTTCGTGTGTCTAGATTGTGTAGTGAAATAAGTACCTTGGAGAAGGAATTGGAGACAACTAATAATATGTTTCTACAGAGGGGCTATGAACCAAGTATTTTGAAACAAGCATTAGTGAAATTAAATAAGGAAAGGGGCATGAACAGGGGTGATTTTCTACGCAGAGGAAGGAATATGCTTCGTACTAGAAGAATTCATGGGAATAGACAGGAAGGTAGAGATGAAATGTATCATGTTTCAGTGTATAATGTGAAAAGTGAGGAAATTAAAACCCTAATAGAGTATTATTGGAAATATTTGTTAGAGGATAGGGTTCTAGCAAGTATTCTTCCGAATAAACCACTTTTCTCATATAAAAGGGGTAGGAATTTAAAAGATATGGTAGTATGTGGGAAGTTTCAAATGCCTAAGATGGACATACCCAAGATAGTGGTGAATTTGGGAACAATGAGTTGCAATAGATGCAGCATTTGTACATATATTGTTAAAACATTTAATAGAATAAATGGAATAAAATTTGAGCCAAGGGAGGTTTATACATGCAGAAGTAGAGGGGTAATATATGCACTTAAATGCCCATGTGAACTTTATTACATAGGGGAGACTAAGAGAAAATTCCGTATTAGGTTGATGGAACATGTTAGGGATGTGAAAAACAGGAGGGAAAACAAAATAATTACTTCACATTTTAACACATTTCATAATGGTGATGTGTCTTTGTTAAAAGGCACTGTTTTAGAAAGTGTGAAATGTTTATGTGATGATGAAAGTGTGTTGAAACAAAAGTTGTTGTATAAAGAAAGCATTTTTATTTTAAAATATAAAACTATGACACCCACAGGGCTTAATAATGAGCTGAATTGGAAATGTTTAGTTTAAGATGGGAAGTTTAAGATGGGATTTTATTAAATAATTACATAATTTTGTAATTAAGGGGTGTGTATCTTCAATTAGAAGTTCTATATAAGAACATGCATTTTGCATTTTGAATGTTTGATATTCCTTAAAGGTGGAAACACCGAAGCGCTAGAGAGAAATAAAGAGATTTTACTTTTCTGCTTGTTTTATTTCACAGTCAGTGAATATTTTGTTGAGGCCAGAGTTGTTTTATTTTTGTGTGGAAGAAGGAGTATTTGTTGTTTCCACTGTTGGGTTATTACTCACAAACATGTCTCTAAGGCCCTCCCAAAATTTCATCATTAGTGACACTTAGGTTTTCCCAGTATTCATATTGTGTCATTTTAACACCTGGTCTGAGTTCTCAGGCCACAAACTGCATTATTTAGCAATCTAACACCTCCTCAGAAACTTACAACAATACAAGGCATTTCACATATACATTCTAGCAGAAACCAGAGCAATAAAACACATTCCATATCTAAATTCTGGTCATAAACTTTAGCCTTAAAACAATGGCATCAAACTTTCAACCAGCCGCACTGGAACCGACTTGCAAAACATTAAAGAGATACATAAGATCTTTTCAATTTAAAAAGACACATTTGAAATACTTGGCTTGGTTTTCCTTACAGCAGATGGCAATGTTGCAACAGTCTTGAAGTTCACATTTTACAGTGTTTTCTTACATTTAAAAACACAAGTCTGTATTTACATTTATTTATACAGTTGATAGAATTATGTATTAAATTCTATTTGACTAGGCTGGCAGCCTTCGCCCATCTCTTCCCAGTCGTCACATATACCATTGACAGCTGCTGATCGCACCTCACTTGACACCTTTAGGAGCAAGAAAAAAAAACAACTCTTCAACTTTTCTACACAGAAATTGTAGCAAGCTGCTTCCTACAAATGCAACAAGCAGCTCATTATAATTAAACCACCACACATTGAGCGCTTCAGCCATGATCATAAATCATACCTCTTAACTGTCCCCTTTTTTGCATAATGTCCTTGATTTGGTCTGATATTTTTGCTCTGCATCCTCACAGAATTTTTGATTTTCTGATAAATTACTGAGGATTACAGTCAAATAACAATGTTATACTATGGAGTTTTTTATTTCAGTTCATAGTGTTCAGAAAATGCATGTTTATGCAAAACCTGCTACTCAGTTTCATTTGTAAGTGAATTAGAGTACTATTTAAAAATTGTCCCTAATTTTGGGTCTTTATTACCTTCAGTATTTTTGGCTTTGTCCAGAATACATGAACAAGGAAGTTGAGAGCTATGCTTTAAATGCGGTATTGGCATTTATATATGAATGCAGATACTACACTTCCACACTAAAGACCCCTGCTTGATTGCCACCCCACAGCAACTTGCACCTGGGGCAGCAACTACTTTTGCTTCACCCTAGTTATGCCTGTAAGTTGAGAACTGTCTTTAACAATTTCATTTCATCTGCAATGCATTCCCTCATTTTTTCTAAAGGTAAATATAACATTTTTAGTGCAAGTTCTCTTTCTTGGCTACTTAGTCAGAATACAGGAAAGGTAACTAAGAAAATCTACTTGCTGTGATCTGGCAGCTGTATTACTGTTACAGGATATTACATGTTTGACTTGCACATCCAGGAATTAGGGATGCAGAGTAGTGGCTGAGGGGTCTGCATCAAATTCCAAGTGCTGTACTTACTCTAGTAACAGATAATGTGGGGAAAGAGTATACAAATCATATTAAAATATAATGACTGCATTTACCACTGTTAAGTACACATAAGTACAGTCAAGGAATTCTATTCATTCACCGTCATCCCTTTCTCTTTTTCTTACTTTCACAGTCCTGTATGAGATATGTGAGCGCTGATGCCTCTTCCTGAGGAGACAGGTATTGTTAGTTCCCTAATCGAGTAAGTATGCATTACCCCCAAGAAAAATAACTATTTATGAAAACAAAACCATAAAATTATTTATCTGTCTGTCTATTTATTTATTTAACATTTGTTTACCAGGAAAGTCAGACTGGGACAGATCACATTCTCAGAGGAGGCCCAGGGCAGAAGTGCTGCAGACGCTGGTCTTTGGAATGTGGGAGGAAACCGTATCACCCAGAGAAAACCCAAGCAAATGCAGAGAGGACATGCAGACTCTGCACAGAAGGCACCTCAAACTAGAATTGAACTGAATGGAGAACTGAAAAAAAAATCATAATAAGATCAATATAAAGTATTCAAGAAATGCAGATTACTTCTGTAATGAGGCTTAGGACATTACACTATTATAAATATATCAAATGCAGCACTGCCAACCTATCACTAACTGTTACAAAAATAAATAATAACATCAATAAGAAGTACTCCATAAATATGTTTTAAATATTTAATAAGGAGTAGGGCACTCTAATATTGCATAGATTTCAAATCAGTTCATATTCCTTTGATAAGTTATTATCATACATTGTATTACTGTCATTTAAGAAGCGCTGAATAAAAATATTACTACTCTAATTTTTTTCAGTGAAATGAAAGCATTTGTACGGGAATAGTTATAAGTCATTTTCTTCTCTCCAGCAGTCAGTCCATGTTAGGGAAAGATCAACATCACCCCCTTCCTATCCCAGGACTGCTTTACATGGTAAGATTAGTAGCTTTACCCTTGTGGGCACCCCCTGATAGGGCAGCCTGGAAAGCCAGCATCCTAAGCCACAGGATCTGGTAGTTGCTGTAGTGGACAGAGCTGTGGACAGGCAGTGGAGCCAGTAAGAAAGTCTCCTTCAGTGGCACCCTCTGCCCTGCTTGGTTCAGACCACTAAGCTACTGGAGGGCCTCACTACTATACCATTAGGGTCCCCGCCCTGAAAAACCATATCAGGGAACAATGCGAAGCTTTCCAGACCAGGGTAGAATTATTTTTTTTTTAACAAGAGACATCTTTATTGACTTATTACTTATGACATAGGCAATCCTATATTTATATAAATGAAAATAAACCATACTGACATATTTTCAGTTGAAAACATTATATATCACGTATAATCTTCTATACAGTTATTGTCCATCAAACCCTATACAGTTAATTCAGTTCCTGCCTTCCCTTAAGCCTTATTCCTCCTCCAAAACCTTCTGCAAATATTGTTCCCATATTTCCCATTTTTATGTGTAATTTGCAGCTACTCTTTTCTAAGGATCCCACTTCCTGATCTTTTATCTCTGTTTCACTTTTTCTAGTACGGTTGGTTTAGACTTTGATTTATATGTATTGCTTTTTTGGCAGCCACCAGAATTAAACTCAGCAAGGCCTTATAATGTCTAGGCATTGATGATTCTGTGTCACAACTCAAATCATTTCCTTAGTTACACCAATTTGCTCACACCGTATTTCTGACAGAATAGTTGCAGGGAATTTTTAAAGTCAGCTCATTATACTACCAGAAAATATGATCCCAATTACCTCTTTATTTCCCATTATACCTCCAACAATTGCAGTCTACATGAGGAAAAATTCTATGAAGTCTGCTTGAGGTATACAAAAATACCCATGCAAACACGTCCAAGCAAAGATTTTAAATCTTCTAGACTTTGGTGCATACTTGGGAGCCATACATATATCCTCCCATTTTTTTTTTGTCTGTTTTTTTTTGCATATTCAATTTCTCTTTCCAATCCTTTCTAACGTCCTCTGATTGATTCCTATAGTTATTGTGCAATATTTAAATTTTATATCCCCTACTAATTATCTGATTTTTTTAACAGCAGTTTCTGTTCTAGATTCTATTAAAAACTTGACCAGTGTTCACTTAGGATCTTCCTTTTCCCTTCTCTTTGCCTATATTCCAGTATCAATCCTTGATGGGGATGACAATCTCTAGCCTACAATCCAAATGTATTCATGGCCTCTTGCCATGCTATTACCTTTCCCTCTGTCTTATTTGCTCCCAATATATTTGTTCCTTTGCCACTTTTCTGTAGCAAATTCCAGCCCCCTTTTGCCTATTCTCTATGCCTTTAATTGCAGTCGTCCATATCAACAGAATCTCCTTCTCCATTCCAGTATTGGCTTAGTTTTTAGGATACTTTCTGCTAACTTATGAATATAATATTCTGTATTTTTTTGTTATTCTCTTAAGTATGTGAATCCAAAATCCCAGTCTCTCCTTGTTTCTTGAAATTCTCCCATTTCATCATCATCCCTTTCCACTTTGAATTATAGCTCTCTGCTTGTGCTGTGTATAGCAGCCTTAACTGTGTAGCTGTGAAAAAAACACTTTGTTCTATTGGAAGAATCAACCTATCACACTGGACTCTTGCCGTCTTCCCCTCCCAGATAAAATCCTTCAACTCTTTATTGATTTTTGTCCACAACATCTCCTCTGGTTGATAAAATATGCCTGACCTATGTATAAAACTAAAGGGACTTACCATACTTATAAAACAGAGCTTCCAGTTTCTCAGTTTTTGTATTATCTTTTTTTCTCTTCCCACATATCTTTAGCTGCCATAACAGAACCCATACTCCTAAATACTTAATTTTATCATGTCTTCATGAATACTGGTATTGCTGAACCAATTTTTGTGTGGTGTACAGTTTACAGCTATTGCCTTTGTTTTATCTTCATTAATTTTGTATCTTGAAAAGATCTAAAACTGTCTCAAAAAGTTCCACAACACAGAAATATCCTTTTTTGGTTTCATCAGGTACAAAAGAATTTTATCTGCAAATAAAGCCAACTTTTCTTCATTATACTAATTATATCCTTGAATTTCTGAGTCCCAATGGCTGTAAATATTAAGCAAAGAGGAAAGAAGACACCCCTGCCTAGTTCCTCTATTCAAACCGAACTTATCAGAGAGGAACCCCCACTTTAATTTTCTCCTCTGATCCGTCATATATCCTCCTAAATAATTTTATTATGTCAGGGAATGCAAATGCTTCCATTTCCTGTACTCATAAAATCCCAGCTTCCTTAGTCAAATGCTATCTCTGCATCAAGATCCAGCAACAACAGTGGCATTTTTTTTTTACATTCAGGTTCCCTCTGGAACATCATTGTTCTAATGATGTTGCCAAATGCTTGTCTCCCCTCCACAAAACCACATTGATTCATATCAGTCAATTTTGGCATCACCTTTGCCATTCATTTAGCTACCATAGACATAAACACTTTCTAACTGTGGTTTAGAATTGAAATTGGCCTATATAAAGCTACATCTGATGGGCTTTTACCATATTTAGGTATTACAGCCACCACAACTTTTTTTCCAGGATGTTGGTGCACTCCTCCTTTTAAATAACTGCTAAACAAAACTTTCCAGGTCTTTATAACTTTCTTCTCTCCTAGCTTCCACACTTCCACAGGAATACCATCTATTCCTGGAGACTTTCCTACAGAATGGTTATACATCATCATTTTATCAAATCTCCTTCTATCCTAACTATTGGTAATTGAGCCTCATCTACCTCTAATCATGGCATATTTAATTCTTCCATAAACATTTCCATTTGTACTTTTTCTTGATTTCCACATTTCTCTGCTTTATACCAATTTTCATAAACATTCTGAAATATTTCTAATACCTTTACAGGATCTCTGGTCATTTTCCTTGTTATAGGCTCCCTAAGCTTGGCTGCAACCTGTTCTACTTTATGTTGCCTGAGCCATTGTGCTTAAAGCTTTTGTGCTCTGTTGTTATTATCAGAAAAAAACAAACAAGTTGATTAACAGCAATCTATTTAAACTCATACATATTATTGAATAAGTCCCTTTTTTACTTTAGCACTTGGCAGGTGCACCTCTTTTTGTTCTGTGAGATTCACCTTATTTTGCAAAACTTTATCCTTTGTCAGACCCTCTAAATAACTTTTGTTACTTCTTAACCATATCACTTTTTCTTTTATTTCTACCCTATTTCTAAACCCCACTTTCATTTTATCCCACTCCATAGCTATATTTTCTGAAGAAATTTCTATCTTCCCTAATAACTCCTAAATAATTTCCACTACCCATTCCTTAAATTGTCTCTGTTTAACAGACAGAAGGGGAAGCACCAGTGTCTTATTTTTATTTCATTACCCTGCATTTGTGCACTAGTAGTGATTCTGTCTTGTGGTATTTTCACTTTTCTATATAGTTGTGTGACTGTGAAGTTAGTATATTTAAGTAAGGGCGGCGTAGGTGGCATAGCCTCCCACACAGGGGTTGTGGGGTAGGGTGGTGTGCTTTTCAAAAGTTGTAAAACCTTACCTTTGGGTGTTTTGGACTGTATCATGTTTCAGTTATTTTAGATTTGATTAAATAGTCTTTTAGTATATGGACTTTCAGGCATTTTGACAGAATTTGACAGAATTATTTTTCAATTAAATTGTCACTTTGCTCTAACAACAAGAACTTACTCACCATCTCCAAGGCCAACAACACTGCAGGAGAATCTTTATTTTCCAACTATATATCTCATATATGGAACTCCCTTCCTAACTCCATTCTCACAATCCCATCCACTAACCACTTTAAGCCATCATTTAAAGCTTATCTAAAAAATAAGTGGTTGTCTTCCTGTACTAACCCCTTATGAGTGCTCTAATACATGAGCGTATACCCAAAACATATCCAACTTCTCCCCCGGTGTTTAATCCTTTGTTCCTACCGACCTGCCTTAACCTTGTATCTTGACATAAGTCATTCCTACAAATAGTACTAGCTATGCTGAAAGCCTAGATTTTGTTGTCAAGATGTAACAAATTTGTATGTTCTTATGTATACTACATTTTGTTAACTTTATACTTTTTTGATTATTGTAATGTGTGCATGAAAATTTACTGCTACTCATGGAGCTTTTCTCCCGGGGCCTCTGTTGAAAAAGAACCTGAGTCCAGTCAGACTTTCCCAGTAAACAAATGTTAAATAAATAAATAATAAATAAATAAAATGTATTATATATTTATAAATGTAAACACACGCACATACACATGCACACACTCACACACACGCTGGTTTGTGTGCCTTCCTGTGTTTCTATACATGTGAGAGTGTGTGTGTCTGTGTGCGCACGTCTGTGTGCGCATGTGTGCACGTGTGTGTGCGCATGTGTGTGTGTGTGTGTGTGTGTGTGTGTGTGTGTGTGTGTGTGTGTGTGTGTGTGTGTGTGGGTGTGTGAACATATACATATAATATCCATGTGGATACAGTAATCAAACTCCTTGAGGGCCAGTAAGAATTAAGCATGAAAAAGCTGTAGACTTAAATACCTAGACACACACACACACACACACACACACACACACACACACACACACACACACACACACACACACACACACACACACACACAAACTGGTTTTAGTCCTTTTCAATTTTTACTCAGTCCAGTTAATCTCCACGAGAAGCCAGAGAGTATCTTGGCAAATAAGAAGCATAAGGCACTGACCAGATCTGGATGGGACGGCAGCCCAGCATAAGATATTAATATACTAGTACATCTAGGGACAATTGCAGGCACTGCTAAATCACCTAGCCACAAGTAGTGGGAATGTGTGGGGATAAAACTGACAAATCCAGAGAAAACCCATGTGAACACAGGCCAGTCAGGCAAACATAACTAGTGAAACACCCCAGCTTGTGCCAAACAAGGAAACCAAGCAGCACTGGTTGGTTTTGGGGGAGAGGTTGACATAATAATTCTCAAATGGGGTGATTGGCTAAACTTAAAAGGTCCAAAAGGGCAGTTAGCCTAGTACTAACATATGTACCTATAATTGAGCAATAAGCACTTTTGGTTAAATGAAAAGCATTATAATAATACAAATGGTATAGCAGTTAGAATATTCTTACTAGAAGATGAACATGAGCAATGCATTGCCTCACTGTCTGTTACAATAGTGGACACAGAAAAAAAGTTACATCATTATTATTTATTTATTTATTTGAATTTGTTGACTGTGGGAGCAATGATCACAAATTACCAGTTTCAGTCTCAGTCCAGACAAAAAAAAAAGAACAACCATTGTCACAACATGTGCCATGCAGATAAGATTGCAAAGAAAATGTTTTACAATACAAACAATTGCAACAACATATTAATAAAAGTATGTAAGCCCCAAGTACAATTGAAAAATGTACAGTATAGTAGAGATGATAAGGAAGTAGAATTAGAGAAGTTAAGCACAAGGGAGGTAAAAATTCATTTATATTCACTGAGAGTTCAAGCCTTTACATGCAACTCTGCTCAGCCCTCTCACCACCATAGACAACACCATCCAACATCTACTTGGCCTCCACAAGGTATCAGCCACGTGGGTGATTAAAGTTTGCACACCCACCCCTCCCAGGACAGGCATTCTTATCCTCCCTGCCTGTACCATCATGCTCCTGAGCCACTGGTCACTTAAAACATAGTCAGGACACACATGATACCTATAAGACACAGATACAGGCTTATGCATTTCGTTTTTCTGACTACAAGATGAAAAGTGTATTTCTGTATCTAAAAGTAATGCAAAAACAACAACAACAACAAAAATGAATGAATGCTACAAGTAAGTGAAAACTGGCACTATCATCCCCTTGCAACATGGTAGTAATGAATACTAAGCCTAACTCTAATGCTGCCCCTTCTCCCAACCCTAACCCTACACCATACCTTAATAAAAACATTCTTACAACACTGCCACTACACAAGACATTTTCAGACACACTAACAACACTTCATCTATCTATCCCCTTTCCTAACTCTGACCCTAACCTTAAAATACACACACTAACACACAATACATATAAAACCTATCACTGACCCTAACCCTAACTTTCACACAAGCACAAACACTCTAACCCCATCCAACCCTACTGACCTTTCTCAAATGAAACATTTCCCTGACATCTTCATTGTTCAGCTATCCATAGGTTTGATATAAAATACCACCCCTACAATTTGTCAACTAAACAGATGTTCAACAAATACAGTGGACTCATAGATAGATAGATAGATAGATAGATAGATAGATAGATAGATAGATAGGTAGATAAATAGATAGATATAGCTATAAACATATAAAACAGAAGAGGGAAAAGGATAAAGGTCAGTAAGGGTGGGCCAGAAGGTTATAGAAGAAATAAGGGTATTGAAGACAGGCAAGACAGATGGTAGACTGTAAGGCTTTCACATGGAAATGGAAATAAGCAGAAAGAAAGTGAACATAGGATCATAGGAGGTTACTAGGCTATTGGCCCTGAGACCCTTATAAGCCTAGCCAAGAGTTTAGCTCATATTTAGACAAATCAACACCTGATGCCCCTGTCCAACAGGGACACGGGTGGAATCCCAGGGGTATATTTTCTCTTTCCCATCCAGTTATCCAGGTTGTGCTTAAAAAGGGATAAAGAGGTACTCTGCTTGATGTGGAGAGGGAGTCTATTCCATAGATGGGGGAGTCCCTGGGACACAGTCTGTCCCGCCAACAAGTCTTGTTGATGTCACAGACCAGGTTGAGGCCACACATGTAGGTTACTCAAGTGGAGCTTGACTTGCAGATATGCAGCAGTCCCATCAAGTTAGGGTCCGTGATCGCCTTGTATGCCAGACAGAGGTCACCTTTGAGGAATCTGCATGAAACTGAGTGGAGGGATAGGTCTCTTGCTACTGCATGTGCTTTGCAAGGTACATGCCGAAAGGGGTGTTGTACTCAAGAATGGGCCTTATAAGTGAAGAATACAGGGATGTTATGACCTCCTAATCCCTAGATGAGATACCCTTACTTATGAGGTGGGCCATGTAAAAGGCTTTCTGTACAACAGGAGCAACAAGGTGGTCAAAAGTCAGGTTGCTATCAACCTGGGTGCCCAAATCCCTCACGACTGATTACATGCTTAGGACATTGTGATTAATGTGATAATTTGTGGTGATGTCATTCTCTCCAAAGGGGATGATGATGCATTTTTTAGTATTCAGCTTGAGGCTATGTTTCTCGCACCAGTCGTTTGTCTGAGTCAGACCCTCTTGGAGGATGTCCACATCACTTGGGGAATTGATGACAGCACCCAGCATGCAGTCATCTGCAAACTTGGTTAGCCATAGCCCAATGGTTTTGTCTGCACCTCAGAAAAGTATATTCCAAATAACAGAGGCCCCAAGACCGAACCCTGGGGTACACCACTTGTTATGGGTCTACTGCTTGAGGTGTCTTCCCCTATTTAGACTACGTGGGTTCTATCAGTGAGCCAGTTTGCTAACCATCTGGTAACATATGGATCGATGCCTAGTTGAGAGAGTTTATCTATTATTATGCCCAAGTGGGGAATAGTGTCAAAGGCTTTGGTCAGGTCAAGGTAGGTGGTGTGCACCGTCTTCCCCTTGTTCATGGCTTTGGAGACTGTCTCAAAGAAGTCGCCCAAATTTAGCAGACATGACCTCCCCTTGATGAAGCCAAACTGTGTGGGATCAAGGGTTTGGGGTTGCCAATGTCCTTGTTAATGAGGTCCATGATAATTTGTTCCATGGCCTTGCAGATCAGGCTAGTTAGGCTGATGGGCATATAATTTCCCGGATCAGTGGATGCTCCACCTTTATGTAAAGGGATGACAGTGGCTGTCCTTCACTCAGTTGGGAAGAAGCCAGTACTCAAGCTTTGGTTGAATAGGGTGCCTAATGGTGCTAAAAGTTTCTGCCTGAATTCATATAGGATGCAGCCTGGGATGTTATCGGGTCCCATGGAGGCTGTATTTTTTTGCCTTTGAGTGAGCAGTGACGACCTGTTTTCTAGATATAAGGGGAAGGGGGCAGGCACAGGGAATGTCCTGATTTACAGATGGGGGTGGCAGAGGGGTAAAGATTTCACTGAATCTGGCAGCCAGCAAGTTTACAATACCTACAGCATTTGTGTATGTGGTGTCCTTGACCACAAGTTCTGAACAGATCTGGGTGCTTTCTTTGAGGTTGTGGACATATGTGAAGAAGGCCTTATGATTATCTCTAGTAGATGTGGCCAATTCGGACTCGAACTTTGCTTTGGAGGATTTCACTAGTGCTCTTATTTTCTTGTTCAGGCTAAGGAGACATTGCTTCCAATTGTGCACTTGCTCCTTCTTGGTCTTGGACAGCAATTTTTTCCTTTTGTTATAGATTTTATTTATTACAGATGTCCACCAGATAGGTTTCCTCTTCCTTGAGGAGGATGATTTAGTCCTGTCGAGTATTCCTGAGTTCATGCATCTATATAAATGCTCGTATAGTACTTTGAAATAGTTTTGGATATTGGTGCTAGTTCTTACAGAGGGGAGGGGGCTGTGAAGCTGTTTATACCATCCCTCAGGAGGCTGTAATAAGCTTTGGAGAAGTTTTTATGTCTGATCCTATCTAGAGGGGGGTTGGGGGAGATAGCGACTTTGAAAGTGACTGCTTTGTGGTTGGATCTTTCCAGGGAGGATGATACTATAGGGATGCTGCAGTGATTGCTCATGTTAGTTAATACCAAGTCCAAGATATTATCACCTCTTGTGGGGGTATTGACTAGCTGTTCCAAGACAATTGCATTGACAAAATCAAGGAATCTCTGGACATTTATGTTCTGGCATGAGTAGTTCTTCCAATCTATGTTTGGGAAGTTAAAGTCACCCAGGGTAAAAGGTTGAATCTTGATAGATTCAAACAGGTACAAATAGGTGGATTGGGCATCTTAAGTCAAATTTGGGGGCCAGTAGCTAGTTATGATTTGAATGGGGGTCTTGTCAATGGTTAACTGCACCTGGAGTGTCTCCTGTGTGTCATACTGTTTGACCAGCCTGGAGGTGTGTATGTCTTTAATGTATATTGAAACTCCACCTCCTTTGGCTTTACTGCCTATTGTTTGGGGTCTGAATGTATGATAGGGTGAGTAACCAGGTAAGGCTGGCGTGCTCTCTGCAGCTTTGAACCAGGTTTCTGTGACTGCACAGATGTCAGCATTTTCCAGGGTTAGCAATGCTTGCAAAGAGTGCAGTTTCATGTTTGGACGCCTAGCGTTTAGCAGCATGACCTTTAATTTGTGTTTTGTTGAAATTTTTATGTTGGTAGTTTTAACCTCATCACTTTTCCTAAAAAAGGCACTACAGGGGAGGCAATAGCCTTTGACAGAAGCCTGAAGTCCATGTGAGACAGATGCAGGCCATCTCTGGCAAAGCATCGTGGTCTGTCGATCATACCTTCTCAGCCTGTCAGGTACTGGATCCCCCTGGAATGACACCAGAAACTAAGCCAATTGTTAAAGTCAATCTTTTTCTGTTTGTATTGAGGCATCATTCTGAGTGATGGCAGAATGCTGCTTAAGGCTAGGGACATACCTGCCTGGGACACATAATCAGCAAGGATGCAAGGTCAATCATGTCTCTCTTCATATAGTCCAGAGAGGTATGTCTCAAGTCATTCATGGCAACATGGACTATGACAGTCATAACAGTACCTGTTGTTGAGAGACTTGAGTGTGTATGTGATGTGGTGGATCCTGGCACCTGACAGACAACTAACCATGACTTTCTCCTTATCCAGCCTGGTGAGAGGCACATCTGTGTGTCTCATAATGGAGTTTTCTATGACTAATATGTTGGGTTTATAGTGAAGCCTTAGTGGCTGTGAGGCACAGGTGTGTGGACGTTGCGTGGTATGTGGTGTGGAGGGCTGTGGAGATTGCGTGTGTTTTTGTCTCGGAGATCTTCTTTGTTTGGGTATGTTTATGAGGATGACCTCTGCATATGTAGGTGTGGATGGTGTTTGAGGTGTAGTAATTATGTTGACAACCTTTTTGGTGCCAGATATACTGGCTTGTGGGGGAGAGAGCTTGGACTCTATGTTTCTAATGTAATTGCATCCCTCACAAATTGTGTTCCTATATGGTAGTAGTAGATGGCTATCCATGTACATGAGACAGTTGCTACACTGTCTCAGGTTGGCCTTATCAACCAGACTGGCAGGAGAAACTGTAGGAAATTGTCCATCCATATTTGTCAGAATCTGAAGGAAAAAGGCCAGAGAGAGCTATGTGGTGGGCCTAAAGCCCAAGTGCTTAAATCAAAAACTAAGAGCTTAGAATAACACTTAAGAATAACTCTTAACAATTTAGATAGGCTATAAACAAGCAGTAATAAATGAAACAGAAAAGATGCAGTTGAACACTTTAGAGAACAGGCAGCAAGTAGCAGGAAAAAGCAAAGCAAGATGAAGAAACAGAGTATTAGGAAGAAACACAAATTAGAAAAATATAAGCAGCTGAATAAAGTGTTGTTTTTTTATTTATTTATAAAGTAAAAAAAAGGGAGAGAGCAGGAAGAGAAGATAATTCAAGGTTAAGGGACTAAGGGGTTCTGCCTTCCCAAATCATCTCTGTATTAGCTAAAGAGATGGGACTAGGAGGAGTGTCCCAGATAAAATTTACAGTAGGGGCAGGCAACTGCAAAAGCCACCAACTTTAAGAACACAACAGCAATATGGTGGGAGGGCGTGAAAAAAAATAAGTTTCAGCACAAATCAGAAAAAAACATTCTGCCAGCAAATATGTAAATAATTCAGTCAAGCAAAAATAAAGACTCTGAACAGTTAAAATGCCAAAAATATACTTATCAGCTCTGTATTTATATATTGTTTATGAAGCACTCTCAGTCAGAACACAAGAAGATTCTAGCAGTGATATTTTATTTATTTATTTTACATTTGTTAACCGGGTTAGTCCAGCTGAGTGTTTAGCTCATTTTCAGTGGAGACCCAAGGAGAAAAGCTCCGCAGTCAGTATTTGCATTTTATATACAATTAATAAGACATTTTCATTTGCATTTGAAATTAGTTAAAGAGATAACATTTAAAGTAAATCATATAGAAAAACAATTAGGTACAATGTCAGAAATTGTACAGTAAAAAACATTTACAATAAATCATACAGCAGTTGGGTACAATGACAGAGGTCATACCGCAGAAACTTAGGTACAATGTGATGAAAGGAATACAGTATTCATAATTCCTAAGTTGTTATGTACAGTATAACATGATAGTTACAGGAGGAGTAGAAATGGGGATGATGTGATTAAGCATAGAGATGGAGGGGTAGATGATTATCAAGCTAGACAGTAGAGCAGAACTGAGGGAGGAGGAACAGAAGCTATGGTTGGGTAGTTTCAGGGAGGATGACTACAGTGGCAGGACCATTTGTTTAGGTATCTCTGAGTGGCTAGTTTGAAATGCTTGGTTTGGTCACGTGACCTAATTTCTAGGGGTAGTTGGTTCCAAGTTGTAGCTGGGTTACAGTTATAGAGTAGACACCCTGTTTTGGTTTTATAGATCTGTAGGAAGTCCTGGTCTGAGCTACGTAAAATCCTGGTTGGGGAATATTTAGATATAATAGATAGAAGGCTAGGGCAGAAAGATGGTAGATAGAGGATGGAGTGGATAATTTGCAGTTGATGTAGTAGCAGCAAATGAGGGAATTCAATCCAGTCTAATTGTTTAAGAAATAGGCAATGGTGTGACTTGTAGGTCTGATTTAATCTAGCAACCTTATTATATATGGTTTTGAGTTTAGTTATGAGTGTGGTATTAAGATTTGTGAATAACTGACAGCTATAGAAAAGTGTGGGAAGAAGAAATGCATGGGAGAGAGTTATTCTGGCTGTATTGGTTAGATGTCTTTTGTTACGGTAAAGGAGTCCAAGTTTCTGGTGGGTCTTTTTGATAGAGGCAGTGACTTGGAGATCGAATTTAAGCTGATCATCTATTACGACTCCTAGCAGTTTAGTGCTAAGTTCAGCAGTAATGATAGTGTTAATTCTTGATAGGATGGAAAATGTAGTTTTGAGATTGATGAGGTTTTTGGGGAGGAAGAGTAGAAACTTAGTTTCCTTGGAGTTGAGAATTAATTTGTTATCACAAAGCCATGTTTCTATAGTGTTGAATGATGCTTGGGTAGTAGAGTGGAGGTCAGATGGATTGTCAGCAATGGTGATGACTGTTGAATCATCTGCATATTGTACAAGTGTAGAATTGGGACAAGAAGTGTAAAGTAGGTTGGTGGAAATATTGAATAGGAATGGCCAAAGTATGGATCCTTGGGGGGCACCCATTGGGACGATTAGGGGGGAGGATAGGGCAGAGTGCCATTTGACAGCTTGCTGGCAGTTTGAGAGATAGCTAGAAAACCAGGATATGGTGGAAGAAGAGAAACTTAAATGAGAGAGTTTATCTAGGAGGAGGGGATGGGAGATGGTATCAAAGGCTTTGGAGAGGTCGAGGAAGAGACATGAATCTAGTTTATTGGTGTCACAGGCCAGTGATACAGTATTGATAAAGGATATTAGTGCAGTTGTAGTACTGTGTTTAGGATGGAATCTGTGTCGTGTTTGTGTTAGAAGGTTCTGTTAGAGAAGATACTGCATTATCTGTTTGTGAATGCATTTCTCAAGGATCTTGGAGAGGGGTGACAGTATAGCAATTGGTCTGAAGTTAGATATATCAGAAGAATTACCTCCCCTATGAAGAGGTAATGTATAGAATGTTTTCCATATTACTGGAACATATGATTCAGAGATAAATTGATTGATCAGGATGGATACAGGATAGGCTAGGGATTCAGCTGCAATCTGTAGGAAGTAAGAAGGTAGATTATCAGCTGAGGGGGAGCAGGGTTTGAGTTTAGAGAGCAGGGATTTCATATAGTTATCCAATAAAAGCAAAAAGTACAGGCAACCAGGACAAGACAGGGTTCTTCTGTTAGGGCTGCAAGACAGCACTATGAAAATGTAATAAAAAATGAAGCGAACCACCCCATGACAATAAGAAGGCATACAATTCCACAGCTTCAATAAAAGATGCAAGATATCACCAAGTAAAACGTTTTATTGTTAGCGCTTTCACAGTTCACAATGACTGCTTCATGATATTGGCTAATTGAGAAGAGCAGTATATATTGGTCAAAGTACAGATAAGGTTTTATTGAAGGTTTGTGGATGACCTCTTCCTTGTTTGGGAGGGTGGACTTGAACCCTTGAATGCTTTTTTTTGATTACCTCAATTCCACTACCACTTTTTTGAGGTTTACCATGTCTTATTCCGGGGAGTGTATAGACTTCCTGGATGTAACTGTCAGTGATGTGAGTGATGGTACCTACAAGACCAGTACATAGTAGTAAGAATGCCTATTTATATAGGAAGAGCATGCACCCCCCCCCCATATTTTTAGAAATATAGTTAAAGGTCAAGGCCTGAGAGCTGCTCAATTGAATGCCAAGAACTCTGACTTTAGAACAGAAACTGAGAAATTAAAAGCTAAGTTCAGAGATAGGGGTTATAAAGTACCAGAAGTAGATGATATCCTAGCAGGCATTACAGATTTAAGAAATACCCATGGTAAGCCATATTTTTCTACTGGCCCTTGGGAATCTACATCCAGTAAGGTAGTCCAAGATTTTCAGATACCAGTTATTTATTCCACTAACATTAAGGAAATAGAAAGGGTCATGATTAAGAATTGGGGGATTTTACTATCAGATAATGAGGTCAGTCGAGTAGTTGGTAAGAAACCGACTTTCATTTATAAAAATAAGAAAAATTTAAAAAGGATGCTATGTTATCCTAAGAAGTATGAACTTAGAGGGGAGTCAATGCCCATGTTTGGGACTTTTCCATGTACATCATGTAATTGGTGCCAGTATTTAGATAGTTCAGGGTTTTTTCACATCCCGATATGGGTAAGCAGGTCATTTTTAGTTTGGTTGCCACATGCAACACCAGCTCCATAGTGTACTTAGCTGTTTTCCAGCAATGTAGCTCTTTCTATATAGGGAAGACAGATAGGCAGTTGAGAGATCGCATAAGGGAACATGTCTACAGTATTAACAAGTCTATTATGACAAATGCCCTTGCCAAGCATGTCAATCAGAATCCAGCACACACATTTAGATTCATGGTTGAAGAAGTTATATCACATGGACCTCGGGGTGGTGATATTAGTAATAGAGTTGAGACCAGTGAGTTAAACTGGATTATTAGGATGCATGCTCATAGGGGCAGTGGACTTAATGATAATATCTGTATAAAACCTGCCCTTAATAATAGACCTTTAGCTAAGTGAGTTTTATAATATGTGCATCAAATATGTTTTGTAATAATGTTTATAGTTAGGTTAGTTAATGTTCAGTTTTTATTTTTTGATGCAGGATGAAGTTTGCCTTTAAATTTTACCATGTGAGTCTATTGTGTTTTTAATTGAATGATGAAATTCATTGGTTGTCAGTGTTTTTAAATATGAAGTGTGTTTTACTATGAATTTGTCTGATGAAGCAGTCATTGTGAACTGTGAAAGTGCTAACATTAAAATGTTTTACTTGGTGATATCTTGCATCTTTTATTGAAGCTGTGGAATTGTATGCCTTCTTATTGTCGTGGTGTGGTTCGCTTCATTTTTTATTACATTTAATATAGTTAGTTGAGACTGATGTGAGGGAAAAAGAGTTTGAAGGATAAGGTGGAGAGTTTGAGAAAGTGGGGTTATTAGTACTTAGGAAGATCATTAATAATGGTAGTTATTGAGTTGATAAAATGATTGTTAAATGCAGTGGCAGTTTCTTCAGACATTTTATTCGGGCATGGGTTAGGAGGGGAAGGGTGTCCTGGATGCAGTATATGATTGATTGTGTTCCAGAATTCTTTTGGGTCAGATTTTAGGGTAGTGGGAGGGTTTGCATAGAAGTTGAGCTTGTCTTTGTTGATAATTTTCTTTATTTGATTCCTAAGTTCTTTGTAGGAGAGAAGAGGTCTTGGTTTTAGTCCATAATTTCCATATCCTGTCACGTTTTTTCATCAGGGCTCTAGTCGATTTGGTTAGCCAGGGAGCAGTATTAGCTTTATTCTGATTGTTCAGAGGGGAGCAAGGGAGTTGAGGATGTTTAGAAAGGTGGAGTTGAAAGAGTGGACAGCTTCATCTAAGGGGAGCGTTGTGAGATGGGACCAGTCAATTCTGGAGAGTTGGTCAGAGAAAGAAGTCTGGACTAAAGGAAGAGATTTTGCGGGAAGTGATAAACCTGAAAGGTCTGGTGAAATGGGGAGTGTGTTTAGTTACTGTGATAGGGCAGTGGTCACTAAGGGAGTTTGGTAGAGTGTGCAGGTTGTGGTAATTCTGGGGGTGAGACACCAAAATCCAGTCAAGGATAGACTGTGGCAGGTGTGACTTGCTAATATAGGTAGGGGAAGTGATTAGTTGCTCAAATCCATGTAAGTTGATACAATTCAAACTCCCCATACTACCTCTTGTAAGCCAATCTATGTTTACATCCCCTATAATGATAGTTTCATTGTGGATGGTCTGTGAGCGGTAGGATAGGGTGTTCTCAAGTGTGCCTACATTGTCTCCTGGGGGGACATAAATTGCTACAACAGTTATGGTAGTAAAGTTGTTAAGTTTAACATTGGTAAGTAGGAGTTCAGCTGTAGAGGAAGTGGGTAGCGGGAGGTTTGGACTAGTTATTGAGAGGTGGTCAGGGTAAAGTATGGCTACTCCTCCACCTCTTTTCCTTTGCCTGTCAAGTCTAAGGATGTTATAGCCAGGTGGGGTAATTTCACTATCTTGATTATATGGTTTCAGCCAGATTTCAGTTAGGGTGACTATGTCAGGAGAATAGTTAGCTAACCAGGCATGGAAGTCCTGAACTTTGTTTACTACACTCCTGAGGTTGATAGAGTAGAAAGATACTTTCTTTTTTAAGGAGGTGAGATTAGTAGATATTTGTATAGGAGGATGATTATGAAAGGTAGGTTCTGAGGGGCCTGGGTTAGGATGGATGTCTCCGACAGAAGTAGTGGTTTAAAATGGAGTAATTGTTTAATTAGGAAGACAATTCATTTCTGCCTAGAGGTGCTTGGGAGAGGGGGGAGATAATTTTATCTTAGGAAGGAGAGTAGTATAGTTTGGAATAGAAGGACTGGTTTGCATGGGGAGCCTGGGGTTTAGTATTTGGATGTAGAGTACAACTTGTTGGGTGGAAGTAGGGTGGGGGTAGATGTCTGTGATAAGAGGTGAGGAGGTAGAAGAGGGAGAATATAGGTATTGGGAGTAATGCCTGTGGTTTGAAAGGCATGCTATAAAGGTAGAGTATGTGTAGACACTGGGAAGATGAGGTGAGTGATAAGTAGTGTGTTGGAAGCAACTGTAGGAGGGGTGTGTGTCTGTAAGGAAGTAGTTGGGAGGGGCAGAGGAGAAGTAGGAAGAGGTGTGGTGAAGGTGGATAAGTAGCAAGGATGAATGGAGCGCCCCCCCCCCCCCGGAGTAGGTGCTGAGCTTCTAAAAAAAAAAACTATCTTTCAGCCCTATGCCAGAACAGTGTGGGATTTCTGCAACTATACTGGTAATTTCTATTAATTTGCAGGTAGTCAGCTAGCTAATATTTAATGGTGGAAGGGATAGGTAAGGTGCAAGGTATGAGAAGGGTGCAGAGGGTTGTAAAAGGCCTTGGGTTCTCATGGTACTGTGCTCACACTGGGTTACAGATACTTGAATTCCAGGGAGGAATAAGGTAAATGTATACAGAAAGGAGGACAGATTAAATATTTGCACACTTCTAGAGGGGGTGATAGCATACTTTCTTTCCAGTCTCCCAAGTATGTGGGAATTTACAAAAAGGCAATATTTTTATTCCAGCAAGACAAAAGCCAAGCCTTACAACAATCAGATAACACAAAAGCTGTTAGACCAGTTTTACCAACGTTAAGAACACAACAGCAATAGGGTGGGAAGGTGGGAGAAAAAAGTTTCAGCACAGATCAGAAAACAAAATTCTGCCAGCAAATATATAAATAATTAAATCAAGCAAAAATAAAGACAACACAGAACTCTGAACAGTTAAAGTGCCAAAAATATACTTTGCTCAATATTTCCAGACCGAGAAACACTCTCAGTCAGAACACAAGGAGATTCTAGCAATGATATGTACAAAGGGGATTGTAACAAAATGCTGCCAATTCTACCCTGGTCTGGGACACTTCCAAGATGGCTGCACACTGAGTGATAGCTTAATTTCAGCTCTCCCATTATGAAAACAGAAAATCAGAAAAGAGAGACAGTGAATTTGACTTTCTGGGTAAGTTTCAGTTATTGGCTAGTAAGTTGATTGATTTGATGTCAGCAAAGAAGAACTTTAGAGAACCTGAAAGAAAATAAACCATAAAAAGTGAGGGGAAAACACTGGCTGGGAAGAATTATGCAGCTGTTCAGCAAAAGTCAGTTCAAGCTCCAGGTTTGGTGCAAGACATGACTTCCAGTAACATAGAGGAAAAAATAAGTCAAATATGCTCAGAGCTGATTAAAATAAATGAGACACTGATTCTAAAGAAAATGTTTTTTTCAACTCAAATAACAAAAGGCTGGAAAATGGAAGAAGCTTGAAACAGATATTCAGATAAGCTGCAAAAATGGTCAAAATGACGAAAAGGCTGGCTGAGTATGATACTGCTCAAAAAAGATGTTTAAAAAAAGTAGAAATAGAGGACAAGCTTGCACAGGGAAAACTTGAGACTTCCTGCTATACCAGAAAAACTGGAAGGAGCAGACTTATTGATTTTATGAAACTAAAAATAAGCAATTGGATTGGTATTCCACAGCATGAATTGTTAATTGGAAGGTCACATCATGTGTATGCTGCAAACCTGGCCATGAGATAGCATCTAAGACTTGCAATAGTAAATATGCAATCCTACCAACAGAAATAATTAATTCAAACAAAATTGTGGCAGAAGTACAAAATACTAAAAGTTGGAGACAGTAGAGCATTTGTGGAAAATGATTACTAACTGTACACCAGGCAGAAGAGGAGTCCATTTATTGCCGCAATCAATAAATGTCGAGAAGGAGGTATGAGATTCAAGCTGTTTTATCCAGCTATCTCCTGAATATTTTTCCTGAAGGGTCAAAATCATTTTTTGATGCAGAACATGCTAAGGAGGAAATATAAAAGTTTGTCCAACAAAACATTCATTATCAAACAGAAGGGTGTTCTGCTTCTTATTCATCTGATAATAAAAATCATAGGGACTATGCCAGTGAAACCTTTTCAAATGCTCCAAAGAACAGTGCCTGACAGAAAAAAAAAGCACAGGAGATGACTAGAAAAAACAGGAGTATGTTGGAAATGACCCAGAGACTGGAGTTAGGAGATGAAGATCAAAAGGAAGAAAACCAGCAACTCAGAAAATAATGAATAAATGTGGGATTACAAAGCATCATTCATATTTTCAAAATATAGCAGAACAAGAAAACCTGGAAATATTGGATTTTTGGCTTTGTTAAACTTGTGGGGGACTCCAAAGCATATTCCCTACTTCTTGTCATTGATGATTGGAAGAACATTAAGGAGGGGAAAGAGGAAGGAAAGAAGTAACTGTATGTAAAATAATTTTTAAACTTAACAGAATTTTTATAAAACATGACATGCACTGCATATTATATAGTAAAGCTTTCCAGTTATTTGTGTGTGTGTGTGTGTGTGTGTGTGTGTGTGTGTGTGTGTGTGTGTGTGTGTGTGTGTGTGTGTGTGTGTGTGTGTGTGTGTGTGTGTAATAGGGATGCTAATGTAAATAGTTGCCCGTTTTTTCCTTTTTCTTTCTTTTTTTCTTGTTCAGTTTTAAAAATGTAGGCACTGTAATGTAAAAAGAGAAGAAAGCCTGGAGAAAAGAACATGCTATAAGTAAAAAATATTTTTTTTTCTTACTTTTGCATAGTGGAATGACTGGATTAAGGCCCTTGGTTTGATGTAATAATATGTTTTAAGTGGAAGCAAGTAAATTGTAATGAAAAGTTTTTCTTTAGCAAATAAATGTTCAAAGTGCAACATGAAAAGCTTGTCCCTGAAGGCAACTGTGCATCTGGTTCTCATGTTTGTATGGCGACAAGCTGACAAGGGCAATAAAAATAAAAATAGAATATTTTTATTCTTTCAATGGTTAAAAGATAATGTTTTCTGAAAACATTTAAGTTGTTTTCTACATCTGGGAGATGAATAAAAATAAGACAAAAACAAACAGCACTTAATGTAAGTAGAAGCACAAGCTGTACCATCTGGCTTAGCATGGATAACCTTCATTATAGGTCAATTAAAGCCTGTTAGTGTCACTGTCAGTCAGGAACAATTGTCCCTATTATGAGGGTTAAACATCATTATTTGAAGGTGTACATAGTAATGTGTGTTTGTATTAAGTTAATAGGTTATGGTGGTGTTCTATGGGTGTTTTTTTTGAGGGTTTTCATTAAAACAAAAACCTTATAAGATGTGACATAGGTTCAAATGGAAAGGACAAGAAACAACTGCATAAAAGATCAACCTGCCAAACATTATTGAATGCATGTAACACAAAAGCTGAAACTAGACATTAAAAAGGTTGTTTTTCACAACAAGTGGGAATAATAACTTCTTATCATAATGGCAACACTTTCCATATTATTTTTAAATGTGAATGGTCTCACAGGTATATACAAAAAAGAAAAAGTAGTGAACTATATTAAGAAATGCAGAGTATGAATTCCTGTGCTACAGAAGACACTTTTGGAAAGAGATGAGCATTTGAATTTGATAAAGAAAAGATTTTAGGATGGTTATTCAGCAGAATATCTGGGACGAAGGAAAAGGGAGTATTAATAATAATTGGTAGAGATGCACAAATAGTGATAAAAAAGGGAAAATAAATTAATGGAAGATTTGTAGTAATAAGAAACTACTGGCAAGGGAGGAGGATTATGCATGTATTCATATTTCAGCTAAAAACTGCTACAATGGAGCTTAAAAAAAATTCTGGGAGAAATAATCAGCTTTCAGCAGGGAATATTACTTATACGTCAGGACTGAAATTTGATTTTCGATAGTGAATATGTATCTGGGGGGCCTAGAAGGGAAAATATAAGAAAAGAGGGATGATTTTTGAAGAAATTTTTGAAAATATTTGGTGTGTAAGATATGAGTTCAGCAACAGGAGCTTGGGGAGAATTTGTGTATTATTCCCCAAGGTACAAAACTGGACTAGGCTAGAAAGATATATTTCACAGTAACTTGCATTTAATTGAAAGTTTTGATAGACATCCAATAACTATTTAACATTAACTCAGCTGGTGACTCCCAGTTTGCCAACATCGTTGGTAAAACTTGGAATTCACTTCCATCTAACCTTACCCTCGAACCTTCTTTAAATCTCTTCAAAAAAGGCCTCAAATAGTATTTTAAAGAGCACTGGCTTTGTCCCTGTACTAACCCTGATTAATCACTACTTATTCAATGCCTTATTTAAATTAATATTGTACGCATCTCTTGCTCATAATAGCTTGCTGCAAGCTGTTGTTTTTGTATACTATTACACACTGAGTATATTGTGAGTACCTACTAGAGGGCTTTGTAAATATGTTTGACTCATATCTGTTATGTTCTATCTGTGTTATCTGGAGCTTCTCTCCATGGGCCTCTGCTGAAAATGGACATATATCCAGTCGGACTATCCCGGTCAACAAATGTAAAATAAAATAAATATTTCAGATCATAGACCAATAATAACTAAAATAAAAATGCAGGGTAATGAAATAAAAATGAGATACTGGTGCTTCCCCATCTATCTGTCAAACAGAGAGAATTTTAAGAATGGGTAGTGGAAATTATTCAGGAGTTATTAGGAAAGATAGAAATTTCTTCAGAAAATACAGCTAAGAAGTGGGATAAAATAAAAGTGGAGTTTAAAAATAGGGTAGAAACAAAAGACAAAGTGATATGATTATAAGAAGTAACAAGAATTTATCAATAGTGATTACGTATAGATCACCACAAGCACCAGTTAAAGCTTCTTTATACACGTTTATATATTTCTGCTTTTGTATTACAGAACTTCATGTATTTGTTTATTGGCTTACTCCAAGTGGGCCAAAAAAGACCCCTTTTCAGCAGAGGCCCAGGGAAAAAACTCCAGTACAAAAATGCAATCTACAATTAATGAGTACACTTGTTGAAAGGTATAAAACAGTACAGAACATAAAATATAACTGTGCAGAGTGTAAAACAAACAAAGACACTACAATTTTAAAACAGCAATGCGATGTGATGCATGTTTATGATAATATCTTCATCATCAGCCCCCTTTTTTCCCATTTTCTAAATGGGGTCGGGGTGTCATGCCAGCTTTGTCATCGCTCTCTATTCAATGCCACTCTCCTACCTTCTTTGACATGTGTGCCTGACTGTCGCCGGTCTTCTCGTACACAATCCATCCACCTCTTTGCTGGATGCCCTCATTTCCTCTTACCTTCTTCCTGTCTGTCCCAAATATTCTTCACCAGATTTTCTTCTGCTTTCCTGCACATGTGCCTGAATCACTGTAATCTGTTTTCTTTGACTTTTCTGCAATTGGAGCTACTGTGGCTTCTGCTGTTATGTCCTCATTTCTTCATCTGTCCCACAGTGTGCATCTGACCACCCATCTCAGGCAGTTCATCTCCATCACCTCTAGCTTCATCAACTGCTCTGTCTTTACTACCCAGGTTTCTGTACCATATAGTAGTACTGGTTGCACCACTGTTTTGTACACCTTACTTTTCAGCTTTATTGGCATTTTTCTGTCATACATTATACCTGACACTCTGTGCCAGTTGCCTGCAGCTCCACTGATTCTAGCTTTGACATCTTCATTCGGACTTTTCTTCTCCTCAAACCCCCCCCCCAATACTTGAAGCTGTTAACTTGTTCCACTATTTCCCTTCTATCTCAATTCTCAGCTTCTTCTGATTTCTCCCATTTGCTGCCATTACAGTTGTCTTATCTGCATTCAGTTTTATCTCATGTCCCTTCAGTTTTGCATTCCATTCCCCTATCATTTGTTGAAGTTCTTGCACAGAGTCTGCCTATATTGCCACATCATCTGCATACAACTTTGCTGGTCTATCCTGACCAACCTGTTTACTGATGTAGTCCATCACCAATATGAGTAGTGGGCTCAGAGCTGAACCCTGATGCACACCCACTCCCACTGTGAGCGCCTCAATGGGACTGAACACTGCCCTTTGAGTCATTGTACATAGTTTGCATTAATTCTACCAATGTTTCTGAGACTTCATACCACTGCAGGACTGCTCAAATCAGCTTTCTTGGGAATGTGTCATATGCCTTCCCAAGTCTAAAAATGCCCAGTTTGACTCTTCCCTCATCTCTAGCTTCTTCTCAACTAGCTGTCTCACTGCAAACATTAGGTCAGTTGTGCTGCATCCTGATCAGAGTCTGCTCATCTCCTCTCTTACTTCCTAGTACTCTTTGTATTCATTTATTAATCATCCTTTCCAGATGTTTCATGCAGTGTGATGGGAGTTTGATACCTTTATGCTGCTCACAGTTGTGAATAACCCCTTTGTTCTTGTACACTAGCACTAATATGTGATAATATCTTGTAATACTGAAATGGTGGAGGCATAATTATACAAAATATACGAGGAGTATAGAAATTATGTGAAAAAATAAAAAAGTTCATTACTGGACATAAACTATTGAAAAACAGCTGAGATGCAGGTTGGTAGGCTGACAGAAGGAAAAGTGGAGTGAGGTGAGAAAGGTAAGAAAGGAGAAAACACAGCCAAGGTAAGGGAAGAAGTTATGAGAAGAAAATGAGAAAACAAAGAAAAAAATATATAGGTTAGAGACAGTGAGTTAGAGGTAAGAAGCAGAGGAGAATGAAGGATGGCATACTGTATAAGGATGTCTTGAGAAAAAAAAGCAATGAGGTGAAAAAAACAGAGTGGGAAGAAGAAATGGAAAGCTGAATTCACATGATGCATGACCTGAGTTCAAACATTTAGGATAGGTTAAGCTAAGTCCGTTTAAGTAGGAAAAGAGCAGGAGCATGACAATGTGATGAACAGATGCTGCTGTGAGTTTTAAATGAGTTTAGGTTGTTGATTTATATCAGAGACACGGGAGCGGGGTTCCATGCTCTTGTAACAGAAAAACGAGTTACCTGCTGAGTTATAGGATTGTGAAATAGCAAGTAGGAACTGTAATGGATGAGGTGGGGTACTTATTTGTACTGGGTGGAGGAGATTGTTTATTGATATCCAGAACTGCTTGGGGTTATATTTATTTTTATTCTAAAAAACAAGTGCATTAAGATTTTTTTATTAAATGTAGTAGACTGGCTCGATTCATAACTTGTCTATGATATTGTAATTTTTTCTCAGTTTTATTTTGTGACCAGGCTTTGCCCCTGTCTTTCATGAGTTGTTTAGTTTTGGCAGACAGCCATGGTGCACGGTTTGGTTTAACTCTTTTAAATCTAGGCCCGCCGCTGAAAATGGGCTGTGCCTAGTCGGACTTTCCTGGTCAACAAAGACAAATAAATTAATAAATAAAATCTAAGTGGAACATGAATGTTGAGGATATTCAGAAAAGCTGTATTAAAATTTGAGACTGTAGTATCTAGTAATGAAATTTTATGTGCATCCCAGGTAAACTGTGTTAGGTTATTTTTAAAGTTCTCTGTTTGGAACTTAATAAGATTTCTAACTTGTTTATAATGGTGTGTTTTAGGGGAGTGGTTTATCTGTCTGTCAGTAGATATAGGCAGATAGTGACTTATGGTGCCTGGAGGAAGTAGAGATCCGGTCAAGTGTTGAACATTTCATGGAGAGTATATTATGTCTGGTTGGAGAGGTGATAAGTTGGGTGAGCATTGAGCTAGCAGATTTATTAGCGAAAGGATTAACCTTTGTTCCATCTCACAAAGCCTCCTTTGCTGAAACTATAATTGACTTAAAATTATTCACAAGGAAGCTTAACTTTAGTTACTTGTTTGGGGCTAGACAACAACCTCAGAATCCGTTCTATGTACATAGTACCTATTGCCCCCCATTACACCCGACATTAACAATGTTTGAACATGTTTGTGAAGTGGACTTATTCAATTGTATTTGTGTACAAAATCAAAGTAAAAGGAAGGGTCATAATGTTACTAAGGAAGAAGAATTAGCACTTAATTTGGTTCAGCAGGCATGGGTCAGGGTAATGCAACCTGACAAGGGTGGAGGACTGGTTATAATGAATAATGATGAATATGTCAATAGAATGGAAAGGATAGTAATGACTGAAGCATACAAGGAGGTGTCCCGTAACGAATTAAATATCGCTTACGGGAGAATTCATGCTAACTTAGAAGAACTGCTTATTGAGGCAAGGATTGACATGGATATATACAGTTTCTTATGTATGCCAGCACCTAGAATTACAACTTTGTTTGGCATCCCCAAGATCCACAAGAGTGTCTCGGACCCACCAATGAGACCTCTTGTGGATTCCAGGAATAGCATCACTTACCCATTAGCCAAATATATTGACCATTTTTTGCAGAAATATGTAAAATTACAAAAACAGATTTGCAAGGACTCTTGGTCCTTTTTAAGGAGTATACAGGATTTACAGTTTAATGAGGGCTTCAATTTCCTAACTTTAGACGTTAAAGATTTGTACATGTCCATCCCACATGTTGAGGGTGTAGAACGGCTCAGCCTGTTACTGCTAGAACTGGAAGCCCCTAGAAGTTTAATTTCTTTGCTCACTGAACTGTTGGACATAGTGTTGTCTAATAATTATATTACCTTCAACAACAGTTTTTTCGTCCAGTCCATTGGTGTAGCAATGGGCTCCCCATGTGGAGCCAGCTTCGCCAACCTAGTGATGGCTTCTTAGGAAAGGGAGTTTATTTTAAATGTACCTGAAATTAGAAGCCAAATATAGTTTTATACAAGATACCTGGACGATATCTTTATGTTGTTTAAGGGTGATGAGGTGGAAGCTAACAATCTAGTGACATACCTCAATAATACCACTGTTTTTTTACAGTTCACACATACTTTCCACATGGAAAGAATAGCTTACCTGGATGTTGATTTTAAAAAGGACCTAATTAATGGTTGCTATACAGCTCATATTTTCAGGAAAGATACATACTCGAATGCTTTTTTACATTTTGACAGTTGTCATCCACTATTTCAAAAGCATTCAGTGGTAAAAGGCCAACTGGTACGAGCAGCTCGGATGGTTTCCACACAAGAAGAGTTTTTACTAGAATGGAATCAACTTCAGGATATGTTTATCAAGAGGGGATACCCTCTACCTATGGTTAGGGAACTGGTAAGAGAAGTACAAAACAAGAGGCATAGGGGCATGTACCAACCTATACTGGGGGTTAAAATTAATGAGGAACAAATGGAAATCAACCAAGTTCGGATGGTTCATGATGATGCTCCTTTAGTAGGGTCCAGTTTTATTACTACTTTTAGTAGCAATAGCTATGATATCAAAGACATCATTAATAAGAACTGGAATTTAATAGTCCTTGACCACAATTTATATGCTAAATTAAGGGACCCCCCTAGAGTAGTTTTTAGAAGTGGTAGGAATTTAAAAAGCTTATTACAGACTAGGAAGAAAGACAATTTTGGAAGCAGGAGGAAAGGGATGATAAAGTGTAGCATGTGCCCCCAATGCCCCTTCATGGAGATTGGGGTCAACATCTCGATCAGAGGAGTGCCCTATGCGTCAAAGGGTAAATTTGACTGTAATATTAAAAGTATAGTCTATTTGGCCCAATGTCAAGCCTGCCCAGCTTTTTATATTGGGAAGTCGGACAGGAAACTAAAAGAAAGGGTTTACAAACACCTTTACAGCATTAGAACATCAAAGCAGGAAAATGCTCTGGCTAGACATGTGAGTGCTTTCCTATTACACTCTTTTAAATTTAGAGTGATTGACCAGGTTATGAGTGATGGAAGGGGTAGCCCTAGTTCATTATTCCTAGAAAAACTGGAATTAATATGGCAACTTCGTACTAGGGCCTGCTACCCGCCAGGACTGAATAAAGTTTATTCCATATCTTGCATCCTTAAACTAAAGAGTTTAATGAGGTGAATATATACCTTATTTACTTCAGCCTGCAAGAAAGGTTTCATATTTTTGCTTAAACAGGGTATATTAAATATTTATCTAAATAGTCAAAAATGTACTTATTTGTTCAGTTAGGTATATACATGTTTATACATATACATGGTTATTCACATTCACTTAGTTGTTATCTACACATGAATGTGTTTGCATTTAGAGTTGTTTTTGTGAATGTGTACACTCTTATTTCATCTTTTATCATATTCACCGGACGTCCTTTACAGGATGGTTTTCTCTGCTCCAGTCTTTATAGCTTTTTAGCTTGATGGTTTTAAATTCAGACAACATGGGGCTAATATAAGTGTTTTGTTATATATTTCTTCATCCTACTTTTTAGAACTGTCATTATTAACTACTATTGAAAGTTATTTAAGATCTTAATACTTTTTCACACAGTGGTAAAGTATTTTATTTTATACTGTTTTCAATTTTACACTTCATTCTTGACTTCTCACTTTTTACTGTTACCTTAACTATTGGTTTTAATGTTAGCATGGTTTTTAAATATTTCTGAATATAGTTTTAAAAGGTCTTTTAAGAGTGTTTTCGAACAATGTTTATATTTACACATATACAAATGTATTTACTGCATACATACTTGTTTTACAAGAAGCTGGATTTTTAAAGAAGCATACAATGGGTTAATTGTTCATTCCTGCTTACCTTGGAGGCGGGTTTGCCTTTTGCTTGGAGGAAGTTGATGTGGTTTGAACTTGTATATACTGTTTGAAACATTCTTGTTGCAACTGTCTGATGAAGTCTCACTAAGGGGTGAGACGAAAAGCGCTTTATGGTTACTGTTTTTATTATTTTTATTGTTTGTTTGAAGCAAAGTCTGAAGATTAAACTTTGGAAACTACAACTGTGTGCGTGCCTCAAGCCCTCTTGCCTGCATTCCTGTTTTTGCAGTTACCTGTTTCAGTATTCCAAGTCTGATAAGTTGGGTGAAACCATACAAATGGATGATACTGGTAGGTTGTGCTGAGCTGATGGTCATCCAGTCAGTGTTTAGGTCACCTAGGATAATTGTTTCCTGTCAGATTTTATTTGAGAAGCAGCAAAGAAAGTCTTCTGTAGTATAGCTAGGCCACATTCAACAAAGCTGAATTTCAGAAAAATTGCCTTTCAGGCAAATTCCACAGCAGGGCTAACCATCCGCTGGTGTAAACCTTGGCTATACATGATTGCCACTGTTGAAGTGTCACCCCAACCCCATGTGGAAAAATGGGAAAAAGGGATTGTGGATGGATGTCATTCAGGCAAATTATATATTATATTATAATTATATATACTATATACACACATATATCTATATCTATTGCTATATGTATATATATATATATATATATATATATATATATATATATATATATATATATATATATACACACACAAGAAGTATAGCTGGTTCAACCAGCTGGGCCAATACTATGAACCAGTGCCTCACCCGATCACCTCTTAACATAAATAAATAAATAAATAAATAAATAAATAAGTAAATGCAAATTATAAAAAGCATTTCACTGTAATAAGCTGATTGCAACAATCCACTTATAGCAGTTAGATATGCATTCCCCCTCTTCTATTAAAATGAAAAAAAAGGACATTCCTTCTATTGACACACAAACCCGATTGCCAGATGCATGACATCCCCTCCCTCCTGCCCCAGCCATTCAGGTCCAGTTTCTGTGCCCTGCCCCCAATCCTTCAACTTATTTTATTAAAAAAAGAAAAAAAAGTCTTCTTTTAAATGGTTGCAAACTATTTGCTACAAATGTAGCAAACAGTTGTTACAGTTTATACCTTGCCTGAACAGAGTGCTATAGCACTCAAGTTTTAGTTAAAAATAAACTGTAGCAAACTGCCCACATTTGCACTTGTTTCCTACCTTTCCTGTAACTAGTCTAATCCAGATACAGATTTGCTGTATCCAGGACTGTTTGTAAGCTTCTGAGCCCCCCAAGTCTTTCTGTGTTGGAGGGAAGCCTTCTAGCTTATTAATGGGAGTGATAAGCACTAGGTAGCCTATCTACCACAAGAGGAGTGGTTTCTGGCCCAAAAATTGTAGTTTATTGGCCATTTGGGCAGTTTTTCCATCCCTTTCTATGTTCTGGTTTAAAAGCCCATGTTTGCGCGCATTTGCGCTTGTTTAAGCTCTGCATTATGCAGCTGAGCTGAGGTGAACTATTACTGGTGCCAGAAAGTCTGCTCTTCAGTTTTTCTCTTAGATCTTGCTAGTTCTTTCTCTCTTGCATTTCAAATAGCCTAATTGCTTTGTACTTCAACAGGTTTTTGTAGCAAGTATTGTATCACACCTAAGTGCCATCAGCACTAGTCATTCTTCACGGAAATAGCTCCAGTACTTAGTAGTTATGACCACCTCTCCTGGCATGATTAAAGGGCAGTTCCCTGTGCTTTCTTCTATTAACCTGGTGCACTTGGGCATTCTGAGGCAGTGCAGCAACTGCCTCATGTACACAGACAACCCTCTCCTCTTACCTCCCAACACTCAGACTTGTGAGAGATGTACTTATATCACCAAACTGGAAGATATGTTCTCTCCAGCCAAGACCAGACTAGCTGGTCAAGAGAAGGTCAACACTTGCACCACACCACATGAAACACATAGCCCTCCAGAACACCCACTATTACAGCTCTCACATAAAAACACAAACAACACACCCACCTTTGTGGAGGCTCTCGATAGAAATTTATCCAAATAGCAGAGACCTCCAAAACAAAAATGCACTCAACCACCACAACACAGCACAAACTGTAAGACACTTAGCTCACTTCCACAGTGTGCCCCTTAACCTAAGCTCCTAAGGCTAAACACCTTGCCCAATACACTAATCACAGGTGACTTAATAGTAAGGCACACAGATGTCCTGCTCACTAGGTTTAATAAGGAGAAGGTAACAGTTGTCCATCAGGTGCCAGAATCTGACAGATAACACACACACTCAGGTCAGTCAACAACAAGTACAAGTATGACTCTGTCATTGTCCATGTGGGTGTGAATGACCTAAGATGCCCCTCCCTGGACTACATGAAAAGAAACATTGCAGAGCTCTTGGATTATGTGGCCCAGGCAGGTATGACACTAGCCCTGAGCAGTATCCTACCATCACCCAGAATGATACCGCAGTACAAACAAAAAATGATTGACTTAAACAATTGGCTAAGTTTCTGGTGTCATTCTTATGGGATCCAGTATCTGTCTGCTTGGGATGACATGATTGACAGACCTCGATGCTTTGCCAGAGATGGCCTGCATCTGTCACCTCTGGGTTTCTGGGTACTGGCTAAGACTCTTGCCAACTCTATAGTTCTTTTTCTAGGCAGTGTTCCAAAGACCAAATTACCACCATAACAGCTATAAATAAATGCAGTCTGAGGGTCATGCTGCTTAATGCTAGAAATCTAAATCTCAAGATGCACTTGCTCGAAGCACTCCTCAAAATGGAGAACATTGACATTTGTGCTATAATGGAGACCTGGTTTAATGCGGCAGAAAGCATCCTGTGCTACCAGGCTATAACTCATTCCACATCGTTTGGCCCAAAAACATGGACCGAAGCTCCAAAGGCGGTGGTGTTTCCATATTCAAAAAGGACATGCACACCTCCAGACAAGTAGCCCAGCATAGCACATCTCAGATACTTCAGGAACAACTAACATTAGGTAAGATGGCGATTCAGGTTATAGCCTGCTATAGGTCCCCAACCATGTCCCTAAGCACACTGAAATCTATCAAGGTCCAACGCAACACTCTCTTACCAGGAGACTAGAACTACCCCTCCATCAACTGGGAAAACTACTCAAACACCAATACACTGGCCCAATGCTTTCTGGAATTCATCAATTCCAATGCCCTGGACCAGTTCATTCTGAACCCCACTAGAGGAAGCAACATCCTTGACCTGGTCATTCCTAACATAGGCAACCATTGCTCTACACCAATAGTTAATCCCTCCATGGTCGGATCCGACCATAAACTAATCACCATGGAAATCCACATCCCACCCACAACCCCCGCAAAGGTAACCACCTTGAAAAACTTCTCCAAAGCTGACATTGGACTCCTAAAAGCAGAAGTGGCTAACTTCACGGCACCCATGCCAATGGAAAATAGCTGCATGACTGCTGAATCATACACCAGTGCCCTGAACGAACATGTACACAAATGCATGGAACTAGCCATACCCAACAGAACCAAGGTGCTCTCCTCCAAAAATGGAAGCCAATCTGGTGATCCCCTGCCATTAATAAACTCTACAACAAAAGGAAGAAACTGTTGCAGAAAAAGTGAAGTCCCAAGACTGGAAAAACTCCCTTATTAGCCTCAACAAAAAGTTGAGATCCCTCATCAAATCCTCTAAAGCCAGCTATGAAGGCAGAATTGTGACAGACACTAAGGACAATCACAAAGCCATCTATAGCTATATCAAGAACCTCCACAGCAATACCCAGATTTGCTCTGAGATACTGGACAATGGTACCTCCTATACTCAGCCAACAGATATTGCCAACATACTGGCCGACAGATTCAGTGCCAACTGCACTCCTCTCACCATCCTAAAGGACCAATCACAATACCAGAAGAATGCCAAGCACCCAGCATTACTGCAGAACAGGTTAAAGCTGCATTGTCCAAAGCCAAGAATACAGCTTCCATAGGACCCAATAATATCCCTGGCTGTGTTCTACATGAACTACAAAGTGAACCGGCACCACATCTGTGTTCCTTGTTTAGTCACAGCCTCACCTCAGGCTTTGTCCCTACCAAATGGCGCACTGCTACAGTCATCCCTCTCCATAAAGGGGGAGCGAATACAGACCCTGGGAATTATCGCCCATTAGCCTGACTAGTCTAATATGTCAAGCTATGGAGCGCCTCATCATGGACCTGATTAGCAAAGATATAGGAAATCTCCAAACTCTGGATCCCACACAATTTGGCTTTGTGAAAGGTAGATCATGCCTGTTCAACCTGGTTGACTTCTTTGAGTCAGTCACCAGGGCTGTGGATGAAGGTAAGGCAGTGCATATAGCCTACCTTGATCTGGCCAAGGCCTTTGATACCATTCCTCACTTGGGAATTATTGATATACTCACCAAACTAGGCATCAACCCCTATATCACTAGTTGGGTTGCAAATTGGATCATAGATAGAACACACAGTGTGAAAGTAGCGAACTCCAAGTCAGACTGCCAACCAGTCACAAGTGAAGTCCCATTGGGATCAGTCCTGGGTCCTCTCCTGTTCGGCATCTACTTCTCACAAGTCCAGGCCAACACAAAGGGACACTGACTGACCAAGTTCGCAGATGACTGCAAGCTGGGAGCCATTATTAACTCCCCAAATTATGTAGACCTCCTACAGGAAGGCCTCACTGAGACCAGTGACTGGTTTCAAAACCATGGCCTTAAGCTTAAAGCCAAAATAATGCATCATCTCCTTTAGTAAAAACTCAGTTCCCACTAACTACCACATTGATGGGAGCCCACTGAACACTGAAGGTGTTATAAGAGATCTGGGGATGCAGGTTGACAGCAACCTCTCCTCCAACCACCACATTGCCACTGTGGTCAGGAAGTCCTTCTATGTGGCACATCTCATTACCAAGTGTTTTGCATCCAGGAAGAAAGAGGTCATTGTCTCTCTCTCTCTACTCTTCCCTCATTAGACCAAGCATAGAGTATAATGCCCCATTTGGCATGTACCTCACTAGACACCTCCAACAGCTGGAGAGACCACAGGAGTACCTTATGAAGAGGATCCTAAGCATTAAACACATGTCCTACATGGACAGACTCAAGACTCCAGCTATTCTCTGTCTCATATCGCCTACTTAGAGGTGATCTCTGCTTGACTTACAAAGCCATGTCTGACTCAGCTCTGTTAGAAATGCTATATCTAAAGAAATCCCAATCCCTTTGCACCAAATGCTCCAAAGACCTCAACCTCATTACCACAATCAACAGAACATGCTGGAGGGACAGGTTCCTCACCCAGAGACTGCCCATGCTTTGGAATAGACTTTCCCATACATGTCAAGCAGAGCACCTCAGTGACCCTCTTCAAGAGAAATCTTGATGAGTGGATGGGTAATAGAAAGTTCACCTCAGGGATCACTCCAGTGGCTCTACTTGATACAGGCACTGGGAACTAACGCCGGGTGGCATGATGCCAGGGCAGTTCTAAGGACTAGGCTTGTAAAGGCTCCAGGGCCATTAGCCTAGTACACACCTATGAACCTAAGAACAATGTAGTAAGCAGTTGCTATAGCTTAGACCACATATGGAGTGGCACCATGCCCAGGTCTGACTGCAAATGCAATGCCGGCTTTTAAAAGCTAGTATTGAATTAAAGAGAGATCAAAATTGGCTAATCATCCCAATACTTTACACCTGGGGCAGTTAACCACTCTCGCCCCGCTATGCTACTGTATATGTTTATATATATATATATATATATATATATATATATATATATATATAACACAGACCATTTGTACTGCAAGAACAACTTGAAAAAGCTCGGTATTCTACCGAGCGAAAGCGCTTGTTTTTACGTGTGGTGTTATTTTCCAATAAAGGATTTATCTATTTGATTCTGCTGGTGACGTTCCCTGGCTGTGTCTCTTGATATATATGTATGTATATATATATATATATATATATATATATATACATATATATATATATATATATATATATATAAAATATGTATGTATATTTGTAATATAATATATCCACTAATGTTAAAAAGACAAAAGCCCAAAAACAAATCACAGCAAATGATCAAAAAAACAAAAACACCAAAAAGAAAAACCCAAATAACTAAAAATTATATGTTTTTGAACAGGGCAAGCCCCCTCATACCCCCTGACTTAAATACAATAACTCGCAGTCTCAAACAAAGGAGAAATCTCCTTACACACTCATCAATGCACATACAAACCTCATCAAAGACAATGCCCTTCACTACTTAAAGTAAAAAATAAACACTAATACCCATTACTATAGAACATACCTTCATAACAAAATGCAATCACTGCATAAAAAAGAAACAAATGAAACTATGCTACTTACTGCTGGTTACCTATGTGTTAAGCATTTTCCCAGATCACACATAAAAGTATTTACACTTATGTGCATTTGCTCTTTTTTACCAACCTGCAAATAATTTACTGAAATGAAAATGTGATCTCCTGCACAATCATATTTATTTTACTTTTGTTTACTGGGAAAGTCTGACTGGGCTAAATAGCCCATTTTCAGCAGAGGCCCGGGGAGAAAAGTTCCACATGTACGCAAGTTAATTACACTCACATTACACATTAAGATTTTGATAACAGGTTCACAAAATAAAATTTTAAACAGTTGTTATAGCTTTGTTATACATCTGAGTCAAGTATAATACTACAATTGGTTTTATAGTTCATAGTGTGAGAGTTATGTTTGTTTTACACACAGAACAGAAAAACAGTATGCTTATTTATATTGGGTTTAGTTTTGTTATACGCATAGTAAAAAAAATAGGCCAGTTGATGCAAAAAATTTTATAAATCATAAGATCGGGGGCAAATATGAGAACTGAGGAGGAAAGGAGAAGTGTGTGTGTGGGAGAAAAAATTGGTTTAGAGTTGGGATGTGCAGGAGCATAGCCAGCTGTCATTTAGATGAGACTTAAGGAGGTTTTTAAATTGAGTAGGTTTACTGGTGTTGAATATCTTCTGTGGGATGGAATTCCATTTTTTAAAGGCTTGATGTGTGTATATATCTATATGTATGATTGTTAATCACCAGCATCTTGTGCTGATGTGTATATATGCCATATGTATGTATGTTCTACTTCTTTTTACTCTCATGTAATGTATTCTAATGTGGAGCTTTTCTCCCCGGGCCTCCACTGAAAATGGACCTGTGTCCAGTCGGACTTTCCCGGTAAACAAATGTAAAATAAATAAATAAATTGATATGAGTAAAGAGAGTTCTCAAAGCTGTTGCTGGCTTTAGAGATATTCAGTAATAATTTGTTAGAAGATCTCAGGGGTCTATTATTAGGGTGAGTTTGCACCAGGGACTGGAGAGCTGGGCATTTGTCAGGTTTATAAATGATGGAGTGAGTTAAAGTAAGTTGGTTTAGGGATAAGATGTTGGGTAGTTCAAGCCATTTTAGGTGTCGAAGAGCAGTACAATGATGGGTTCTGCGAAGCAGATTAGTGGCAAATTTGGCTATTCATTGGTAGCATGTTTCAAGCTTGATCAGGTCTGTTTTTTTTTTTTTTTTTTTTTGAGGTTTGTGAAAATAGGGGAGGTGTACATTAGTATGGATATTAAGTGGGTTCTGGTGATGGCTTGTCTGGATGAGTTGGTTAGGAAGGGTATTATTTATTTTATTTTATTTATTTTACATTTGTTGACCGGGCTAGTCTGGCTGGATACATGTCCATTTTCAGCAGAGGCCCGAGGAGAAAAGCTCTACTATATACTAGTAAATAATAATGATAAAAATAAACAAAAATAGCACAATAAGATAGAAATTATAAGCATGTAAAGAACTATTCCCAAGTAGCATAGTAACAGTGCAAAAGTAATATATCAAAACTAAACATAGAGTGAGGATTTCTATTTCAAAATCTTAGCAAGAGTAATTAAAGAAGAAATAAAGCAGTAACTCACACAAGACTCTATTCAACTATTTACAGTATTAACAATTTTGCTAAATATTTTGTGTCAGGGCACTAGTTTTAAGAAACAGATTTCATTAGCTGGGTGATTTAGATACAAGGTGAGATGATAGGTTGCAGTAATATAAAGAGAAGTAAAAGTAATATCCAAGTGGATGGTATGTGAACTACAGATGAGGGGTAATGGTAGTGATAGGGACATGAGGAAGAGTAGTGGGAAGAGATGAAAGGAGAGATGGAAGCTGAGGTCAGTCAGGATTCGAGCAAGGGCATAGCCAGTGAGTTTTAAAATAGTTTCTTAGTTGTTTTTTGAAAAGTTGTGAAGAGCCTAGAGTGGTCAGTTCTATGGGAAGTTTATTCCAGTATGAGCCAATGGTATTTGTAAACAAGGAGAGCCCAGCTTTATTGTGTGTTTTGAGGGTGGCCACTAGTAATTTGTTAGCTGAGCGAAGGGAAGTAAGATTCCTGTAAGGGACAATAAGATTATTTAGTATGGGTGTATTAGAAGGGTAATGGAGAATTTTATAGGTAATAACTAATTGATGTAGGAGAATGAGATTTTGAAGTTCAAGCCAGTCAAGCTTTTTGAGATTAACACAATGATGTGTGAGAAATGGGGAACCTGTGGCAAACCTGGCAATGTTGTGGTAGGCTGTGGCCAGTTTCTGAAGGTTAGATTTTGAAAAGTTTATAAAAGATGGGGAGGCATATAATAATGTAGAGATAAGATGAGTTTGGGCTAAAGACACCCTGGTGGTTGCTGTTAGAAAGGGCTTAAGTTTATGCTATGGAGTGAACGCAATTTTATGTGTGCTTTTTAATAACCAGTGATACATGTTTAGCAAATCTCAGATTGTTGTCAATGCTAATACCTAGGATCTTGGTTTCTGAGATAGGCTCAATTTTACTGTTGTTAGATGAGGTAATTTTAAAGTGCTGACTAAGGTTTTGGGATTTTTGATGATTGTTAAGAAACAGCATTAATTTGGTTTTGTTAGGATTTAGTATGAGTTGGTAGTTATGTAGGTAAGTCTCAATGACAGAAAAGGATTTTTGGGTGATGCGTTGAAGCAGTGGCAGGGTGGGTGCGGTGCAGATGACAGTGAAGTCATCTGTATATTGTACTATTGTGGCAAGGTTGGTTGCAGTGGGCAATTTGTTTGTGAAGATAGAGAAAATAAGTGGCTCAAGTATGGATCCTTGTGGGACTCCAGCAGTTATGGGTAGTAGGGAGGACAGGTCATTTTACACACACACACACACACACACATATATATATATATATATATATATATATATATATATATATATATGGGTCTACCTGACAACGTCGACAGCTCAGAACGCCGACACTGAGAACACCGACGCCAGAAGATCGACAACTGAGAAGACCGACGGATGAAAACACCGACGCTGAGAACATCGACATGGGAAAAGGCTGTG